>NC_079422.1:24520685-24645909 GCF_026213295.1 Gadus chalcogrammus
AATAATTTAAGATTTAATTTCAATATTAATTCTGTCGTCGTCCCTCTTTATTATTTAAGGTGTCGACAGTGAACTCTGACCTCTATTTTAGGGTCCTTCAGCCAGGTCTCTGCCAGCGAGAGGCAGAACCTGAGGGACTGGGTCTTCTCATTGCCTGCAGAGAAAGAAGAAGCGATACATCCATGGAAGGAGCTTTACCAACCTGTTCTCACTGCGGCAGCCATTCTCCAAACAGGGATTGTAATGAAGTCTATACATATCATTTCTCAAGACAGTGACATTGCAATACAACACTGTGATAAATCCAGATCACAATAGTCACTATTGCCGCTTTTCCACCGCACATGTAGCTCGACTCGACACGACACGACTCGACACGACTCGACACGGTAGCAGCGCGGGTGCTTTTCCACCGCAAATAGTACCTCCGGGACGTGGGCGGGGTCGTCTGCGCGAAAGGGCCGTGACGTATCTTTGTACGCGACGCAAACAACACCTACGTAACCCACACATGGACAGAACCCACATAACAACAATGGAGAACATCGATGCGATGGTATTCGTGTTCGTATTATTAGCTGGCAAGTTGAAGAAGTGGAATATGTTGGCTGCGGCGCTACTATGGCTGTTCTATCGTTACCAGCATGGTTGCCATGTCGCTCTCGTGACTTCGTCACACTCTCTGGCCAATCAGTGGCCGGCCGTCTGCCGACGTCACCTTTTAGCATCGGCTCAGCCGCTTGGAACCTAGAGCGAGGCGGTACTAGAAAAAGCAGCCACTTGAGGTACTAGATCGCGGTGGAAACGCAAAAAAGGCGAGCTGAGTCGAGTCGAGTCGAGTCGTGTCGAGCTGGTACCATGCAGTGGAAAAGCGGCATAAATGTTATTATTGATTATATCCACACCATCATCCAACTATATTATTATGACAGATTATAGTTTTATTATATAATGTATTTACATTTCTAAAATACCACATTACATGGATAATCGGTATGCAATCTCACCTGTAATCAACCCCAATTCAGTCCTCAATTTTACCTGGGAAAACTCTTGAGTAATCTGTGATTAGTCTGACCTCAAGGCAGCTCCTAGTAATCGGAGCAGTGTTTAATCTGACCAGCTGGCATTCTGATTATTGATCTGTGTTTAATATGACCTGGGGGCAGCCCCGGGTAATCTGTGTTTGATCTGACCTGGGGGCAACGCCTGGTAATCTGTGTATAATCTGAATTGAAGGCAGCTCCTGGTAGTCTGTGTATAATCGGACCTGGGGGCAGCTCCTGGTAATCTGTGTATAATCTGACCTGGGGGCAGCTCCGGGTAATCTGTGTTCAATCTGACCTGGGGACAGCTCCGGGTAATCCGTGTTCAATCTGACCTGGGGACAGCTCTGGGTAATCTGTGTTTAATCTGATTTTGGGACAGTTCCTGGTAATCTGTGTTTAATCTGACCAGGGGGCAGTTGCTGGTAATCTGTGTTTAATCTGACCTGGGGGCAGCCCCTGGTAATCTATGTTTAATCTGATTTTGGGGCTGCTCCTGGTAATCTGTGTTTAATCTGACCTGGGGGCAGCTCCTGGTAATCTGTGTATAATCTGACCTGGGGGCAGCTCCTGGTATTCTGTGTATAATCTGACCTGGGGACAGCTCCTGGTAATCTGTGTATAATCTGACCTGGGGGCAGCCCGTGGTAATCTGTGTATAATCTGACCTGGGGGCAGCTCCTGGTAATCTGTGTATAATCTGACCTGGGGGCAGCTCCTGGTAATCTGTGTATAATCTGACCTGGGGGCAGCTCCTGGTAATCTGTGTATAATATGACCTGGGGGCAGCTCCTGGTAATCTCTGTATAATCTGATTTTGGGGCAGCTCCTGGTAATCTGTGTATAATCTGACCTGGGGGCAGCTCCTGGTAATCTGTGTATAATCTGACCTGGGGGCAGCTCCTGGTAATCTGTGTATAATCTGACCTGGGGGCAGCTCCTGGGTGATCTTGTGCGCGGTGGCGGCGGCCCACTCTGGGTTCTGGATGCAGCGGATGTAGTCCATGATGGTCTTGGCCACCTCGAAGCTGTGGCGGTTGGGGCCGGGGCCGGGGCCGGGGCCGGGCCTCGGGCCACGGCCGCTCTGCCTCAGCAGCAGGGGCTTGAGGCTCTTCTCAAACACGTTGTTGACCGCCAGCATGTACAGCTTGTCCAGGCTCACCTGCACACACACCGGGGGAAAACCCTTTGTTTAGTTTCCTGGTTTTGACTCATTTTAAAAATTTGATGCGTTAAATTTAAGCTTTTGTCAAATGTTTTATCATTACATCACTGCAACAATGATTCTGAAAGGTTTATCGAAAAAAATGTGGGTCACTCCATCGTGTGACATCCAGCCCTGAACTACCCTTGTGCTTTGCTCTGTGAAACGGCCCCATTCACTGATTGGCTAAGCATGCCAGAGTGGGGATGTATACTTAGTAGGGGTGTGACGATATCTCGTGCCACGAGATCTCGCGAGATTAAACTCGACGATATTACCCGTCGCGTTAAAAATCTGTCTCACAAGATTTCTGAGCTATCCAAACTTCTATTTGTGGCCTGTAGGGGCAGTAATGCGCCTTTGCTACGTCTGCCAGAACCTTACGAAGGAGAAGGAAAAGAAGAAGAGGAGGAGAAGGAGGGGAAGCAGGGGAAGCAGCCATAGGCAGCCAGAATGACGTCGGAAAATACCCGTATTACCGTCGAAGATGCCCCCGCCACTTTTAAATGATTTGTTTGGCAGCATTTTGGGTACCCGGCGGAAATTATGAATGGCAGTAGAGTGACTGATAAGACACGGACAATACCAAGTTGTCAGTGACATACTTGGTCAGACTCTGTTTGCACTATTTGCACTCTGTATTGATGGAGTAGAACTTTGATTTGGTTTTGCACATAATATTGTTTGCACTTGAAAAAAAAGATAATTATTTAATTTAATTTATTTTACTTCAACTTTTATAAATTTTAGTTTTAGTTTCAATTTCATGAATGTTAAGAGTTATAATAAAACATTTCAAAATGCATGTGCAACTCGGTTAAATAAAAGTCTGTTGGTCCAGTCATATATTTTGTCATTGTAGTTTTCTTAAAATCTCGTCTCGTCTCGTTCTCGAGAACCGAATATCGTGTCTCGTCTCGTCTCGTGAGCTGAGTGTATCGTCACACCCCTAATACTTAGCATTTGTATATAGGGCTATTTATCCATTCAGCACTTTAAGTGGCCTACAAGTAAGCCTGAGAGCAAACCAAGCATTGTTAAGAATGATGAACTAGGATTTAGAGCACTTCAGATCCTAGATAGAAGATGGATACCAATGCATGATGGGGAGGATTGGTGACACCAGATTTGAATGGATCAACAATGATTACAATAAAAAGAGTGAAGATTATTATCCGCTTGACAAACAATACAATGCTTATTGCCTCGGCCTCATGTTGCTGTATGAACCGAAGAATGGGAGGAGGAGTGGTACCTTCATCAGCTTGCTGATCAGCAGGATTGTAGGGAAGGTTTCCTCACTGAGCTCTGGAGCTGAGGAAAGGAGAGCGTGTTAGTGGCTCCTCCACGGATCAAGGGATGGATCCCAATGTTTGTCACATAAACCATCCATGCGATGAATATATAATGTAACATATCATCTATAATTAAACGGTAGCACACCGATTAAAACAGTTGCACAAAACAAACAGGATTCTAGCAGTTTCCGTTTTCAGAGATACTAGTAAGCAAGTAGTAAATGGACTGCATTTACTGTACATAGCTCATTTCTAACCAGCGGCCACTCAAAGCGCTTTACAATATTGCTTAACATTTCCCCATTCCATTCATCCACACACCGACGGCGGTGTCAACCATGCAAGGCGACGGCCAGCTGGTCGGGAGCAGATAGGGTGAGGTGCCTTGCCCAGGGACACCTCAGCACTCATTGAGGAGGAGCAGGGGATCGAGCTAGCAGCCTTCCGGTTACCAGCCAACCCGCTCCACCTCCTGAGCCATATGACGCCCATAGAGATTAACTTGGTAGGTAGTCATTTGTAATTTGCAATTACTAAGTAATTTGTTAGTTTTATCCCGCTGTGGATCATGTCATTGCGGCAGGCTGTTGGTAAGCCCGACGCCACCCACCACTTCCAGTAGTGGGTGCGGTGGATCAGACTCACCGATGATCTCCCAGTAGTGGGTGCGGTGGATCAGACTCACCGATGATCTCCCAGTAGTGGGTGCGGTGGATCAGACTCACCAATGATCTCCCAGTAGTGGGTGCGGTGAATCAGACTCACCAATGATCTCCCAGTAGTGGGTGCGGTGCATCAGACTCACCAATGATCTCCCAGTAGTGGGTGCGGTGGATCAGACTCACCGACGATCTCCCAGTAGTGGGTGGGGTGCATCAGACTCACCGACGATCTCCCAGTAGTGGGTGGGGTGCATCAGACTCACCGACGATCTCCCAGTAGTGGGTGCGGTGGATCAGACTCAGAAATGATCTCCCAGTAGTGGGTGCGGTGGATCAGACTCACCGACGATCTCCCAGTAGTGGGTGCGGTGCATCAGACTCACCAATGATCTCCCAGTAGTGGGTGGGGTGCATTAGACTCACCGACGATCTCCCAGTAGTGGGTGGGGTGCATCAGACTCACCGACGATCTCCCAGTAGTGGGTGCGGTGGATCAGACTCACCAATGATCTCCCAGTAGTGGGTGGGGTGCATCAGACTCACCGATGATCTTCCAGTAGTGGGTGGGGTGCATCAGCATGTGGAATGGCAGCCGGCTTTGGGCCAGGGCGCTGGGCTGCAGGCAGTTCTCCAGGAGGTAGGAGCTCTCCAAGTCCGTGGGCGGGCCGATGCGGCGGTAGGACTGCAGGTGCTTCAGCAGGCTGACGTACTGGAGGAGGGCGTTGAGAACACAGGGTACGAGGGTGAGGCGTTGGGAGAGGGGGAGCAGAAAGGCCGTGGGGGGCTGCGTGGTGTTGAGGATGTTAACTGGTGTCCTGGATGATACATCTTAAACGTGGAACGTTCTGGAAACAAAGAAACTAAAAACGTGTCTCCAACAATATTGTGAAATTGGGAGTTTTATAAATAATGTCCAGCTCTAGATTTGAAGTCGACATAGAGGTGCTCTATTTTCCCTGTGCCGACCAATCAAACCAATTCCAAATGTCCTCCATCGTAGATACAGAGGGCAGGACCCTGGAGAGCGACGCTTTAAGAGAAGGCTAAGGTGGGCATGGTACTGGCTGATCAGTATCATGAGCGACCACTCATCAGCTAGGCCTAAAAAAAAAAAAAAAAGTTTGGTTCCTGTTGGTCAGTTGAGGTCATGGGTAGGTAGGGAATTTTTTTAATTTTTTTTAATTATTTTTTTTTTGCTCATCCTTGTATAGAATGAAGAGGTGCTGTACCAAATCGTAATTATAGTTTGCATAATTTTCTTTTTTTATGAGCTTCTTTTTTGAAAGCTCATAAAATAATTTGGGTCGCACATAAATCGACAGGGTAGGTCGGAAACCGGACCAAACTAATTTTTTTTTTAGGCCCTATCCATAGCAAGCTGTTGAACCAGGAAGGTTCTTCTCCACACGAGGGGACGTTAATAGAGCCGAGCCACCGTATCAGGTGAGATCCCGCCGTGTGCGGGCGGGGCGTGTTACCTGGCTGACTGAGAAGCAGGTGACGTTCTCGTCGGCCGTCTGGATGATCTTCAACACCACCTCGATCCTCTCGTAGCAGTACGGGCTGAGCTGAGAGACCGAACGAGAAGAAGAGGGCATCAGACAGAGAGGCAACGTGGGAGGAAGAGGACGCCAGACACAGAGACAACGTGGAGCCATGCAGTCGACTTGACCAAACTACAGTTAGGTACCCAGACCTTTTGGGTGACGCAAACGATACTAAATCGCTGCAAAAACACCTATGCTAAATACTCCTATTTACGATTGGTAACTTAAAGATGCTCTTGTCCTTTAACGTCCACACCATTAAGGAGCAGGTAGGGGTAAGCATACCTTGCTCAAGGCAGCTAAAATAGCTGCGAAGATACCTCTGCTAAATACTCCTTCTGTTTACAATATCTAATTTAAAAGAAGCTTGTATTGAAGCAACCTTGTAACATCCATTGCAATAAGGAGCAGGTAGGGCATCTTGCTCAAGGGGGCCAGACAAGGGTTTGATCTCGGAACCCTGCAGGCGAGAGCCTGACGTCTATGCCGTGCCTCCCAAACTACTCCGACTCCAAGAGCCCTCACCTTGAGCAAGGCAGCGCTGAGGCTGTCGGTGAGGTTGCTGGTGCTGATCAACATGGGGATGATGGTCAGCACGCGGTCCATGGCGTCGGCGTGGCCCAGAGGAGGGGGCGCCTCGTCCTCGCCGGTCACCGTGGCGACGCCCGGTTCCTCCTCCTCCTCCTCCTCCTCCTCCTCTTGGGGCAGCAGCAGGGTGGTGATGTACAGGTTGATCACCATGTCCTGGTCCAGGCCGTAGGCGCTGGATGGGAATCAGGGAGGCGGTCGTCATAAGATGCGGCACACAGGGGTATGACAGAGTAAAGATAAAAAATAATAATAATAATCATAATCTGCATTAACCGCAATTTACAGATGGAAATCTGTTGGCCCAAAGCTTTCTGACCCTAGATTCAGTCTCAGTCACGACCATAAATGGAGGCTTCGTTGAGCTGCAGGTCAACAATTCACTTCAATTTTATTTGCATAGACCTTAATCATAGGACCAGTGTCAAAGGCCATGTATTTATGACACCCCTTTACTCTAGCCCCCCAGGGGGCAAGAAAAAAATAATCCCTTTCAAGAGTACATTGGTATCCCAGCACTCATACGTCGGTACTTGTTCACGTCAACCATGGGAAATCAAACGACTAAATGACTATTAAGCGGAGGCATGGCTGGAAGAGCCCAGCTCCCAGGCTGTTCTGCGTCCAGCTGAAAAGGCCCACCAGCATCGGGTCTGACCTGCAGTACTGGAGGATGATGTCGGGCGTGATGTTCCGGTTCCTGACCAGAACAGGGATCATGTTGGTCTTCATCTCCGGAGGCTGACGGAACACAGACTGGATGGAGATCTGGGAGCAGAGGAGGGTGAGTTAAACTCGAGGCCAAGACATCAAACACGGCAAGAAATCTGTAATAACGGGAGTCGGAACAAAGTGAGTTGTACAGTGACTCTAAACAAGACGGTCGCTCATTATAATTAATACAGCTGGGGTTAAGGTTAGACCATGGGGGATTATAGGGTTAATAGAGGGCAGGAGCCAGTCCATCTCATTGCCTTTTTGATCGCCATATCCCAATTACTAATCAACAATGAACCCCACAAAAAAACAAACGTGTCAAACGCATCGTAATAAGTCATCACATTGCTCTATTCAGAATTCATATTAGACTCATGCAATGGAAATTTCCATGAGACATGTGGTTCCCAAGACACTAAGACACCTTGACCCATTAGTTATTATCTATAGTACCGTAACCACTTCACTGTTTATACCGTGCTTATCGCCATTGAGGGGAGTGAGACTGCCTCGGCTGACTAACAATCCCTGACCTGAGGCAGCAATCCCACGAGCTACATCCTGAGATGGCCGAACGCAGCAGTGGCATCCCTATCTGCGGCTGGCCCTCAAGGACGTCTCCCTGCTTTAACACTGGGGTGAGCCAGCTGTTCATGGCTCACTACAGCGCCTCAGCCAGCAGTAGGCTTGTCGTCTGGTGTGGCCTCTCTGCAGAGACAACATTCATTTTATTCTATTGTTACCCTTTATTATAATAAACTCTAAGTTGATTCTGAGGTGTGTGTTCAAAGAACTTCCAACCCACGCAGCAAAAGTTCTCCAGTCAGACCAGAGGGTTCAACACAGCGTTTCTGGAACTAACCCCTAGTTTTCCCAGCTTGATGCCCCATTCAGCGTCAGTGATGACCGATAAAAACTTCTCTTCCTCCGGTTTATCTTGGTACAGGTGGCACAGTTGAGCCCCTACCAGAGCAACGGCCTAAAAGAAAAGAAAAGTTGATGAATATATTATAGAGGATGGAACTAAGCATAGAGATGTCTAGGATAACAGTTCATATATCAGAGTCACTTAAATGACTCAGGACATTTATATCATTACAGGATGCAGGTATCGTTTTATCTGAGAAGGTGTAACCAAGTATAATAATAATAATAATAATAGATAATAACCAGCAGAGCAAAACAAAGGATAAATGATAAATAAAACCAAAGCACTAACCATGATCTTGTCATAGTTCTGCCAGGTGTTGTCCACCACCTTCCACAGCAGTTTGAAGACCTCATTCTTGGACAGGAGAGTGCAGAGTCCAATAGCCAAGTCACAATCCAACACTCCCCAGTTAAACACCTTGAACGCAGAGGAGAAACCCAATATGATCAATTAGAGACCCCCAAAACAAACAATACTAGTTAAAAAGATACGATGTGACGTTGTACCCTAGGGGGCCTCTCTCAGGGCCAGAATCATGGCTAGAGGGCCCGGGCTCCTCACCTACCTTGTTAAGGAGGGCCACGGCAACGTTGTTAAGGGTGGCTATAGTCGACTTTCGGACTTCAGTCATTAATGTGTTGTACTCTTGAAGACGGCCTTTATCATAGAGCTGGAAAAACGTCAACACAATAAGGTTATTTCATTCCCGAAAAACCAACACCATGGACCAACATATAAACTCCATTTTGTTTATCTCCTCTTTTTTAATTCTGTCAAGGCCACAGAGAGCATGTGGTGTAAACCTATGAAATCATTGGTGGTATCTCGCCAAAGCCAACTATGTGCCTGGCTTTGCAAGTTAGAATACCCTGTACAAATACAACCTCTGGCCTGCAAACCCATTTTTAAGTTTGAAAAATCTGGATTGTTGTCCACACACACATCGTTTGGACCTAACCCTCATCAGCCCATAATAAATGTCCAGTGTGCGGTACGGGAAAGGCAGACGGATTGGACATACAGACAAACAGACAGACACACAAAGTCCACAGACAGACAGAGGCGGACACACACAGAGGGGCAGACAGACGGAGCACCTTTGTGCTGAGCTTGACGTCCATGATGTTGGAGGTGACGTGCTGAAGACAGCTGCAGTAGGAGTTGACGAGCACGCGCAGGGCCAGCTCCAGCTGACTGCACTCCTGCAGCATCTGCAGCATGTTGTTCAGCGGGCCCAGCAGGGGCTGAAGGTAGCTGGAGCCTGCAGGCACCGCCCAGCTTTAGTACTTCATGTGGACCGTCTTACCCAGCTTTAGTACATCACATGGACTGTCTTCCCCAGCTTTAGTTCATTACATGGACTGTCTAACCCAGCTTAAGTACATCATATGGATTGTCTTCCCTACCTTAAGTAAATCACATGGACTGTCTTCCCCACCTTAAGTACATCACATGGACTGTCTTCCCCACCTTAAGTACATCACTTGGACTGTCATCCCGAGCTTTAGTACATCACATGGACTTCGTCTTCCATATAAATCTATTTATGAATTTGAGACTGGGTAGTTACCATCTTCAAAAGAGCAGTGTGACAGACAGGAGCAGTCCAGCGGGTAGAGCTTGAGGTCTGAAATGATAACAACGTTCTTCACTTTGACTTTGTGATGGCTACTTGTTGACACCGTGACACGACACTCGTCTGGCCTGATGACATAATGTGTTTTGGGGATTTCTTTGACCAAGGGACTGCTTGCTTTATGAAGACAATTTGCTAATGTACAGAAAATAGATAAATATCTACACACATACAGTATGTACACTACATGCACACCACCACACACGCACACTCTTACCTGGGGACATAGGCAGCAAGCTGTTTGTGATTTCATACTGGACTGGCAGCACAGACACCTCGTCCAAGACGATGCAGTCCTCCCTAAACAGGTCCTGGAAGGTCCACTGGGAGTACGGGTCCCCCTTTGCCTCCAAACTCACATCCTACATAGAGGACCATCATGCACCACTGTTTACCTGTCTACCTGTTAGCAGGTGAGGGACTCAAGGAATGACTGGATACCAGCAGGTTAGTGTAGGGCTGGGCGATTAATCAAATCTTGATCGCAATTTCAACGATCACAAAACTAATTTTGATTAGATGTTTTATAGAAAGTGCAGAACAGCTGGATACAGATCTGTACATAATTTTAGATTTGAACATTTTATTTTTTTGTGTATTTTTTTCAAGGCGAAATTTCAAAGTTCTCAGTTACAAAGTGTTTTTTGGGAGAGACATGCTGAGTTAATTCATCATGTTTTCTAACAAAAAAATAAATGTTTGAATAGTCGTGATTTCAATATTGACCAAAATAACTGTGATCATGATTTTTTCCATAATCAAACAGCCCTAGGCTATTGCTTTTAACATGTAGTGCAGGGGTGTCAAACTCATTTTAGCTCAGGGGCCACATGGAGGATAATCTATTCCCAAGTGGGGCGGATCGGTAAAAATATGGCATAATTATGTAAAATTAAACATGCTGTGAGCACACCAAACACAGGTTTCCCATCTACTTCCGTGAATAAAAAGGACGATGACCATTTTTCTTGGAAAATTCTGCACTCTGTGTCCACTTTTCGTCTTTTTGACAGAGACATTTTGGGGCAATGAGAGTGCCAAAGCGCATAATGTTGAAAGTATAAGGCAGAACGACAAGGTAGCTCCGGGCTAGCTGCACTACCTGTTTATACTTGCTCCCTGCTCAGCCCCGGTATAAAGTTTGCTTGCTTAACATAATTGCTATTGCGACTTCTAGTGGACACATTAAGAACAGCAGTTTCCTTCATTGAAAAATAGCAGATCATTTTACGTTACATTCCAAAGCGACTTCCAGTTACACACAATTGTCCATTAGTTCAATGTACAACAAATTAATCAGTGGCAGTCAATGCAATCCATGTAATGCTAGGAAGGATTTTTATAAAAAAAAGTATAACTTTTTTTTTAATTTTTAATTTTTCTTTTTACAATACTGTACTTCACAAAATCATCTTGCGGGCCGGATTAAACCCGTTCGCGGGCCCGATCCGGCCCGCGGGCCGTACGTTTGACACCCCTGATGTAGTGTAATTAGATATTAGCCTAATCGGACAGTACATGGAGAGTGTGTATATTGTATAGTCTGTCTTGCATTTTTTAACTAACTTACAAAAAGCTGATGTGTGGCCTCATGATACTGACCTTGGCTATAAAACCGTAGTTGTCTGAAAACAGACACTGATGATAAACATCCATGGCTATCCTGGTACTCTTGCAGAGCTCCAGACAGTCCAGCAGCAGGTCTGAAACAAGACAAACATCTTAAAACAGGCAACTTTGCATATCCACCATTTTATGCTTTTCCTAGTGGTTGTTTGTGTGTGTATGTATGAGTGAGTAAGTGAAAAAGTATGACTGAGTATGAGGGATTGAGTATTTGTGTATGAGTGAGTGAGTGAGTATGAGTGAGTGAGTGAGTATGAGTGAGTGAGTGAGTGAGTGAGTGAGTGAGTGAGTGAGTGAGTGCGTTAGTATGAGTATGAGTGAATGAGTGAGTTAGTACGAGTAAGAGTGAGTTAGTACAAGTAAGAGTGAGTGAGTACGAGTATGAGTGAGTGAGTTAGTACGAGTGAGTGAGTGAGTTAATACGAGTATGAGTGAGTTAGTACGAGTATGAGTGAGTGAGTTAGTACGAGCACAAGTATGAGTGAGTGAGTTAGTATGAGTGAGTGAGTTAGTACGAGTACGAGTGAGTGAGTTAGTATGAGTGAGTGAGTGAGTTAGTATGAGTATGAGTGAGTGAGTTAGTACGAGTGAGTTAGTACGAGTACGAGTGAGTGAGTGAGTTCGAGTACGAGTGAGTGAGTTAGTACGAGTGAGTGAGTGAGTGTATGAGTATGAGTGAGTGAGTGAGTGTATGAGTGAGTGAGTGAGTTAGTACGAGTATGAGTGAGTGAGTACGAGTATGAGTGAGTGAGTACGAGTATGAGTGAGTGAGTAAAAGTATGAGTGAGTGAGTGAGTTAGTACGAGTATGAGTGAGTGAGTTAGTACGAGTGAGTGAGTTAGTACGAGAGTGAGTGAGTGAGTGAGTACGAGAGTGAGTGAGTGAGTGAGTACGAGAGTGAGTGAGTGAGTACGAGTATGAGTGAGTGAGTTAGTACGAGTACGAGTGAGTGAGGTAGTACGAGTGAGTTAGTACGAGTACAAGTATGAGTGAGTGAGTTAGTATGAGTATGTGAGTGAGTTAGTACGAGTGAGTGAGTGAGTTAGTACAAGTACGAGTGAGTTAGTACGAGTGAGTGAGTTAGTACGAGTACGAGTGAGTGAGTTAGTACGAGTACGAGTGAGTGAGTGAGTTAGTACAAGTACGAGTGAGTTAGTACGAGTGAGTGAGTTAGTTAGAGTACGAGTGAGTGAGTTAGTTAGAGTACGAGTGAGTGAGTGAGTGAGCGAGCGAGCGAGCGAGCGAGCGAGCGAGTGTGTGTGCTTTACCTGGGTGACACACAGTGATGGCCCGGGATGCCAGGTTGTGGATGAGTGCCGGGAGGTCTGACCCGTCCGGTACCACCATGGGCGTGTCCGCCTCCAACATCTGGCACAGCCTCTGGGCAGCGGTGAATAGCACCTTGCCCGTCCCCGGGTCCCCGTGGTGCTCGTAGAGCTCACTGGAGGAACACATGGAGGGTGTGCTCATCATAATCCGCCCCCAGGGTAAAACTCAAGCTGTGTTCGAAATCGTTCCCTATTCACTCACTCACTATCCCCTATATAGTGTTTATGATATAGTGAACTATATAGGGAACGAACCAACGAGAATTCGGACACTACGCTAAACATTTCTAAACGTAATTTGCGACAGTAAATGAAGTTTAGAAAACACAACCGCATTGCATTGTGGTACACGGGGGTAACATGTAGGGAACATCGTATGTTCACTCAAATTGTGGGTATTTTATTGTCCACTATATAGTGAATGAATGTAACCACTGAGAAGTCTAACACCACTACAAAATGGCGAGCACCCTATACAGTGCAATATATCCGTGATAGGGAAGGATTTCGAACACAGCTTCAGTCACTCTGGTTGAGCGGAAGTGCAGACACACCTAGCCATTGTAACTGCTTGCCACTTGGTTCTATGAACATCCTTACTGTACCACTAGCAATATATTGCTGTTTCCCTTTCCTCTGACAAATGTACTTATTGTAAGTCTCTTTGTATAAAAGCGTCTTCTAAATGCCCTAAATGTAAATGTAAATACTAGTGCTGTCAGTTAAACGCGTTATTAACGGGGTTAACGCAAACCAATTTTAACGGCGTTAATTTTTTTATCGCGCGATTAACGCAATTTCTTTATTTTTTTCTTTGGCTCAAAACAAAGAAGCAGTAGCCTGACTGCTATGTTCAAGGTAGTATGTTTGTATGTTCATCGTTTAATTGCACTATAGGCTTTTTTTTTTGTATCGTCCTGTTTTGATCAGTATATGCCAATGTTGTTATCAATAAAAAAACATTTGCACAAGGCAAGACGATGCACTTCTCCATGTTGATAAGAGCATTAAAATGAGAAAAAATAATGGGACAAAGAAATCAAGGGATATTTAGCATATAAAAAAAAATGTGCGAGTTAACTATGACATTAATGCGATTAATCGCGATTAAATATTTGAATCGCTTTGAAAGCACTAGTAAATACACATTTTTCCAAATCATTGCTAGAATAGCGAGCCTTGAGGCTAACTAGCCAGTAGCCTAGCCTAGCCTGACCCAGCGTGGTTCCTAGCCTAGCCGGCCCTGTTACCCCTACGCCCTCACCCGAGGATCTTGAGGGCCACCTCCACCTTGCCCACGCCCAGCGCGCGCAGGGCCAGGTCCGACCACAGCTCCTGCTTGGTGCGCTGCAGCTGCCTCCCCAGGCGCCCCAGCCCCGCCTGGGTGGAGACGCTCTTGCTCTTGCCGTCGGGGTCCTTGGCCAGCGTGGGCGTGTCCGGGAGCGGGCCCCCTGGCTGGCGGCGGCCCCGCGTGTTCTCGTAGGCCATGATGTGATGCTCCTGGATCTGCTGGCGCATGGCGGGGTCCTCGTAGTTGGCGGGGGTGAAGAAGACGTCGAAGTCCTCCTGGTGGAGAGGAAGATTGGATTAGGGATTAGGTTTCAATGTAGTTTGACATAGGGACAGATTAAGAAAATTGGATTAGGGATTATGTTACAATGTACCGTATTTTCCGGACTATACGTCGCTCCCGAGTATTAGTCGCATCAGTCAAAAAATGCTCCATGACGAGGAAAAAAACATATATACGTCGCATCGGTGTATAAGTCGCATTTATTTTTAAACATTTAAACAAGAACGTTTAGTCTGGAGAGACTGAATAAAATTGCAATAGCAATATAGGTGTGTCGGTCCCACTCGTAGTTCTGAGAGTATACCGAATTCAGTGACACCGGGATTCCACCGGACGCGTACGCGCCGCGGTCCTAAACCTGAGCGCACGATCGGGAGGTGGAAGTTGCGCTTCCACCTAGATGCCTTCACAAGTCCAGCGGAGGGCTCCAGTTTTCGCCGGCCAAGTCATGCGCTGTGATATGTGTGACAGCTATGTTGCACAACATTGCAGCTAAGGCTGGGGTAGCTTTGGTTGAACCGGAGGACATTGAGGACGATGACGACGAGAATATAATTTATTCGGTGGTGCAGTAGGCTTGCAGCGTTCAGTTGTAGGCCTAATGAATGACGGTGCCATCTTGCGGCTGAAGATTATGTACGCACAATTTTGGCATATAAGTCGCTTCGAAATATAAGTCGCAGGGCAAGCCAAACTACAAAAAAACCGCGACTTATAGTCCGGAAAATACGGTAGTTTGATTGAGGGACAGATTAAGAAAATTGGATTAGGTATTATGATTCCTTGTAGTTATACTGAGGGACAGATTAAGAAAATTGGATTAGGGATTATGATTCATTGTAGTTCGACTGAGGGACAGATTAAGAAGATTGGATTAGGGATTATGATTCATTGCAGTTTGACTGAGGGACAGATTAAGAAGATTGGACTAGGGATTAAGTTTCATTGTAGCTTGATTGAGAGGACACGTTATGGAGACTGGATTATGTTTCAATGTAGTTTGACTGAGGGACAGATTAAGAAAATTGGATTAGGGATTATGTTTCAATGTAGATTGACTGAGGGACAGATTAAGAAGATTGGTTCAGGGATTATGATTCATTGCAGTTTGACTGAGGGACAGATTAAGAAAATTTGATTAGGGATTATGATTCATTGCAGTTTGCCTGAGAGGTACAGATTAAGAAGGTTGGATTAGGGATTATGTTTCATCGTAGTTTGACTGAGGAACACATTGAGGAGACTGGATCAGGGATCATGTTTCGATGTATTTTAACTGAGTGAGTCACATGGATGGATGGATGTTATGACATCAGTGCTTAATATTGCTAGAAAGCTTAATTGTTCGTCCTTTCCCGTTCTTAAAGGCTCAAATAAAGACTGTAAGGCAGAAATTGTGAATGTTGTCCCAAGTTCTCCAGTTATTCGCGTGAAAATAAATGTCATCACACTAACCATTGTGGGATATGTTCAAAATAGATTGTGTTGACTCGTCATTGTTTCGTTTAAAAGAGCCGACCGAAGCTCACCTGCAAGTGGGCGATGGCCTTGAACATGACCAGGTTGTTCTCACACTCCAGGCTCTTCAGGACTTCTTCTACACAGCAGCAGAAGGGAGGAATGGGTTCCAACTAAATGGCTTTTCGATCATCACTGAAATCTCCCAACCCCTAAAACATAGTACCAGAACTAAACAAATACAATTATCCTATATATAAATGATGTTACCGAATTTAAATATTCCTCTAAAATCCATCTTCCTTTTTGTGCAAGTAGTTTCTTTTTTTCATATTAGCAAAGCTTGATTTAGGTTTCATATGCAAACAAAAGATTGCCTACTAAGAAGACAGTTCGGTAAGATTAAAACGTAGAAATAACCAATCAACCTCAAAACACAAATGATAAAATGAGCAGTAACTGGAAACACAAAGGAGTGTGTGCATGGCATGCCAGTGCAAACATTCTTCACTCATTTTGTCAAATTGACTATGTACCTTTTAGGATTACATGCAAATATTTCAACGCCTCCACCAGGACTTGAGCAATGACCATCTGATGTTTCTTGTGCTGTTGAGAAGATGAAAGCAGAGTGGTAACCGTCAGTAAACCAAACGTTACAATGGGTTTTCTTTAATCCACGTTTTAAACCCGCAGACGTGAATTAACTCAATTAGTATTGACATTTTTGGAACAGTTTCAGATAACAGATTACAGACTATCGGGCGAGGCCCAACAGACTGCTCATTGGTGCAGCAGCCTATTTAGTGTAAATCAAAGAGTGAACATACATCTATTTTTTAATGAAGCAGAACATAACAGAACCCTGCTGACCTCATCAGACACGTGTTCCTTGTCCTCCAGCTGCAGGCGGGCCCACGCGGTCAGACGCTCCACAACGCACTCCGCCTCCGCCGACGACAGCTGCTTCAGCAGGCTCATGCACGCCTCGCTCTGCAGGAACCACACACACACACACACACACACACACCGGGGAAACTCCATTCAGCACGCTTCCCGGCATGAAGGGCGGCAGTAGCACAGGAGGTAGAGCGGGTGGGCTGGTAACCGCCGGGTTGCTAGTTCGATCCCCGGCTCCTCAAAGAGTGTCGAGGTGTCCCTGAGCAAGACACCTCACCCTAACTGCTCCCGACGAGCTGGCTGTCGCCTTGCGTGGTGGACTGCAACCGTCGGTGTTTGAATGCGTGCATCAATTGGGTGAATGTCAGGCAATATCGTAAAGCGCTCTGGATGAAAGCGCTATATAAATGCAGTCCATTTACCATTAAACAACACCGGTGGTGAGTCCCAGTGTGCTGGACGGGGCGCGGACCTACCTTGCCCTGGGCGATGAGCTCCGTCAGGTACAGGTAGTGGATCTGAAAGGTGGGGAGTTTGTAGGTGACCGCTAACTTCAGGGAGTCCTCTAAGGAGGTGGACAGGTTCTGCCTGAGGATGTACCGGATCAGGGCCTGACGGGGAACAAACGCCATGCTCAGGAGTGTTATCACACCGACTCTGGTTCGTTTTAGTACATCAACTGCTCAGGCTGACTGCTGGTTACGGTCGTTGCGACGTGGGGACGGACTCACCATGACGTTTGTGTTGTTGGAGAGGTTGAAGTTGCGGATGCCGTAGCCTCGGAGGAGTTTTGTAATCTCCATTAGATGGTACCTTTCTTTTAAAAGCTTTTGTCTGGGGGTTTAGAGGAGGAAAACAAGGTCAGAAAGTGCAAGTCAAAACTTAAAAACACAAAACGGCAGGTGAAATATTGGTTATGCCACTAATGTCGAGCATTGGAATGGCTTGTTGTTACCATACTGTATAAATATGAACAACACTTAATAACGAGGGGACATTGGGGTGCGGGGCAGGGTGAGTGAATGCTGTACTTGGGGCCCTCCATCTCCAGGTACTTCTGAACCAGCTTCTCTACCACGTCGCTCCACGGCACCACCGCGTTCTGCATGACCTCCAGCACGGCGTCCACCTTCAGCTGAACACACAGCCAGGGAGAGGGTTACAACCAGGCCCTGGGGTCTCCCGGTGGGAATGGAAGATCGCAGACTTATAAGTTATAGTTATTGATAAATTATCAAATGTAAGAAAAAAAAAAAGAATTAACATCACAAAGTGGTGGTGGGTCATAGCACACCCCCTCCTTCCCAGAACTCTCCGCACAAAACACATTTAGGAATAGAATCCCCGCTGAAACAGCAGGTTCACTTAGGGAGGCAAATGTCTTTACGGTTCAGACATTTCACAACAGTCGGAAAGAAGGAATGCAAATGAATCAATTTTGGACCAAAGAATTCGGCCCGCCCTACCTCTAGGATTAACTACTTGGTACAACAACAATAATAATACCTATCACCACCATAACTCCTCTTTATTAAAGCTGCCCCTCCATTAAAGTGAAGGGTGCTGGATATGGCTTGAGGACTCACGTCTGTCTCCGTCATGCAGTCCAGCACCGCCACAGCCTTGGACTCCCAGTTAGTGAACAGACTGGTGGTCTGGGAGCGGCAGCGCTCCAACAGGTCCTGTAGCCGGGCCACAACCACGAGGTCAACATCACAGTAGAGCCGGGCGACTTATTGTTTGGTTTAATCGTAATTCAAATTTATGGTCAATAATCGATTATTGAAAAAAGAAATATTTTTTGAAGAGTAAAATGTCATGGCAGCATGCGCATTGTTAATCTTAAAATAAAATACAGACTTAAAAATATAAATTTATTTGTCATTGATAGAAAAAACATAGATCACAATCAATTTGTGGGTTAGGTTTGAAAAAATCGGAGATTTTATTTTTAGGCCAAATGGCCCAGCCCTACATCACATACAACTCAAGGAACAGCAAGGGGTCCAACTTTATCAGCTCAAGGTTTTAGTACGCACAAGGAGCGGTTCAGTGAGTGGATCTTAAATAACAGGCAGTGGCCTTAGGCCAAGATTAAGATGCCATTAGACGATGCGGTAAAAATACACTTTATACATTAAATATACAAACTATTTTTTATTTCATTATTGCATCTTTTTATATTCCATTGGGTGCTGTAACAAGTGAATTTCTCATGTACGGGATTAAATAAAGTTCTTATCTAATAAGAATATAAAGAGGCGAGAATTTAAACGAGTAGGCTGACTGAGGTGCAGTGAGGGCCCTCTGAGTGGCCCTCTGGGAGGCCCTCTGAGTGGCCCTCTGAGTGGCCCTCCTCTCCATGGAGGCTCCATCTAGACGGCCCCCGTGGCCACGCAGCGCTCACCTTGATGTAGTGCAGCAGCAGCTGGTCCACGGGGATCTGCTGCTCCAGGGCGTACGGCCGGACACTCTTCTCCACCGTCTGCGGGATGACCTCCGGAGCCGTGATCTTGTCCAGCATGAAGAAGGCCAGGCTCCGCGCGCTGCCCTGCGCCACGCGTAGGAACGAGGACCAGGCACATTCTTACTCAGCGGTCGACATCGTCTACTTTGTTTTGCAGTGTTAGTTCATCATGCCGCCCGCCATGTGGCCCAGGAGGTAGAGCCGGTCGGCTGGTAAGCGGAGGGTTGCCGGTTCGATCCCCGGCTCCTCCTAGCTGGGTGTAGAGGTGTCCCTGAGCAAGACACCTCACCCTAACGTGCTTGACGCAAGGCTTGTGAATGTGTGCATGAATGGGTGATGTTAGTCAATATTGTTAAGCTCGTTGGGTGGCCACTGGTTGGAGAAGCGCTGTATAAAATGCAGTCCATTTACTTCAATTGTGTTTCGATTGAGTCCAATTTGCACTTGGATCTATGCATCTCAATCTAAACACAATCTTATTATAAAAGCAGAAATCACTAATTCCAGTTCTCAGACACACAACAGCAGGAGAGGGCATCTACTGTCTGGGGATGTGGACCAAACACACACCTTCTCAAACACAGAGAGGGAGAGGCGACACTTGTATTTCCGGTGCAGATCGAGGAGCTGCCGCAGGTTGACCACCAGAGACCTGAGGTTCGCCACCTCCTCCGCACCGTAGTCGTTGTCCTGGAAACACGGGACAAACAAATCAATCACAAGACTCCCTGATGGTAACCCTATTACAATGATACAACACAATTCTCTTTTTAGAGAATTTAATTTAAGTTTAAGTATGAAAAGAAACGGCATATATTACCATGAAGATATTTCCACAAAACTATACCATGAACATCAGCACACCAAGTACAAAATAGGGAGTGGAGGGACCAGCTTACAGATTGCATCCACATCCATAACGAAGGCAGGCCCAGCTCAGCCATCTCCAGTCCATTAAGCGGCCAGGCGCCCTAGGACAACGGTATACAGTCATCACTAAATGTCCACTGATCAGCGGAGCGTCAATCACATTCATGGTTTGAAGTGCTATAATTGGAAGTTTGCACAATACTACAGCTTTTAGCTTTTAAGAGGAACAGATTTATGGAGAAAAACGCTTAGAAGGAAATGCCATTGCATCCACTAGTACTTGCTATTTAACCTGATATCCTCACTAACCCTCACTAGTACCCTGATATTTATCCTTCGTCTATGTAACGGGCTCACTCACTCGTTAATAGAACACTGCATCAGACTGTATTGCAGTGTTTCAGATGAACACAAGTCATTACTACCTTCTCAGTCAACTCCAGATTCCTCGCCTTCTGCTCCAGCCATCTCGCCAGCGCTTTCTACCGAAACACACAAGGAAGAGAATCAGTGCTGACCAAACGACGACAGAGAGAACGACCCGCCCGAGCGACCGGCACCCTACCTGGCCTTGGGGCAGCACCCTCCTGACAAAGGGGACCAGCACGGTCCTGAACCACGGGCAGAGCTCCCCCGACGGCAGGTCCTCCGGGATGGCGCCCAGCAGAGCCTCCAGCGCAGCCTCGTCCACCCTCTCTGCGATCTCTCCCTGTTCACGTCACACACATCCATTTACATTCAGTGATCCAATCACGCACTTTAAAAAGGTGCAGCACGTTACATATGAACTAGCTCGTAGCTTTAAACCAGCTGGACATAACTGTGCTGCGGTTCCTCAATTAAGATGGGTTAGCTCATTTACATATCGTTGGCCTCATAGCCTTGCCCAAGTCATATTTTGGCCCTATTTTTATATCTAACCTAACTCTTCTCTCCTAATGCTGTTGAATCACTGTGCCTCATTGGCTATGTCCCAAGCCAATCAGAATGCTTTTTACATTCCATAATCACTCTCTGCCTAAAGGGTTAGGGTGACCCCGCGAACACTTTGACACAGTCGTGGACCTGTTTTGGTTCTGCGTCGGGTTTTAGCAAGCGGACCAATCACAGCCCTTGATGCTGCGTCGCCTCAACGGAAGGTTAAAAAATGTTGGGAGGTGCACGTAAGGCTCTTGCGGTGGACGCAAGGAGGGTCCACAAGGACATAAGGGGTCCGTAAACCCCCTTGCGTTGCGTCGACGTGGAATAATAATCAGCCCTTTAGTCGTCTGTTTGACTGATTTTTCCCGCTAAATACAAGATGAACCTTTAAATATGACTTAGACCATTATGCTACGAGGCTAACGATATGCCTGCATTACCTCGTGTCTGAGCCAGAGTAGCTGGGCGCCCTTGAGGTCCCCTTCCCTGAGTTGGCACTGGACCTCGGCCATGTTGTCTGTACTGTTCAGGAACTCTATCCAGCTGATGCCACTGAGGGGAACCAGAGAAGAGACACAGGTCGTACGGTAGAGTCACGTGGAACTAGCATAACACCACAGAAATAGGAAGGTATTGTGGGAGCACCTGAAAATAGTCACACGCGTGTATCAGTCAATTTGAATTCAAGAGGAAAATGCTTTAGAAGTTGCTGACTTGTACACTCCAATCACTTGTCTCGCTCAAATAATAACTTCATACAGAAACGGCGCCATCTTTCTGGTTATTCACCGGTCAACAGGATGGTTGTACCTGCCTCCTACAAAAGGTGTTCTTATAAGAGTCACTAACACAAATTACGCCCTCCTACTGGGGGCAACCGTCACTAAGGCTGGTGTAGAGACGAGTTTTGGATCATCTTTAAAACAGTGCGAACAATCAGACTTGGTCGATTCCACCAGTATCCGTATCATCCATATACGCTCTAAATGTCATGCCCACAATCGGAGACAAATGCATCAGTGGTGTCAGACCAGCCCGGGGTGGACCTGAAAGCAGGTCAGCGTAAAGCGTGCTTCGGGGCGTACTTGAAGTTCTGGGGGCCGTGGAGGCTGCAGAAGGTGGCCAGCCTGGCCTGGGCCTCCTGGATGTGCAAGGAGGAGAAGCGCTCGGCAGCGTGACCCAGCATCTTCTCCGCCGTCTGGAAGGTGGGCCAGGGGGCCTTCAGGCAGTACTCCACCACGTACTGCTCGTCCTGGGCACCGACCAACGCAGAGAGCATCCAATATCACTTATAATAAAAAAGATTATATTTTAAAAGTGAAATATCTTAAAAAGTATTAAAGATTTAAAAAATCTGAAAAGAAGCGCGCGATTCCAAGCTCTTCTGAATACTTTAACATTCTCTAGGTGAAAAATTGAGGAAGGAGATAGGTCCCAAAGTTTGTAGAGAATATTAAAGAAAGAAAGAATAAAACTTATGAAGAACAATAGTTGAGCACTGCATGCAGCACTCACCTAATTACTGTATTGGCTAAAATGGGGCCTGCAGGTTTAGATTGCGATTTTTTATCCTGCTTGACTATTGAAATCAAAGTTTGTCAAAACAGCAACATCATCACCACCACACATACCGCGATCTTCGTGAGGTTTGACTTGGCCCCCTCCACTAGTTCCGACCAGACGTCCTGTCCGTAGCCCCCCACCGAGGCAGAAGCCAGTTGCTCCAACACAAAGTCCAGCTTCACCTTGTACACAAGCTGAAAAGGAGTGCAGCTATTAGTCAGCTCCATACACCCAGAAGCAAATAACTCAAAGACAAAAGACATCTCAAAGCTCTGTCGGTTTGCCGTCTTGATTCAAATGTTCAGAAAAATGTAAAGATAAATGCCATTTCATCTTCCAAGGCAGAGCAACACTTACCTCGAGATCGAGCTCAAAGGTTATGGCAAACTTTTCAGCTTCCTCAAACATGTGTTTGTGGAGAAGTCGACTGAGCCTGGGAATTGACATTTCGGAGAAAGATTGTTTGGTACATGTTTGTGTGTATCTATTTTTTTTGCAGTAAGAGAATAAATAGATAAGATAACTGACCTGTTTTCTGGCAAAGCCTCTGTTAGGCATCGCATAACAACTGAAGATATCGACTGGTTGGGACTATAAGAGAAAAACATCAAAAGATTAACAGCTGCAGTGCAGTGCAGAGATACATTTTAATAAGTTGGGAGGAGAAAGTGGGAAAGTGGGTAGCCAGGCATCCAGACATCTTATAATAAATATTAGGGCTGGGTAAAAATATCGATTCATCAATGCAAAGGTTAAAAGCTAAGTGCAGAGATACATTTTAATAAGTTGGGAGGAGAAAGTGGGAAAGTGGGTAGCCAGGCGTCCAGACATCTTGTAATCAATATTAGGGCTGGGTAAAAATATCGATTCATCAATGCACTGCAGTTTATTTGTTCTCGATTATTTACAGAATTATTATTGAAAAGAAAAAAGAAGCATACTCAAGTCATTGTAATCTAGAAGCGCGTGTGCCTAAATGTACATGCCCTTCTACATATGCCCATGTTATGAATATTACTTTTATGCTGCAAGTTTAGCTCAGGAACAATACTATACAATGGTGTATTCCCTTTTTGCTAGTTAAAGCACAATGAAATGGTTAATTAATTTTGAAATGGTTAATTCTAAATAATATTTAGGTATTTTTGTCATCTGCACGTATTATTGAATCGACAGCAATTTAAGCAATTGGATCAATATAAAATCGAATCGAATCAAGACCTACAGAATCTAATTGAATTGAATTGAATTGTGAGGTACCTGGCAATACCCAGCCCTAATAAATATTACTATCAAGTTGTATTTATATGTTACTTAAGTGATCAAGGAAGGCATGGAGGTCTTTATAAAAGCCAACTTACCTGTCTGAGTGCTCAGGAATCCCCTCAACCAAGAAAATAGTGTCCTAAAAACGAAAACGAGGAGAAGTTGCAATTAACAGCATTTTTTAAAAGGTGTGTGGCAAAAGACAGCAGGCATGTTACGAAATTAAGCATTTGATAATAAGAATAAAAAATATGTAGAATAATGCAATAAACAAAACTAAATTATTTAAAATATATATTATTCCCTTTACTGTATTCTATATATTATCCATTTATCCGACTTGTTTAAGAACAAATGTATCTGTGACAGCGGTTTACCATGTTTATTCTAGTCTGGACCAGACAAGATGTAGGGGAGACGTCCAGCGAGTAAAGAGCAGTCATGGAGGGCAGGGAGCACACTTTAAGTTTGCACATCTACAACACAAACAAAAAAAAAAATTAAAACACATCCCCAATTCATCTGCTGGGACTTAAAAGGCCCATGAATGAGAATTCGGCCTAGAAAGCTTCACAAAGGCCACCTGGCTGTTGTCCTCCTGTGTCAAGGTTATTATTTTCATGCTGCTTTTTTCTTGTCTGTAACATAAGAGGGTTCACACAAGATTGAAACAGTGCCTCTTGAGAGTCTTGACTTAGGCCAACAATACATTTAAAACTTTTACTTAAAAAACACCTATGGATACGTACGCCGTCAAGGGGGTGGAGTCACACCCGGTGGACAGTAGGAAATCTTGAATGGGGTCATCCGGTGAGAACCAGATCATAACCAGGAAGTGGAGATCCCAAAGGCTGAGTACATCCTGATAACAACACCATCCAATCAGAGTCCAGGAGAGAGCCAACATGAGAAGACACTAAATAGATTACTCACCTCTGTGTCTTGAATATAGATCTGATTTTCCGCCACCACCATCTTCTTTATGCCTGCATTAAAAAGGGTAAACATGATTTCTCTATCGACTTTTAGACATTTTTTCCCCTTTACAAACCTGCATTTTAGAAAGATTGACTCATGGCAAAACACATTTTAGATAAATCTATTTAATTACCAACACCATTGGATGAACTCAATATAGAAAGGTTCCAAGTACTCATTGGTACATCGATATACGTCCAGCGTATATACGACCAGAGACCGATACCTACAGAGGACCTTCTGTGTGTTAGCTACCTGGGATGATGCTGCAGTCCAGAGTTTGGCTGTGGCACATCGTAGAGTTATCCGGGCCCACCGTCCAGTGGGTCAAGACGTTGTCTGTATCCCCCTGTGAAACGTGTATTTAGATGTGAACCCTACCTTGATAAGAGGTTAAGCCCTCTGCATCGATACAGAGGTATGCGGCAGCTATACCCATAAGAAAAACCAAAACTGGCTTTCAAAAAGTATCTTTCAACCATTATGCAAAGCAGAAAATCTGGATAGTAGGTCGGGTCGGAAAAAAATACACGGGGCATTCTGAAAAATTCTGGATTTTATGTTTGATTGTGAGAATCTACTGCCTACTTCCAAAGTAAATAATCTCCAAAAGTGTTACCATTGGTTTATTGTACCAAAAGTGTTACTATTGGTTGATTGCCCATTCACAAATGGTGTTGCAATCCTAATTGTGTCTCTTTCAGAGGAAGTGGTTTGATGTTAAATGTAAAATTGTTGGGAGATTATTATTATTATTTATTTTTGAAAACATATATACTGTACATCATATTCATCACATAAGTAATGCTTGGCCCTTGATTACTGATTACAGATGGAAAACACTTACCCCGACCAATAAGTGGATGTCACAGTTTAAAGTGAATAACAAAGCCGTACTACATCCCTCTTCATGGAACTCCTCGGTGGAGCAGAAGTCGATCTTGATACTTGACTGGACCTGAAAGTGTGTCACCTGGTTAGGGATATGTCCCCGTGGAAACAAATGTCTCTGGTCCAAAAGCGGCCAATGAATTCACATACCTCTTTCAAGATCACAAAGTCCTTTGTGTCAAGGGCTATGAGGGTGAAAACAAAGACATGACTCAGCACAGATGGATCACAAATCATTTCAAACATTTTGTGAATGTTTCAATTCCTCACCTTTTTGGATTTTCTCTAAATGTAGATTTTTGATGTGGAAAAATCCATCCTTGATGAGGAGGAAAAGATGATATATCCCTGCAAACACACGTTTGGAAAAGACGATTTAAAGCAAATTTACGCTGTGATGCATGTCTAAAAATAAAAATGTCTTTCAGAGGGCTGTGTTCCTTTGATAACTGATAACCTAAAAAGGAACAGAATTGAATATCCTTTACAGTTACTTATATAATACACATGTGTCATATTGTTTTCTCCATTTGGTTCTCGAGGGCAGAGCTCCTCTGGCTACAGGTGTCCAGACATCATACCTGAGGATTTCTTATCCTCCTCAATGATGAGGTGAAGGAATGTTTTCTGGAGTATGTTGGACGGGCTCTGCACCAAAGCCTAGGGGGGGCAGAATATAAGGAAATCAGCATTCAAACATCCAGGACCACTTGGCTCCCATCAGTGCGAGGATACATCTTCCAAATATATTCTAACACAATTTCTAATCTTAATGGAGAAAACCCTTGGGGGGAAAACGAATGGGGCAGCGGAAAAACTATTGCCCAGCGAGGAAGGGGGGGATGGAAATAACTTGGCCTCTCTATATACATGAGCTCCATTTGATACGAGACACTATATTCAAACACAATTGTAAGTCCACATATATAGGGCTCTCATACATACCCTGGTGAGAAGGATCCTCTTCTGAGGAACATAGATCAAATGGAGATTTCCCACTCTTTCGCAGACCACAAGGAACTGGCCCTCCAGACACACATCCACAGCATCCACCTCAGTTTCTGGAAAATACGTTAATTAATTAATCATTCATTCATTATTTCTTGATGGGTAAGAAAAATGTAAAATTGCATCAAAATAAACAAACAGCGATTGCATCTTTTACACCGCTGACTTAATACACTTTTGTGGTTGGACATTACCAAAGTCAAGATGAAGAAGGATGGTCTGGTAGGTCTGGTCAAACAGGATGACCGTCCTGTCAGCCACGACAACGCTCCAGTTTGACCCGCAGGAGGAGTAGAGATAAGGCTTATGCTGCTTCTACATGACAGAAAACATATACCTTCAATAAGTTATTTTTGTATGTGTTCAGCGACTAATTTAAAACATTACATTTTACATTACATTTACATTTCGGGCATTTAGCACACGCTTTTATCCAAAGCCACTTACAATACGTACATTTGTCAGAACAAGTAGGAAGAATATAACGCCGTCGGTACAGTTAGGATGTTCATAAAACAAAGTGCAACAACACGAACATGTAATCGAACCCGACTTTACTCATTGTTTACTCTTGAATTGGCATCACCTTCTTCGTACAGTAACGATATCACATGTCAACATATCATACTGCAATAATAGGGCGTTAAGCAGCCACAGTGACAGCAGCATCGAGATGAGCGAGGGGACATTGTTATTACCGCATCAGCCGTTGATATCTTGACCAATGTGTCCACTTGGTACAAGCCACTCCCGTTCTCTTCCTTTGACACATGGCCAAAACGGTAGTAGTTTGTGTCCTCGTTGGTCAGAAGTTCAACGTCGCTCCACATTGTCTCTCCCACCCACTAGATGAAACAAAACATGTAACGGGACATATCACCAACAACATGGTGGAAAGCCCCTTCGCTTGGAGGAGCAAGATTAGGAGCATTTATATACATCAATACGTGCCAGCATTAACAGCAAGTCACTAGCAATACTAAGAAAAGGGATAAATTATTTATAATGTTCAATCAGCGTTATTATGCGTATCTCTGGTGAAAACTGAACTGTCAATCAGATGTCTGACGTTAATCATGAACACAAAATATCAACATGACATATTCCTATCGCATAACTTACAACGCCGTCTTGAACTTGAGGTTTATTCGGATTTCTTTATAGAGCGGAAAAGCATTTCGATTTAATAGTTTACAATGTCGGCGACGAGTAACACACACTATTAACTTTATTCCTTTTCGGGCATCAAACAGTTCAGCCTCTGTTGGAATTTGGCGGGTAGGTTTGGTTCAAACCGGAAGTTCAACCCATGGTCATGCGCATCGAGGTGGATTTATAGACGACGCCTCAAGGGTTGCCAGATTGGATCTGTTCGTTCCAGGGGTTAGTTGGGTGAATGGGATTTATTCCAAAGTCAGGACGTTATCAAAGCGTGTCCACTGTCCATTCATGTGTTAGTCATGTTGTTAGTTACCGTATGTTGTTACCTCTACTTTTAGAAATGGGTGTCAATGGTTTAGCCTTTTTACACGATACACGTAATTACTAAATTATTAAGGCAAGGCAAGGCAACTTTATTTATATAGCACTTTTCCTACACAAGGCAGACTCAAAGTGCTTCACATATAAACATTGTCATACAATAAAATAATAGATAAGTAAAAGAAAACATATGCAAATAAATGGGTAAAATATAAAGTTAAAAATGCATTTTTGTATTAAAATAGAAAATAAAGGCAAAGTTAAAAAAGCTTTTTAGAAAGTGCAATGTATTTAAGATTTAGCAGAAAGCTAAAGTCTTGTTTTAAAGATGCTCCGAGTTGGGGCAAGTCTTAAATCCTCTGGGAGTTTATTCCAGCTATTTGTTGCATAGTAACTAAATCCTGCTTTCCCATGTTTCGTGTTTACTCTGGGGATAATTAACAGATTGGTCTCAGAGGATCTTAGTGGTCTAGAAGGCTTATGTAGTGGAAGCATATCAGTTATTAAGGATGATTTGAAAAATAGATGAAACCCGATACTAACTTTAAACGCATTTTTACAATTTAACTGAGATATTATTTTTGTATGATTTGTTCTAAAAATGTATTTCGGGCATATTAGTTATTATTATTTATTATTAGTTACATTATGTATCCTGGGGTTTGTGTGTTGATGTCTGCATCAAATCTGGCAACCAGGACCAGATCAGCTGAGTTCCTGAATCAGTCGCCCCAGCTAGCTGCCGCTGCTCCAACTGATCTCTCGTTGGCCCGGGCGTACATATTTTCATTGCAAGCATCGAGTTTCTTCAGTAGGTAAGCTGTTCACTGGATACATCGACGTAAACATCAACGAAACACCAAACGAACAGCGACGATCAAGCTTAAAATGATGCGACTTTTTCTTAAAGATGGCGTCTAACTGGATGTAGGGACGGCTAGCCTCCAAGCTAGCTAAACCAGGCTATACTCTCTTTAAAATTGCATGTATTTTGAAATGATCGATTAGACAAATAAAATATGAGTCGCAGAATGATATGCAAAAGCATTGGATTGTATGACGGACTCACTAAAACGGTGCATGGAAAGTTTTTTGAACCAAAATAGATTTGCGCATTACAACTCACTCCACATCGGGTCGACTTGAATCGATTAAACGGTATGTTGATCTGGATTAAAGCATAATGAGTCGAGTCAGGGTCGATGGGAAGACACTAACCATTTGGTTACATTATGAGTACTTCATCTGTGAGGTCATTGGCTTCTAAGATAACGGTATACCCGACTGATACAGACGATGTATACGGTGGGATTAAGGGGCTGTAGGCCACAGACCAGAGCTTGATGCTCAGTGGAGGAACTTCCTCGCTCACGATGGACCATGCTGATCTGACTGTGTGTTTCAGGTGAGCGTCTCGGTGCACGGCCAGAGCAGAAGCCGTCTGCTGTCCGCTCCAACCCTCTCAGCATGGAGTCGTCCAAGTCTCCGCGGAGCTCCAAGCATCACCACTCTCGGTCCAGATCGCGATCCAAGGACCGAAAACGTCAGTATACTAGACCTCACTGTCTTTTTTTGTGTATTATTTATTATAAGTTGCATTTACATTTAGGGCATCTAGAAGATTCTTAGCAAAAGTGACTCATAAGTACATACGTCAGAAGAAAGAAACAACAATATATCAGGATGTTCATAGAAACAAGTGCCAAGCACTTGCTCCAAACTATAGCTACTGTTTAAGTTGGTACTACTATCCAATGTGACTTTTTTATGATCATGTACTTTAATAATAATAGTGTATTCACGTTAGAGAGTTTTGGGGGCCTTCCCCAGCTAGTGAGACAAGATACTTGATCTTAACTATGCATACTATGATATTGTAGATGCACTATTACCTACCCGGTTTTAATTTAAAATATGAATGTTTTCAGGTGACCGAAAGCACAGACGAAGTCGCAGCAGGAGCAAAGAGGTAATTCTTCATTTGATTTGTTCATTCTAGAGAACATTAGAAGTAGTTTCATTCTTTTTATATTTGTGCTTCCGGTAAGTATGGATATTTTGTTCAGCCGAGTGTTATCCAGGTCAAACATAAGTTATGGTTTCTTAAGGGAAATGTGCCTCCTGACAGTTGAAGAAGCCTTATTTTTGTTACACCTTTATTGAGATCTCCGGAAGCTTCCATTTCTGTGGAACATTTTGGATATGTCAATCATTGTAGACACATTGTATGGTGAAGAGCAGATTACTTCTGTAAAGACTCCTTTGTGTAGATCGTATGATAACATTTCTACAATAAATCGTACTCAGCGTGCTAATGCACGAAGAGATTCTGAACAGAAGACCCTCCTGACATAGCAAAATTATATGTCTTCTTCGGGGACAGGTAATTATCTGCCATTCAAACTCCTATTTGCCTTACAGAATTAAGTCAGACATGGCATTAACCCTTGCATCTTTTTCACCTAGTGATGGGCGTAATTCATCAATTATATATTTTTTTCGTTTTCAATTGATAACATTTAATTTCCACAACAGGAATAGAATGGATTTATTTTGCTCGTTTCCTTTATTTGGTTTTGGATAAAGTAACAGATGTTGTTGACCTTTTTAATGCCATGGTATATATGAATAATTAATCAAATCATCACATGGATCTTTCTATCCGTACAAAAACATAGCGAGCCGCTGTGCCTAGAGTAAACATCATCCTTTCAAAGGAGGCCATGAGCCTAAATAATTAAAATAGGCCACAGTGTGGTATCATCAGTTAGTCGGATTTATGTTATAATTTCTCTCTTATAATAAATGGTACATTAATTTAAAGGAAAAGTTAGATGTCTTTATTTTTGTGTTTAAAATGAACGATTTATTTTGTCTTTAAAATGTGATCAACCGATTAATTAAAATGCCCATCCCTATTCGAATCCTGCACTGTATTAAATCCAAAAGATTTAGGTTTATTTAGGTCCTTTGTAATATAGGTAAACTAGTACAGTCAGTGATTTGCCCAAAATATTATGTATATATTAACATTATAAAATGCTCCACTCAAGCTGTTATCAAATCGATAAATACAAATGGATTAAAATGGCTTTCGTGAGTCTTGCTAAAGCTCAGAAATAATACGACATAGTACATATGGCTGTACCATAAAAGGCTACTAGTCTAATTATTGTTCAGAGAGCCTTGAGTAGACTCCTCTGCAAAATTCATTATAATACTGCATAGAATATGATAAAGGCCTGAGATACAGGAATCAATTTCCATATTAATTATGAGAAGGAGAAAAGTGTTATTACAAGTAAACTAAAGGCACACGCTCATACGAGTGTACCGTTGCTCCATCACGTGAAGGGAATATGTGTTCAGTATCGGGGTCAACTTGGAAAATGCAGGCGGGTACAGCCCTACATACAGACAGAGCATTCAGATTAGGTCTGTGCGGGGACCGGGGAAAAAAATAGATTAATTCAGCAAATCAGTGTTTCATAGGACAGGGCGTTGCTTCTTCAAGTCAACATATGATGCGTATCCTATGCCCTAAGCCATGGTACTAACTCTCTTTGTTGCACTATTTTCCTGAAAGAGACAACTTCTTCTTAATACAGGCACGCAAGAGAGACTGTGAGAAGCCGACCAAGTCTCACAAGAAGCAGCAGGACGAGCAGGAGCAGAGCGAGCGGGGGAAGGACCGGCTCTCCGCCGAGAATGGCGAGGAGCGACACCGCCGCAAGGGAGACAGGAAGCCGTCCAGGGGGCGGAGCCACTCCAGGGGGAGGAGCCACTCCAGAGGGCGGAGCCACTCTAGGTCACACTCACGGGAAAGGTGAGTTGGGAAGGAGCCTTTTCTTGTTAGAATATTGTGATCGTTATTGCGATTTTGAGACCCGATATTTGTTGATTTTAGTTTTGATAAGGTGTCGCGAAGCTCGCCGATGGAACTGGGCCTTTTGTCTGATCGGCATTGTTAGGGCAAGAGCGCCTGCCGACTCTTATTTGGAGCCACTATACAGAGCGCAAAGTCACTGTTTCGCTTCGTCGTGGAGTTGAAATGCGAGGTTTTTTTTTCCTGCTTCCAGGCGGCACCGCAGCAAAAGTCGAGACAAGAAGAAGTCTCGCTCACGGAGTCGAGACAGGAAGCGAAAGGCCAGGTCGGGGTCCCGGTCGAAGCACCGCCACCGGAGCCGGAGCCGCAGCAAGAGCAGGTGGGCCACCAATGTCTTCAGAAGTGAGTGAGTGTGTGTGTGTTGAAGGGTTTTATGTCGACGTTTTACTGATGGTCTTCGTCTCACTTCCCCTCCAGGGAGCGGAAGAAGAAGAGCGAGAAAGTGCGCAGAAAGAGCCGGAGCAGGTCTGTAAGTCCGCCTGCCTTCCGGGGCAGAAACACAGCCATGGACGCCCAGGAAGCCTTGGCCAGAAGGTACAACAACAACTTGGAGGAATTGTGAGACTGAAGCCTAAACTCTTTTATTCCTTTTTCTACACGATTCATTGAGTGCCAATGCCGAGCGCATGGGCGGTTGAGCTGAAGCCTTCTCCCCCGTTTGCTTCCAGACTGGAACGGGCCAAGAAGTTACAGGAACAAAAGGAAAAAGAGATTCTGGAGAAACAACAGCAGCAGCAGCAGGAAGTGCCGAAAGGTGAGGACCCATTGTTCAACATGACCTGTGACAAGACATTGCCTGTATCAGAAATGTTGTTTACGTCAATGCACTTTTCTTAACCACTATTAAAGTAACTCCAAAGGTCAGTAGCAAGCAGGTTAACTGTCCAGGACTAGACTCCAGCCGGCATGCCTCTAAGCGGTTGGTTTCGGCCTCTCTTCCTTCACAGCGCCCACACCGTTGCTATGCAAGGCCGTAACGGCAGCGGCGCCCATGGCAACCCACACAGTGCTCAACGTAGCGGCCCTTCTGGCCTCTGGCACCCAGGTCACACCCCAGATAGCAATGGCGGCCCAGATGGCCGCCCTCCAGGCCAGAACACTGGCGGAGACGGGCATCGCCGTGCCCAGCTACTACAACCCCTCCGCCGTGAACCCCATGAAGTTTGCCGAGCAAGAGAAGAAGCGGAAAAAACTGTGGCAAGGAAAGAAGGAAGGGGTATGTTGAATTTTTTTCCATTTACTTTGCCCAGGTGCATGCTGTATTGGTACTGATGGATCTTTACAAAGGGTGTTGGTGCATCCTAACGCCATTGGAAAGTGTGAAGCATGATTTCTGTTTTGTTTTCTGTTTATAGGACAAATCCCAGACCGCTGAGTTGTGGGAGAAGCTCAACTTTGGCAACAAGGACCAAAACGTCAAATTTCGGAAGTTGATGGGCATCAAAGTATGTATTCCTGAGATGTATTGCAGTTTCCCTTTTTTTTTTTTTCGTTTTACTCTACATCCTTCTTAGGTACGCTTTAACGTTTGGTTTGCATCGCATGTGTTCCATTAGGACGAGGAAGAAGGCGAAACCTCCAAACCACTCAACGCAGAGGGTCTAAAGACGCTTCAGCAGCAAGAAGAGATGTTTAGAAACCTGGACGTTCAGTACGAAATGGCTCGCTCACAGACCCACACCCAGCGGGGCATGGGCCTGGGATTCACCACCTCCTTCCGTGGAATGGACACCATTTAGTGCAGGGCCTTCCCCACCCCCCCCCCCCCCGCCGTCCCAGTGTCTCTGATCATACACCGTCTGTCATCTAGCTGCCAGCTAGGTCTCGTATCTAGTGTGCAAGCTTGCATGGATGTCTCTTCTGGTTGTCATTTAGAAGCACCGATATCACCTCCTGGGACACGATGTAAATAGACAGTGTGTGTCACTGTCACTCTGTATAATGCCAGTTATGCTTGGTTGTTTTTTTGGGGGGGGGGGGGGGCGGGGCTGGGTTATTTTTTTTAACTTAAAATATATGCAATGTGATTGTTTGAATTGGAATATGGTTTAGGTCCGGTTGGTAGAGTTTCGATTCCATTCAGTTACCCAAAACATGTGCATCCCTTTAGGAAACGAGGGCTGAGCGGAATATTTTTGCTGCGTTTCTTCATGATGGATGTATAAGAACAAAAAACTGAAGTTGTGTTTAGTTTGTCAAATAAGAGACTGGAACCATTATGTAATACTTTCTGATCTTCAAATAAATCCTTTGTGTTCACAGGGGTATTTTCATTTGTTGAACTGAGGTAATGATGCATCACACAGCAGGAATTCTGTTAGAATTGATTTATATTTAAGTTTTTTGCAATTTGCAGAGCATGTATATGGGACCGCCAGAACAGTCTATAATTTAAATCCATAAAGGGACCAGACACTTTATATCTAAAAAGTCACTCATAAACCAATATATTTTCATTCTTGGTGCTGAAATGACTAAACCATCGATTAGTAAAGATGCTTATAAGTTAAAAGACTCAGACACAAACATGAGTTTATACAGTCATGAACCTTTTAATAAACCCAGCATTACTTCCTGTTCCAACAGTTCAGTCCTTCATCTACATATAAGGCTGGAGTAAAGCACGTGCGCTGCACCGGTTATGAGGTTGTGGTTTGCGAACTCAAGGATGAGGAGCAGGATGGGATACTCGCTGTGCCTCTTCGCCTGGTGGGCCTCGTCGCTCAGACCCATCCAGTGGAGCATCAGCGTCTGCATGGCCTCTGGGAAGAGCTCTGTGGCCAGCTGATCTGCAGGCGGCAGGTCGGTGATGCGCTCGATATGCTCCACTTTAAAGCTCTCCACCTTTTGGCTGATGCAGCTGTTGGCCCCGTGAAACCGCTGGCCGAGCCAGCACGCTACAGAGTTAAGTAAATGGCTGGAATACACAGAACCCCCACACACTGTTCCTAGCAGCGTTAGCACAGCCTGTGTTAGATGTTTTTCCTCCAGGTTCCCATCTAAACACCCGTCAATGCTGTCCAGGAGTAACAAAGCAGTCTTGAACTTCTGAGTGCAGTCGGCATTGTCTTCAGAACATCGTTTTTTCTCCAAGCTCTGTAGTCTCAATTTGAGGGAGGACAACGTGGTCTGGATGGATTTTAGCTGCGTCTCGAAGCTCTGCTCCTCTAAGGAACAGTAATTATGATCTGCTGAGGTATCGCCAGAGGAACCTGGGTCCGTTTGACTGGCATCCGCCGATTCTTCAACAACCAGACTCTGGTGGGGATTTAAAGATTCCTTATTGGGTTCTTCACCCATTTCAGGGATGCTATCGCCCACTTCAGAGTCAAGCCGGATACTGATGTTGTAATTCAATTCCAAAGGACTGTCATTTATCTGGGTTTTCCAGACATCCTAAAATAAATGGTCAACAAGAATAGTTAATAATAATTGTGATTAATGGTTACAGAGTAGATCAAAGTGGAACTCCATATAATGTACCTGTAACTTATCCATCACACTGAGCTGTTCTTGCTTACTATATAATTCAAAAGCTACTCGAAAGAGGCCTTGAATGCTGTAGAACCAGAGGCTGTTGGTGGTGGTCGGGACTCTCAGTCCATCAAACCTGAATGCTTCCAAACAGAAAACAAGAAAGAAAACATTTGTTCATCAGGGAGTTAAACATCTTGGCTATCACGTCTACCAATGCATCATCAAATGCAACCAATTGAGCCTAATAACCATTTAAAAAAGTATGCAATGCACCCTGCAGCGTTTCTATCACCTGGTGAAAAGGTCAGTTTTGTGGCATAACCTTTCTTTGCAAACTTGGCGTGGTATCTGGGGTGATTCTCCACGCGGATGTCTGTGTTTGAGAAGATATCTGCACCCAAGTAGAGAGGAACCAATGCACTCTAAAAAGGATATCACAGAGGAAATAAATAATTGGTGGTACAATTTCGAGTACGCCAATTAAATGTAGTTATAATGTGCCAGTATGATTTAATAACAACCTAGGTGATGGATTACAGTTTTTGATAAAGCAGGTACATTCAAATGCGGATAGAGTATGACATGATATGGGGATAACAACAGGGATAACTTCCCAGATATTTGAGTTGTCTCGTTGTTCATATCTGACGTCCATGTTTGACCTGATGATACTGCATTTCGATTCGTGGTGTCATGGTCATTCATTAATTACTCATGTATTTATACCACTCATCACTCACCTTCTTCGGACAACGTGTGAGCCGAAAAGATGTTGGATTTGCAAAGTAAATAAAGCGAATTTTCCTTGGGCCCACATCAAATTGTGGAAACGTTAACGGTGTGATAGACCAAGTGGACATTGTTTCCGGGTCAATCGCTTTCAGAGAATAACATAAACTATAACATTGTGTCAATACCCAAAATCAAAAGAATAATGGGATCGGAAACAATCCTGCAACTTGAACTAGTCTCTTCTGGTGGGGGATGTGGACAGCGTTGCCAGATTGGGCCAGAGCGCCACCGCAACTGTTTTCAGATTTGGCGGGAAATATGGCCCAATCTGGCAACATTGGATGTGGATGCGTTGACCTGCGTCGCTCCAGCTGCGTTGATTCAAAACCACGTGACATTAGTCTGTCCAACCAACGAGGCCCGTTCCGTGTTTGACCTTTGAAGCCACGCCCCTCTACACAATACTCAGCAGCAGCGATGGCGGAGGTGGACTTCGGCGACAGTGAGCTCTTCGACCAACTCGGCGACAACCCGCCGGTCTCGACGCATATTCGTTTCGCGGAAGATGAAGGAGATGACGAGGAGACGTCCGACCACAGGGATAAGTTTGAGGACTTTGAGGAAAAGATCCAGACCCTAACCGATGAGAATATCCTTTTGCAGTCGCTGCAGAGCTAAGGCTAGCTTAGCATCAGAGCCGTCTTACATATATAAAATTCAATATAATTATATTTGTATTGCCCATAATCACCAGAACAGTCTCAAAGGGCTTAGCAGGTCATATATTTATGACACCCCCTGGCCCTAGTCGCCCAGAGGTATGACAAATCTCCATAAACTAGCAGAAATCTTGAGGTGGAACGCAGAGTGGGGGATCCCTCCTTGGATGATCAGGAGTGCACTGGGGGCCGTAATTGACATACATATATACAGGTAAAACATTTTCAATCGGTGCTGGCCGGTTAACCATAAGGAGAGTCCAGGCATCCTGCCGCAGTCAACGCAACCAACCATAACTACGAATAGTAATGAATGAACATGTCGCTGAGACATGCATGAAGTTTATGATTTCTGTCACGCTTTTTGTTCCATCTCCTTAACTCAAACCCCACATCGAGTATTAAAAAGGCAACTTAACATCCTAACGAGACCCAGGTAAAGGGGTGTACTTCTCAGCATACGTATTATTAATGCATGTTTTGGATTGCTGCCAAGTGATGATTGAATCGGTATGTTAAGCATTCAATGTTAAATTTCCTGCAGTTCCATCAAGCTTGAAGATGAGAACACAGATGGGCCACTTCTTCAAATATTATATGCAAACAACAACATATCAAAGTGAGTCCAAAGGGTCAAAATGCGTAGCCAAGTGTGTTATTGGTATATTAAGTGTTTTCATGTGATAATTTCGGTTGTATACGTTTGTCTCAGGGTTTGTCGTCAAGAAATTGAGGACAGCATCTGCAATCTTATTCATAAGCATCATTCCCAGGACAAGCACACCTCTGCCAGCCAAATCAAGCCACAGGTATTGCACTTTACAATATCCTTAGTGTTTGGCTTTATATTGCGCTTAAAATTTGATGTGGTCTAATATTATTGTCTGTCCATTTCAAAGAATTCAGCTTTATTTTTGGATCAAGATCAGCAGGTTAAGTCTTCCAGTGCTATTAAGACAGTCACAGAGGCATTTAAGGTTAGTGTGCACCTTGTTTATCCTGTACATATTGGCTATGTATGTATCCTTTCTGAGTCTTAGTTTGGACTTGAAATTGGGGGGTAAAATGTTTATACAAAGTTAACCTGGGTTGTACTTTTGTTTGTCTCTCAGGTTATTGGAAGTGTTACGTATTTCACCACATTCTCAGTTGATAAACTTGGACAACCTTTGTTGGATGAAAACCCACAACTGACAGATGGATGGGAAGTTCCAACGTATCTTTAATGACTGAATGAATATCATCTCTAAACGTACTGTACTCCATTTCTTCTCACAAATAAAAGTGCAGGCTAAATGCCCTCAATTTATATGTACTCCCTATAATCCATATGGATCCATTTTAGTCTGTTGGTAGACGGAAGTTTGGAAACTAAATGTCTGTGGCATTATCAAGGAAGCTTTTTTTTAATCAACACAGTGATACAGGGGTCTCGGAGTGCAGAGTTTAACCAGTTATAAGTAGACTACACAGTGAATATAATTGCAATTATTTAATTCCTGAATGATTTGAAAAAAGCTACATACAGGTCTTCAACCAGGTCATTGGGACAGATGGACAAGAGGTTGAGATGAAAGATAGAAGGTACATTTTTGGAGCCTGGATTAACATGCACTGGTCTCGAACTGAATCAACATTGTTTGCAAAAACCTGGAAGAATATGGCTTGATGTTTCTTTGACCCATTGGAAAACTGATTTGTTAATAACTATTGGGTTTGATGTGTTTATTGCAGACCGAAGTCAATGTGCTTCAACTGTGGATCACCTGCCCACCAGATCAGAGACTGTCCCAAGGTACCCACAAAATACGAAATTGCCTAATTGTCCTGATGGTTAGTTGAGACTCAAGTAAAATACATTCTGTGATGTCATCCCCAGCCCAAAGATCAGGCCGCAATCAATGAGCGCCGAAAGGAGTTCAGTCAGAACCAAAGCCCGTCCGTTGGCAACCAGCGGTACCATGCAGAGGTGGAGGAGCGCTTTAGTAAATATAAAGCTGGGTTCATGAGGTAGGACTGTCCAGGCACCACAAACTCATGATGTCCCTTTTTTGTAGATATCAACCTTTTGATATCTAATTATTGATATGGATGGATATAGTCATATTATCATTAATCCATACATTCATTTGTTATTTTTGTTTTCGTGAATGACAGATATGACTGGACTATGAGTTCTATGTATTCTTCCAGATTTGCCGGGATTTATAAGTGCCATCTTGTCTTAGTGGGTTATTGTCTTTTCTTTTTGGGACACAGTTGTATGTTGTTATGCGTGTGCGATGCCTACCTCCTCTATGTTGATGTAACTGTGTGGTGATTTAAACAGTGCAGAGCTGCTGTCGGCGCTGGGAGTGGGGGCCAACACCCTACCTCCTCTGATTTACCGGATGAGACAGCTGGGATACCCCCCTGGATGGCTCAAAGAGGCAGAGGTGGAGAAGTCTGGCCTGGCACTGTATGACGGCAAAGGTGAGGGCAATTATTGTTTTCATTGTCTAGTAGCTGTTTTTCTTTATTTTGATAGGTTTGCGCTTGTGAGACAGGTAGCCAAGAGTTCATTGTATTTTTTGATGAAGGATGTTGACCAAATATTTGCAGTGTTGAAGCTAAATGTTTGGTATTTCTTGTGTGTCCAAGGGAATTTTCTGTAAGACCTTGATTGATAATACAGCACTAGTGTATATTCAGTTGGGCTTCGTTTTATGAATGAGAGACGCATTGATTTTTAAGATGATTTCTGTTTTATTTTAAAATCAATTAAGATGGAGCAACACCAGAAGAAGCCAATGGTCAAAAAATCTCCTACGATGTTTCCAAGCTTGTCGACTTCCCAGGATTCAATGTAGCTGCATCATCTAATATGAAGGATGTAAGTTGAATAATTGTGGTCATTGATTTACTATTCTATGTTGTGGAGCCCATATTTCCTCCCAGTGGGAATATAAGATTATGGGCTTATATCTGAAGTAAACAAGCAATCAATCTATCATTTTTTGCTCCCAGGAATACATGCTGTTTGGCTCCGTTCCAATGCAGGGCAACCACATGAAGCCCAACTTTGCTGCCTATCTGTCCAACAGTTTCCCTGCGGTAATTAACATTTTTTGCAAAACTCAAATGTATGTACATGTACAGTCAGTTTCTGATAGTTTAGATTTGTTTACGTGTGTGTGTGTGTGTGTGTGTGTGTGTGTGTGTGTGTGTGTGTGTGTGTGTGTGTGTGTGTGTGTGTGTGTGTGTGTGTGTGTGTGTGTGTGTGTGTGCGCGCGCGCGTTCTGTTTATAGGCTGATGCCACGTGCAACAAAAGAAGACATGAACCTGAGCCGGCTCCACTTCAGACTAAGAAACGAAGGTCCAGCCCTTCCAGGAGCTCTGATATGGAACTTGAGTCAGGTATGGAACTTGAGTCAACATCTATTTTACACAATCCTTTAAGCCTCCTTAAGATCAGGCAATATTCATTTACATATGTTATCTTAAGTGGAATAGCAAGGAATAGATTCAAAATAACACAAAATTCGTTATCATCAAATAACTAGGATAAGGAAGACGGTATTCTTTAGGAGTAAGATAACATTGGTTGATTTTCCAGCCAAACTAAAGCATTGCAAAGCAGTTGTAGTGTTTAATGTTTTTAGCTAGGTGACCATGTTGCTATGGTGGTTGCTATGGTGTTCTGGTTGTACATACCATCCACCTCTCCTACCTAACCCCACGTATGAATCCTTATATTGATAAGGAGAGCTGTCTCCCTCATGCCCTTCAATTTGAGAACTCTGCATAATGCAGAGTCCTCATAATGCTACATAACGTGTTGCAATCCAGTGACCAACTAAAACAGTGCCGCTTCGGTCTAAAGGGCTGATTATGGTTCCATGTTCATGCAACACAATGACCACGCAGACGCTTCGACACAGTCGTGAACCTTTATGGTTCTGCGTCGGGCTTTAGTAAGCAGACCAATGAGTCCTCGCTGCTGCGTCGCCTCGACGGAAGGTTACAATTTTTGGGAGGCGCACGTCGTGCCCTTGCGGTGGACACAAGGAGGGCCGGCAAGGACGTAAGGGGTCCGTAACCCCCTTGCGTTGCGTGAACGTGGGACCATTAAGTCCTTAAAGGGAAACTGTAATATTTTAAGTCATTTCAAATCAACGTATTCATTCATAAATAAGTCCTCATTGGTGTAAAATTATCTCTGCCAAAAATCTCACTGATCCTCCTGAGTGAAGAATAATTAATATGTAGTTACATAGGACGGGTAAGCTTCATGGAGGCTTCCATGTTCTTCCGGTCTATGAACTGCCGAGAGGGACAAAAAGCACTACGTGGTACAGGAAATGCAAACGCGTTTTCACTCTGAGCCAGCGTGAATGATGACTGAAATAATTCACTATCTTGCTCGAGGAATAATTACTCATGCATCATTAGCTTACACTAATGATTCAATGCAGTTTGAAATTTGTTTAAAATAACGAACCTCATCATCACTCGAATGACTCGATGAGGTAGTATTGGACCTCATGACACTTGGCTTCTTGGCACATACTGCCCACCGTAGTTTTTGAACAAGCGAGCACAATTAGTTTGACTGCAATATACAATCGTACCACTAGATGGGAGTCATTTTTACACAGTGTCCATTTAAGGACTCGCTAATAATAACTCCTATCACTTTCATTCTGTCTTCTCTTCAGAACCAGGAACTCCCCATCGCTCTCAGGGTCCAGGTGGCTTCCAGTTCCAGTCTCCGCTGCCCCCCGGCTCGCCCTCCTTCGGCTCACCTCCCCCCTTACCTCATGGCACCCCACCCGCCACACCCACCCCCCCACCTCTGCCCAAAGGCACACCTCCGCCGACCCCTACCAACGGCTCCCCAGCCCTGCCGGGGCGTGCCTGGGTGGTGGTGGACGAGGCCGGGGAGGGGGCCGAGGACGGACTCACCCTGGAGGAGCTGGAGGAGCAGCAGAGACTGATCTGGGCGGCGTTGGAAAATGCCGACACCGCCACCAACAGTGACTGCGACACGCAGCTCACGGGCCCGTCGGTGCCCAGCTCCCCGAGCGTGTCGACCCCCGCCCGCGTTGACACGGAGACGGAGATGGACACGGATGAATTGGTGAACCTGAAGGGTTCCACGGACGACGATAAGGCAGGTTCGGAAATCCCTGGGCCAATTAAATCTGAAAGGGGAACCCCTCTCAGCCCTGGTCCAATCAGGGCCAAGGAGGAGAGCCCTCTCAGCCCTGGTCCAATCAGGGCCAAGGAGGAGAGCCCTCTCAGCCCTGGTCCAATCAGGGCCAAGGAGGAGAGCCCTCTCAGCCCTGGTCCAATCAGGGCCAAGGAGGAGAGCCCTCTCAGCCCTGGTCCAATCAGGGCCAAGGAGGAGAGCCCTCTCAGCCCTGGTCCAATCAGGGCCAAGGAGGAGAGCCCTCTCAGCCCTGGTCCAATCAGGGCCCAGGAGGAGAGCCCTCTCAGCCCTGGTCCAATCAGGGCCCAGGAGGAGAGCCCTCTCAGCCCTGGTCCAATCAGGGCCCAGGAGGAGAGCCCTCTCAGCCCTGGTCCAATCAGAGCCCAGGAGGAGAGCCCTCTCAGCCCTGGTCCAATCAGGGCCCAGGAGCAGGGCCCTATCAGTCCCACTTCAGTGGGAGCGTTGGGAGCCAGCCATCCAATCGCTAGGTCAGTCAGAGCACCGGTGGATGGTCCGCTCAGTCTTGGACCAATCGGGGGCCAGACTGACGCGCCTCTCAGTCCCAAACCAGATAACAATCTCAGCCCTGACAGAGTGCAGGGGGTCGACCAGAATCCATCACTCGACGCCTCTTCTGTGGAGAAGGTTCCCCATCGGAGCAGGTTCGCAGCTGGCATTGTTCCGTTTGAAGATACGCCAGAGTATACTGAGGTAGCCACTGCCACAGGGACTTATCTGCGTATTCGAGACGTGCTTAAATGTTCACCAAGAAATGTGTCCCGAAGAAGCAAATGAATGGCTGCGGTCATGAGATGCACACAGGACTTTGTCTTAAATGTTTTTAAAGACTTGGGGAAGTGGTGACTCCAATTCAAAGTCAGTTGTTGACATCATTTGTGTAATTTTTTTCTACCAAAAGGAATGTCCATTGTGGATAACTGTAATCTGTGTTTGAGTCTCATTAATATTGATATTTCATTAGCCAAGGTTTTTAAATGTAGCTGGTCTCTCAGGTAAGGCCGGTACATATTGCTTTTGCAGTTTCCTGTCAACGGACAAGGTTTATTGCTACTGCCTTTGTTTTGTCTGATTTGTAAAATCTAAAATGCTCTAGCATTACAAATTATGGAATATAGTCTCCATGGAATCGTGCAGGTCAGACGTAACATTTTTCACAATGATATTTTTTAAATGTAACGGTCAATTGTACAAGGCGGAGAAATTAAGATACAATTGGTTTTTAAAGTCTATTTTTTCGCTCTGTGTGGTAGCCCACTGGTATGGTGTTTCCACTGGTTACATCCCTCTATTAAATATGTTTGGGCTGCGTATTGTGTACATTCTCATAAAAGCATTCTGAAAGTTACATTTTTCATTGTCTTTCATTTTAAATCCACTTATTATTAATATTATCATCCAGTAATGATAATACAGGCCAATAGACCAGCAATTTGATTATTTTAGTGTCTGGTTCATATTTAAACACATGTTTCTAACTGAATAAGTAATCAAGCTGTTAATTTAATTCTGGAACGTAAAAGAAAATCGATGTTATTCTGGTGGGAATATCAGTTTAATTATAAAATTTTATTAATTTTTTGATTAATATCTCACGGGAAACCTATTATCCCTGGTGATTCTATCATATAGGTTATTTTCTATTACTTTTTAACTGACACGTGATCACTGAATAAGTGCCCCAACGATGTTTGTACATAATCAATCCAAATGAAGGAGAGCTAGTGACGGCTAAACATCTACGGAAGAGAATCAGGGCTACAAGTGTTTTTTGACAGCTGATATAAAATCCGAATACTGGAATTAAAGTCAGAATTCTGAGAATAAATCAAACCGTTTAGATGAAATCAGAAGCCTGAGGAAAAAAATCAGGATTCTGAAATTAAAGTCAGAATTCTGAGATTAAAGTCAGACTTCAGATTTTAACCTCCCAATTCTGAATTTATTCTCACAACTCAAAAAAGGTAAATCCCACGTGGCCCTAACCCTCTCACGTACACATCAACACAAGTTATTTTGAGAAAGTTGTTGTGAAAGGAGGAAAAGTGTGGGGCGGACTAATCCCTCCTCGGTGAGCGGGTCATCCGCGGCGCGCCTCCCGAGCCGAGGCACTACCGTCGGCGTCGGGCTGCGCCTGCGTATGTGTCGGATTCTAGCAGTCGTGGACACCTACCTAGCTTGCTAGCTTTGTATATAAATATATATTTTGTACTTGACAGACACGTGGATCGGGTCGCTGTGTACAAGGTAAGCCCGCGGACTCTGAGCCCGTCCAGGTCCCGCTCTGGGGAGTCTCTAGACCCACTCCCTCGGTAGACTGCACTAAGTTACAGCTAGCTGGTTAACCCGCGTCAACCCCTCGATACATCGGTTAGCCGGCAGCTCTCCCCCCGCTGTCGGCCGGGCCTCGCCGCTTACGCTGGCTAGCCCTTTGCTAGCTACACATAGAACCGTCCTACTTAAGGCGAACTGTCCACGTATCGTACCACAACGTAAGCCGGGCGTTGCGGTACGATGGACGGGTCTGATGTGGACATGTGTAGTCCGTTAGTCGACGGGACTCCCGTCCAACTTTACGGGGGTTATGGCTGTGAAACTTGTTGACCCTTTTCTCAACTTGAGAGGCAGGGCTCCAACCTGAGCCTATGTGACGTTTGGGATGGGGGGGTTAAGTATTTTCTTACCTAGCAGTACCTAAGGTATTTTTCAGAGAAACAACTGGGTTTTGTGTCGTTATGTGAAGGTCTATGGTTGAATACGTGTTCTTCCTGTCTTCACCTCTGCACCTCCACCCGTCCAGATGTGCCACCTCATCGGGTCGGCTCGGCTCAGGGGGTAGAGCGGGTTGACTGGTAACCTGAAGGTTGCTAGTTCGATCCTCTGCTCCTCCTAGCTGAGTGTCGAGGTGTCCCGGAGCAAAGCACCTACCCATTACTACTTCTCGCCTTGCATGGTGGACTCTGCCGTTAATATGTAAATGACTGTTACTGAGTCGCTTTAGATAAAAGCATCTGCTAAATGTAAATGTGATGAGTTGTCGAGCTGTCTCGACACCGTTTCGACGCACCCGGGAATCGAACTAGTCCAGGGACAGATCATGACTGCACAAATACTTGTCAGTCAGATCTTTGCTGTCACTGCAAATACGTGTGACATCTTGGGTGGGCCGTAACACAATATTTGACTTGATATAATTTTTGTTTTGACTGTAAGACACAGACCCCTCCTGAGTCACCGTACAATAAAAATACCTTTTTATTCTATAATCGAGAACAATATTGTTTAAATTGGTGGATGGAGTTTTATCTTTATGTAATTTGGAGGAACGATTGCTTACAAACATTTGTTGGTGTATACATCTGTGTCATGTTCCACATTTAAGATGCCTTCCACTGTAGTCTTCGGTAATGCTGTAGTTGGCCTTCATAATCAATAAAGCAGATGTGTTGTCAGAAAGAAATTACTGGAGCATGTGCTTCCTTTATGTGGACAGTTGCTCGTCACGTAGGAAGTACAATGTGTCATTATGGAGGAGGGCAGAATCCAAGCCTTGCAATTCTACATCCTGAAAGGCAAGCAATGAACGGAAATGGCAGAAGTGTGTCGGACAGTGTTTTTTTGTCAAATATGTTGTATGTGTTTTTTGCGTGTTTTGCAAAGAATCCTAATTTACTATATCGGAGGATAACTCCATTATCGTCCATACATTTCCTTCATGTTTGATAGGCTGAACCCCAGTCCTGTTATTGGGCGAGCTTTTAGTTTGTAGATTAACATAAGAAGCCTACAAACTAGCAACACAGCACTTGTCGGCCTAGGGGCAGAGAAGCGTAAAATCTAGGCAGAGCACTACCCTAATATAACTAACTCACATGTCTCTTATACCGGAGCCAATCATTGACATTGGCGTTTGGCCCCCTCTCTGGCTCACAGTAGCTGGGGGGTGTCCAGCTAGAGAGTACTGTTACTGCAGTGGGAAATGTCTCCGGTCTGAGAGGATCACTTTCAGATGGCTACACTAGCTCTCCAGTCCGTTAGGGTGGAAAGAATTTCTGAGGGGGTAGCTACCATAGTTCAAGGCCAGGAGGTGTTCTTGTTTTCCTCTGTTGACACATTTCACGCAAATAATGTTATTGCATCCAAGCACAAAGAATGATTTGTATAAAATCTGCCCCCAAGCCTGAATTTGTTTTGAGGAACTGCATGTATGGTTTCAAGACATGGACTTCCATGTAAACAATGCTCAAGATTGTCTACCTAAAAGCTATAGCCATTCATATGCTTCCTTTTAAGGCCGGTCCTCATTTTGACCTCAGGGCACAAATCAGGATCATTCAAAGACCCAGCAGGGGAAAGCTAGAGCACTGCTTACAACCTACACCAAGTAGGTCAGTTGCTTAATGACCAGTTGTCGCCCGCTTCTGAGAAATGTCTTGAACTGACTCCAAGAGGAGGGCGTTATTTAGTTGTTTGATTTTTTTAATGATTTGCTCACCATAGAAGTTAGGTCTGTTCTAGGTAGGCTTGGGTTTACATTTTTAAAGCCCAGGGTTTGTAGCTGAGAGATGCACACTCAGACACATAATGCTTTGTGTCGGTCAAGGCGTCTGGGAGGGGGATTTTCCACAGCTTATCCACCTGGCTTCAGCCCACTTCTTAAAGACCACATGAAATCCAATGAGCCTTTATTTGAGCCTTGTTATCTCATAAGCAAACAGCAAAATGTAATATTATACACCTTTTCAAAAAACGCCTGCACAAATATCCAAATGTCAGTTGCATGTATATTTTCTTTCACCCCTTAACATCAAATGATAAACGCCTTAACTTCCTCTAAAAAACAAGTGAGCGAGCATGCCATTACAACACAAAGTTGTCGTAATACTGTCGGAGGCTTATCTGCATGTACTCACATTATTGGCAATCAATCCTGATGGCTGAATCAAATCCCCCTTGACGGTTAGCCCCCCCCCCCTCCTTATTCTCTTATAGCCATGTTTCAGTTGGGTAGCAAGACCCATCCTGACAGCTATTTCACGTTAGCTTAAACTACTGGTAAGTACTACCATATAAATGTGTTAGATTGTTTAGCGCCAGATTCCCATGATAAACACAAGAGTAAGTGAACAAATTTGTGTGCTTTTCGTAAACTCAGAAAGGCACATTCTCTCTCTCCTAATCATTGCTTCTCTTTATTCAGTTTTTATCTGGTAATTTTGTTTCCAAGGTCTTAGCTGAGTGATAGGCCACGGTCACCTAACCTTTCCATGTTGTTGGCCGTGATGCAAGACCCCATTGCTATCTTTAGTTTTAAATTACAAAAACTCAAGCAATTCAATGTTTTTTCAGTCAATTTATATATTTTTGGATTCTGCATAGTTGGAAATAACAGGAGAATTGAATTTGTAATTCTTTATTTCAGCTTATATTTATATTCATGTCATTAATATATGACATCATGCATGCTTACTAACTGCTTCTCGCCCTCCCGTTCTGCGGCTCGGTCATGATGTCAGCCTGAATTACCATGGGCAGGACTATGCTTTTCAGCACATTTGACTAATCTGTCTCTCTTTGAAGCCAAATCGGCCAAACAGGATTATCTGGTGCTGGAATTCTCAAATAATCCCAGTTAAGAAGCAAGCCACCATCCACCTTTTAACTAGCCTGCCTGGTTGATTTTCACAAGCTGCGGTTGCTGAAAAGAGTTGTAAACACCTGTTTTTGTTTTGGGCAAATTTCTGGGAATCACAAAAAATGTGTGAGGAGTTTATGAACTTGCGGAGAACAAGTGTGTATATTGGTCACTATGTGGGTATTTTTAGAGTTGCCTGTGGACTCTGTCTAGCGCTACAGAGCTTGTTGTCATAACAGAAATGCAATACTCCCCGTGCCAGTACAGCCCTGAAAGTCCACATGACTGAAAGCTGTATCCTGACATTACCAGTGTCCGAATGCCCTCTGAGGCACCTTGAATGATAGTCTCTTTATTCCCTCCCCTGGCCACACATATGTTGAAACTCTTCTATACTATGATACAGTCTATAAACCCATCAGCATGCTGAACATAAACTGTGTTGAATAACTTGTATGATTAATAATTGTTGTTATTTTCAAAGAGCAGTTCTGCAGTTCGGTCAATGCCGTCCGACACATAGTTTCTGTGTGTTTTGCTAAACTATTCTCACAAAACTAAAACAAAATCAATTAAGAGACAATTGTTTATCTAAATAAATGTATTATACATCTAGTTACAAATTTGAATCAGTTTTTGTTCTCCCATCTGCTGGTTTAACCCGGGTCTTCCCTTGTTGTCGTTGGCAGCGGTTGACGGAAGCGTGTGGGCTGCGCGGGCCACAGAGAGGAGGACATGAGTACGGCCAAACCAAGTGGGATCAAAATCCCAAGCAAGATCACCCGGCCGGGGGTAGCACCTGCCAAGACCGCCCCCAGCGCTGGTAAGAGACTGGGACGATCATGACCCGGACCTATATGACTGTAAAGGAGCACCATATGACATGGACTCGGGTTGTATTTTAAAGGGGGGTGAGACTTGTTTTGAAATGGATTGGGCTCTGGTACGGTGTTATAAGATCAAACACCTAAATTAGAGAACTTGCCCAGCCGGTCTGCTGTGATATAAGTGTGTGACTCATTCAAACAAATCCATAGCCTGACTTTAAAGGTTGAAGATGATTTCAAGTCTGCACTCGCCACGACGCCAACGTACGTTTTTCGCAGTCAAAATAAAGCTTTGGAAGTGGTTGTCATTCCACTGTCTGTGTTCAAAGTAGTTGAAATCAATGTATATGGTTAGGGTCAAAGAATGGCTTGCAGATGAGTCTAGCAGACATGCAGTTTTCATCTGCTGAGCAGTGGGTGTAGGCTAACCTCTGGCTTGAGCTGAATTCTCTCCTTTTGTCTGCAATGAGGAGGGAGGCTTGGACGCACAAAGGTGACTGTTTTGTGCAATGCAGATGAATGTTCATCATTATTTCTGCATAATATTGTGGGGATTATGGAGATTAGGGCTGCATCCTTGTTAACCCTCATTTTGCAGCGTCTTGCCAGAATTTCAGATTGGCATCAGAATATTTGCTGGTTTAGCCAGCTTTATGGAAACGAACATCAAGACGACTTCACTTTGCAGTCTTTGGTATTTAGTTGTTCGGTCACAGGGTACGGGATGGTACTCTGAAGTCGGAGATTTCAAAAATGAACTTATCCTTGAACAATATTTTCGACGTACATTTTCAGTGTACATTTTCATTTCACCTCAGCTGCGCAGTGAACAGTTTGATTGGAAAACATGAACGGTAAGTAGAACATGATATGGCTGGGTTAAATAATTCATGAGTGAGGTGACAAGGCTTTTTTTTACCCCTGCAGCCAGGATAGTCTTCCCTCAATGTTTTTGAGTCACCATATGCTCTAACGCTTTTGATTCTAGACTTCAAGGAATAATACAGGCTAAAACATCAAATATTGATGATGTGTAATAAATTCCAGGTTTATTTGCAATTTGTTACCAGCGTTTGTGTCAGGGTTCCCTTGATCTGCTCCAGTTCGCCATTTTTCCACATAACACAGAATTAATCAGACCCAATCTTTGTATACATAAACATATTATTGAATATCAATAATAAAGATATGGTTCATATATGTATGGATACAATCCATTGCTGCTTGTTGGAAGAAACATTGACAGACATGGTATCGTGGCTTACAATCTTGGCTAATCTTGCTCCAGGCTGATGTTGAACCCGTCCGCAGTCCCTTCAGACAGTTCACCGCCTCCTCTTCAAACCAGGCTCGGCCTAATATGCATATATTCGCTTTTATCTTGTAGCGCTTCTGAGAAGGTTGCAATGTGGACAAAAAGAAGAATATCTGATACCAACGGGATGTAAGGCCATCTACAGAATTCTAGCACAGCCGTGGACGAGTGGAATACGAACCAAAACATCAGAAAGGAAGTATTATTTATAAAGCCAGACTTTCCTTTCCACTGCACTGGTAGGGTAAAAATAACCTGTACAGAACTCTGGAATAAGCTCTGGTCTTATTTCTAAGGCGCTTTGTTCCTGACTGTGATTCCTGGATGTTGTTTACCCCGAGGCGAGTTGAGGTGACGCTGACTTTCCCCTCCTCCTCCTCCTCTCGTCTTTCTGTTTCCAGCTGGAGCCAAAGCAGCGGCGGCCTACAAGCCTTCATCCGGCCCCCCCGAAGGGGAGCTCCAGGGGTCTGGGGAGACCTACCAGGTGGGCGACCGAGTATGGGTGAACGGCAACAAGCCGGGGGTGGTGCAGTTCCTGGGCGAGGCCCAGTTCGCCCCGGGCCAGTGGGCGGGCGTGGTGCTGGACGAGGCCATCGGGAAGAACGACGGCTCGGTGGCGGGCGTGCGCTACTTCCAGTGCGAGGCCATGCGGGGGATCTTCACCCGGCCGTCCAAGCTGTCCCGGACGGAGGGCGAGGAGAACGGCACCCAGACGGCCCCTCCCTCGCGCGCCGGCTCGCCCACGCCCTCGGTCACCAGCGTGGCCTCCCGCACGCCAGCGGCCAAACCGGCCGCCGCCAAGACGGTGGCGGCGCCTTCCACGCCGGCGATGACGGCGTCCAATTTGGCGAGCATCAACAGCGAGTCCATCTCCAACCTATCAGAGACCGGCTCGGTCAAGAAAGAGAGGGAGTTGAAGATGAACGATCGTGTTCTGGTCAGTGTTCAACATTAACAGAATGTTTAAAGCGAATGTAAGGTAGGCATTCATCACGTACGTGTTTTGGGAACGGCGGCAGACGTGGTCGTGCAGGCAAACTTTTGAAAACATTGCCTTCCATTATCACTTGGCCGCTTCCTTGCACAAAGATGACCGCGGGAAATGTGGCGGTGATAAATGAAATCATTTTCCCTTGTGAAGTGAGAGTAGAATCTACTCTTTGTGTTGTCCATGAGTCCAGAATGTACAACTAGTCAGGAGGCCCTTTGACACACTTGTTCTTTCAGCATGGCGGTCTCTCTGGAATGTAAACTTAACACTTGTCCCCTCCCGCTGGGTCCATCCCACGCACCACAAAGTGAATAGAAAAGAATGATGTGCTGTCAGTTAGAGGCCAATGACAACAAATATAGCGTGTGCACTTAGTCGCATGCCAAAGGAAACAGATGTAATGTGGTGTACAGTCAATCGTCAGCAAATAGAAACGCATGTAATGGTGTACTGTCAATCGTCAGCAAATAGAAACGCATGTAATGGTGCACTGTCAATCATCAGGCAATAGAAACGCATGTAATGGTGCACTGTCAATCATCAGCAAATAGAAACGCATGTAATGGTGCACTGTCAATCATCAGGCAATAGAAACGCATGTAATGGTGCACTGTCAATCATCAGGCAATAGAAACACATGTAATGTCATTCTACATCCAATAGAAACACATCTAATGGTGCACTGTCATGCATCAGCCAATGGAAACGCATGTAAATCTTTTTCATCGGCCACGATCTAATAGAAGAGCACAGTGTGCTGTGATTCAAAAGCCAATGGACGCACAGGTTTAGTAGGAGGTCCTTCACAGGCCGATAGAAAAACGTTCAACGACGAACCCCTGTGGCGAGTTAGTTTCCAACTGTTCCTTTTAGTTTGTCTAAATTCGGTTGAATGAGGCCCATCCTTCCTCTTCACCGGTTTCCTCTTCCTGTTTCTCTCCAAAGCTGAAGCACTTGCCTTGTCATTTTGTGCAGAATAGGATGTGTCCCTGTCACTCCTACACAAATAGCTGTCTCCCACACCTGTTCTCCATGTGGGGGAACCTTGCAGCTGCATATTATGGTATTTGAATGGAAAACTCGATTCAACCTACTGCTACCCTGCTCTGGGAACAGGGAGATTATGGCTAGTTTCTTTGGCTTTGATCGTATTATATCACACAGGGCTTATTACAGTGAAAAGCGGATCATTCTCTGCCTTTCTGATCGCCCCCGGGTATTAACAAAGACTTTCATATTTAAATGGTGTTGTTTTTTTCCCCCTCTCCTAGGTTGGCGGTACAAAGGCTGGGGTGGTGCGCTTCCTGGGAGAAACAGACTTTGCCAAAGGAGATTGGTGCGGTGTGGAACTGGACGAACCGCTAGGGAAGAATGATGGAGCAGTAGCAGGCACAAGGTACTGGAGACGTATCGCATGCCTGTCTTCTGCCGGGAAGTGCTTCAGGACAACACTGTACTCTCAATCTGAAACCCACTTTCTCCCTGAAGCCTTTTGCCTTTTGGGATTTACAAAAGATTTTTTTTCAAGAAAGCCTCCATTGATGCACTCTCTGGGGATTGTTCCTCCCATGCAGAGTCATGTCTGTAGTGTCCCTGAAACGAGTTAGTTACGTTATTAAGTGTATATATTCTCAGCAATGGAGGTAAAACATTCACGTTTATCGATTCGGAACAGTAAAATAATCAAATTTTGTTATCCTTGTCAAAGATTATGAACCTACGTGTTATGGTCTGGCCAAGGTTACTGATAGACACATTCTTAATCGAGATTTCCGTGGGGGAAATTTGGGTCCCATGTCTACACTCTTTTAAAATCAACCACATGCATCCCCACACCTGCACGTATTCACCGGCATCGCGTACCCAAGCCAACCGGCATGTACAGTACACTGCAGCATCTATGACACCACCACCCTCCGTGTCCCTTTGCTTCCTCTCCCTCACAGGTACTTTCAGTGCCAGCCCAAGTATGGCCTGTTTGCACCGGTTCACAAGGTCACCCGCATCGGCTTCCCCTCCACCACCCCTGCCAAGGCAAAGACCGTCGCGCGGAAGATCCCCGCCTCGACGCCCACGCCCACGGGCCTGAAGCGCAGCCCCAGCGCCAGCTCCATCAGTACCATGAGCTCCGTGGCCTCTTCAGTCAGCGCCAAGCCCAGCCGCACCGGCCTGGTGAGCCCGCCGCCTAGCTCCCCCCGCCCCCCCGCTAGTAATCCTGCACTGGGATCCTGAGTCTGATAATGGCTCTGGTTTCCTGTTAGCGAGAGCTATCGTAGCTCCGGTTTCCTGTTAGTCAGCGCTAGCGTAGCTCTGCCCTCCTGTTAGCGAGAGCTATGGTTTCATGTTAGTCAGAGTTAGCGTAGCGCTGGTCTTCGGTTAGCCAGAGATGGCCTAGCTCTGTTCCCCTGGTCTCCTGTTAGCCAGAGCTAGCGTAGCTCTGTTCCCCTGTTAACCAGAGCTAGCGTAGCTCTGGTCCCCTGTTAGCCAGAGCTAGTGTAGCTCTGCTCTCCTGTTAGCCAGAGCTAGCGTAGCTCTGGTCCCCTGTTAGCCAGAGCTAGTGTAGCTCTGCTCTCCTGTTAGCCAGAGCTAGCGTAGCTCTGCTCTCCTGTTAGCCAGAGCTAGTGTAGCTCTGCTCTCCTGTTAGCCAGAGCTAGCGTAGCTCTGCTCTCCTGTTAGCCAGAGCTAGTGTAGCTCTGCTCTCCTGTTAGCCAGAGCTAGTGTAGCTCTGCTCTCCTATTAGCCAGAGCTAGCGTAGCTCTGCCCCCCTGTCACTAAGTGTGAGCCGTGCCCTGTCTCCTGCTCCGCAGCTGACGGAGACATCGTCGCGCTACAGCCGTAAGATCTCGGGCACCACGGCGCTGCAGGAGGCGCTGAAGGAGAAGCAGCAGCACATCGAGCAGCTCATGGCCGAGAGGGACATGGAGAGGGCCGAGGTGGCCAAGGCCACCAGCCACGTGGGGGAGGTGGAGCAGGAGCTCAACCTGCTGCGGGACGACCAGGACCAGGTGACGTTATTACAATGCATAATCTGTCCTTCTGGTGTTATGTCACTGTATAGCACCGTTAAACCAGAGACGTGTTCATAGTTCATCTAGACTCTGCATAGCCTCCCTCTTTAACCCTCCCACTCCCTCACACCCCTCCTACGCTCTTACTGTATGCTGTAAGTCCTGGCACTTAATGTACGCACTTATTGAATGCTGTGCGTCCTTGCACTTAAAAATAGTACTTGGAGTTGTGTAGCATCTTATCCTACTTAGCTTTGTACAGGGATTAAGTTAACCTAGTGATTGTAAGTGTTTGGCACTTGGTTCTATGAACATCCTTACTGTACCGAAAGCAATATATTGTTTCTTTCTTCTGTCAAATGTACTAATTGCAAGTTGCTTTGGATAAGTGTCTGCTAGATGTGACATGGGAGGTCACTCTGCCTTCTTAACAGCTCTGAAATGTCTTCCACTGACTTTGGTTTTGGTATTGAAGATGGAGTCCAAAATGGACCAGCTGCGAGCCCTGGTGGAGGCAGCGGACAAGGAGAAGGTGGAACTGCTGAACCACCTGGAGGAGGAGAAGAGGTAGGGATCTTCTCTCTAAGCCCAAGCACCCAACTGTAAAGTAACACGATGATCTCTGCAGAGCGTGTGTGTGTGTGTGTGTGTGTGTGTGTGTGTGTGTGTGTGTGTGTGTGTGTGTGTGTGTGTGTGTGTGTGTGTGTGTGTGTGTGTGTGTGTGTGTGTGTGTGTGTGTGTGTGTGTGTGTGTGTGTGTGTGTGTGTGTGTGTTGAAGGGGGAAACCCATTACATCTTCCTAAGTACAAACAGTTTTTCAAAGCTGCTGTGTTTAATTTGTGTTGAACAGGAAGGTTGAGGACCTTCAGTTCCGTGTAGAAGAAGCGTGTATTACCAAGGGTGACCTGGAGGTAAATATGAATAATAATATATAAACACGTAACCCTGGAGGTAAATGTACGACCCAATATCCACAGCACCCGATCTCAAGCACAATGTAACAATTGCGTGTCATTTTTTGTACGTCGTTGTTACAGAATGTGCCTCTGTTGCTTAAGTGATATTTTATTGCAACTCAACTCTTGGCTAGCTCATTCAAAATGAGTGCCATTTAATAACGTTTAAGGAATTTAAGTATCTGCAAGGTCTGCTGTATTCTTTCGCTATAGATTTCCCAGCTTCATAAGATCTCTGTAGAAGGATTGATTTCGTCTTCCTAAGCCTTTTTAAAATAACACAGCCAAAACACAATCCACAGAGATGACAGCCTGAGCATTTATAGACCTCGTAAGTGATGAGCATCAGGAATTCTGCATCGCTGAGATGGATGAGGCTTGCGCATAGTTGGCTCTGTCTCTGTCAGCGTTTATTGCAGGCGTTCCAAAACAAAACCCACTATTCCTAAAACGCTACTTGAATCTGGCTGTTTTGCTTACCGCAAGATAGTTACCCACTGTCTCTGAGTCTCGTCCGCTTGGTGCTAGCATTGTTCCACTGCCATATCTAGGCAGGTATTGGGCTGTCACTTACGAGGTGTGTACTGTGCAGCAAAGTAAAATACCTTAACTTTACATGTAGATGCAAAGTTAGAATGAAAGCATCATTGACGGAATAATGTGCTGTGATGCTTTTCTACCTCAGAGTCATATAATAGGACTAACTACCTCAGCATGCCTAGACAATAGTCTAAAATCACTTTGATTCTTGATTCATCTGTAATCATAAACAATTAGAGATCTGCCACTCGAGTCAAGGGTGTTCTGTATTGGAATGGTTTACTCTCGTTCCTACCTGATGAAACCTTCTCTGTTTATAATCTCCCAGTAGGCAGGCAGTAATACTAACTACTAGGTAGCAGTACTGTGTACCCTGGTGTGAGATGGACCTGTGTTTGATCTAAGGGCTTATGTTGTTTGTTCCACAGTTCCTCACCAATCAAGGGCCTGTTACGCTCTCCTTGAAGGCATCCTTCCACAAAATAGATCTAAAAATAATTCTCAAAGGGTTAGAATACACCCTTTCTATCTTCCTTTTCTGTAATTGTTTACTAACCGTGTTCTTAATATATAACGTGACGTGGTTTGAGGGTGTGGTTAAAACGCATGCATGAAGCTTGGACCGTATCAAAGTCAATCCAGATCTTACACCGTGCGCCTCAGTCCAATGATCCGTGTTGGATTTCAAGCTTCTTGTCTTAACACCGTGCTGACCCTCCCTCCAGTACCTTCCTGCTCAATGATGTGACCTTGTTGCTTTCTTCCTTGTTCCTGTGTTGTTTTCCTCGTTTCCTCCGCTATGATTGATCCAATGCTTAGCATGGAACCACTGGAGATGCCCACCACCCCCCCCCCCCCATCCCCTAGACACACTCCCCCACCTGCAGCCTTAATCCTTCTCAGGGTTAGGGTCTGATATGGGTTGGTTATTTTCTAACGGGAGTCCCTTTCTATTTGATTTTACTTTTAAGTTCAACAAATTTATTAAACCACTGTGCATCGAGTCAAGTTTCTATAAACTCGCAGTATACAGGAAGTAAATGACTTGCTCACTAATGAGAGAAGGCACAGTTGGGTGTGATTGTTTATATCGTTTTGATATATTAAGTGTAATTAATGTAATGATTTGTTCAACTGTTCTGATCCCCAAAGGGAGATCAGAATATGAATGATAAAACACAAGTAACGGGCAGTTAACTCGTCCCTCTTGCCACTGAATGCAAAAGTGTCAAACCATTCAACACTGCTTTCTCTTCACATGTGCGGTGATGTGACCTTTATTAATGCGATGTACCCGCTGCTTCGCCGCACAAACCGTTCTGAATCCATAACAACAACAACGTGCTCACCGGGTGTCGTCCTGCATGTCGTTTAACTTTGAGTCATCTGCATCCATCAACCCACACCTCTGCATCTCATAACCCATGAGGGGCCTGCATCCCCTTCCTTCACCCCCACCCCCCCATCACCCCCTGACCCCATCCACCCTGTCCTCCCAACAACCCCTTCCCAAACCCCCCCCCCTTCTCCCACCACTTCCTGGTTCCTGTCTTGGCTGTGGTGGGCTGGCATGTGATGGTGGCACTGGTGTGTTCTCTTCCTCTTCCCCTTTTGTTTTACTAACAGACGCAGACCAAACTGGAGCATGCCCACATTAAGGAGCTCGAGCAGAGCCTGCTCTTTGAAAAGACCAAAGCTGACAAACTCCAAAGGGAGCTAGAAGACACTAGGGTAATGGACTCCTTTGCGCTGCCATGTTCCCTGTTCTGCAGAGAGATAGAGGGGAGAGAGACAAAGGCTACTGCCGAGAAACACTAACGCTTATCTGCGCTGTCCTAATGGCCTCTGGCTATAAACCTGACGCTCCTGTTAGACCACACAGGAGACGTTTAACTGATTGCTTGGTTAAAAAATGGGAGAAATATAAGACAGGTTCTTAGGAAATGCTTTTCCACTTGGAGTGGAATGTAATACACGTCCGGCCTGAAGCTCAGCATAGCGTCATACTTTGCCACATCACGCAGCAATCTCGTTTTCCCTGAGGTCTTAAGAGATAAGGGCTTCGTTGGGGACATTCGATTTCATCTTCATTTTGAAAAAAGTACCAAGACGATGGCCTCACAAGGCCCTACCCTAACCTCTCACCCCCCCCCAAATAGCTAGATCTGTGACCTCGTAGTGCGTGTTGTGGTTGGTGTGCAGGCCTCAGTCTTGATGCCACAGCAGCTACCCTCCCACCCATGCCTCCTCCAGGACGGTTAGACGGCTCTCCGCTACCGAACAGCGCTCTCCCCCCCGAGACGTCAATCAATATTCTATATTTATTCGTTACTCGCAAAATCCAGTTTGAGTATTCAACCGTTTTTTAGGTTGATATAGATTTTGCGTAAAAGTGTTGAAGTGGGCTTTTAGCAATAGGGAAAAGTTGGAACATGTAGAAGATTTCTATATAAAATGGTCTTCTCTTGGGGGATACGTATTGAAAAGGTGCATCTGCCTCCTTAATAACGGGAACATTTGAAGTGGCTCCTCTACGTGAATCATACAGAAATACACATTAGAAATGAGTCGATCAGATACGGCCAAAATTCTTTCGTTGCATTTCAATCATCATTTCAGTCATTAAGGCCATACTTTCTGTGGCCACAAGAGGCCAGTATATTCTTTAATTGACTGCTGTGTAAATACTGCTGTAAGCTAGTGCTCTGTTATATATTAAATCATTATTATTTGTATATACTTTACGTCCTCACAGTTCCTAGAGAGATCATTATTGTGTTCACGACGATGATAATAATGATAGCTCTTCACATTGACGCACTTAAACACGGTTTGAACCCGTCAAACGGAACACGCACGTCTCCGCCTCCGCTTCGACACCTTGACGGTTAGATTTGTCCTCATGTAGGTCGTTACCGTGTCCGAGAAGTCTCGCATCATGGAGCTGGAGCGAGACCTGTCCCTCAAGGGGGGGGAGGTGGCCGACCTGCGGCTGCGTCTGGAGAGCCAGCAGGGCCCCGGCGACCCGGAGCCCTCCCCTCTGCTGGAGGAGATCAGCTCGCTGCGGGCGCAGCTCACCTCCCTGGAGGCCCGGCGGCTGGAGGAGACGCAGACGCTCGGCGAGAAGCTGGAGGGCCAGGAGAGGGCCCACGCCGAGAGCCTGGCCCAGGTCCAGGTGGCCTCGGTCCGGCTCACGGGGGACAAGCAGCAGCTGCAGGACCGCCTGAGCCAGGCGGAGAAGGCGAGCGCCGACGTGGCGGAGCTGTGGCGCTCCAAGCTGGAGTCGGCCCTGGCCTCCCACCAGGCGGCCATGGAGGAGCTGAAGGCGTCCCTCAGCAAGGGCGCCGGCGCCCAGACGGAGGAGCTGGTGGCCACCAGGACCACGCTGGAGCGGCTGAAGGTGGAGCACAAGACGGCCCTGGAGGAGGCGGCCGCCCGGCACGAGGCCAGCGGCACGGACTGGTTCACGGAGAGGGAGGCGCTGAAGGCCCGGCTGCTGGGGCTGACCGAGGAGAAGGAGAGGCTGGAGGAGGCGCTGCACTCCAAGGTGGAGCGGGCGGAGGAGCAGCACCTGGTAGAGATGGAGGAGGTCCTGGGGAAGCTGCACGCCGGCGAGCTGGCGCTGAAGGAGGCGGACAAGGACAAGGAGACCCAGGAGGCGGAGCTGAAGAGCCTGGTCAGTTGGTCCAGCAGCACGGGGTTGTTTGGAGCTTCATAGACACACCGATGGGCGTCTGTGTTTTGGTTAAGCATAAATGTTGTCATATTTTAAGAACCATATTTGATATAATTAACAAACATATTTACAGTCACCTGCTTGATTTAATACGATAGTAGTAATGGATAGTTATAATGGGGTAAAATACCTAAGTGGTGCTGCGTACAGCGATGGTTCCCAATAAATACACATGCAGTGGCTGAGCATAGAGTGCCCGCACCCCCTTTAAACACAATTATTACCACAAGACGGCTGTGGCCAGTTGGGTACATCAGAAAGAAAGTCAGAAACACTGCTTACGTCTGAATATTAAGCACAAATTAAAACAAGACATCAATGAAAAATATTACAATGGAAAACGGGATGGAATGCACACAGCAACATATTTTTTTTAGAATAACAAACAATTTTACAATATCTTCTAAACATTATTTATATTTAATAAATATCGATATGTGTATAATTAAATTAGTCTTATCCAAGACTACATCCATGAACCAGCTGCAGTACCCGTCCGTTCCCCCAGAGGTGCCTGAGGACCCTGCCGTCAGTACCCAGGTTGAAAAACACTGACATGCATTATATATGATTATTATTTTTTTCTTTAGAAACACAAGTTGACAGAGAATGCAGAGGAACAGACGATATCTGCCAAAAATGTGCAAGGTAACGTATTAGCCATATTCTTTCTCCACCGTTGCCTGATTACATCTAAAATAATTACTTCCTTATCTGTCGACTAGTTTCATAGTAAAGTTGTGGCTGAATTGATTTTCATTTTTTTCAGAAATGCATGATAATCTCAGCAAGAAGGAGGAGCAGTGCACATCACTGACCACTGAATCCGAAACCCTTAGAAGTCAACTTGCAGGTGAGATCTTTTTCTATTGTTTTTTTTTGTTATGGCATCCTATCAAATACAACAGTATTGCAATACATTGGCTCTAACCCTTCGCTCAAACCACATGGGCACACCCATGTCCTCACAGCTCAATCTGGGCCCAATTTGACTAGGTAGTCTACGCATGGTTTGGGATGATGTTTTTCATAGGATGATGACGTTGTCGAAAAGGCTTCATTAATCTGACGTTGGATGGATGGCAAAAGGGTGAAGTGATGGTTAATGCTAAACCAACCAAATGGGCTGAATCCAATGAACTGATATTCCCATTGCATCTGACTTGGCCCGTCCCCATCCGTCCGCAGGCCTGGAGAGGAAGCTCAAGACCGGGGAGGAGAAGGTGGAGCAGCTGGCAAAAGACAAGGCCCAGCTGGAAGGGGACATCTCAAACATGATGAAGTCCTCTGGAGACAGCTCTGAGCAGCTCACCAAGATGAACCAAGACATCACGCAGAAGCAAAGGTTAGGGCGTCACTGCCATAACATGGACGGATACAGAGAAGCTACGGTTAGGGCCTCACTGCCATAACATGGATAGATACAGAGAAGCTACGGTTAGGGCCTCACTGCCATAACATGGATAGATACACAGAAGTTAAGGTTGGTCATCACTACCATAACATGGATAGATACACAGAAGCTAATTTTGGTCCTCACTACAATAACATGGATAGATACATAGAAGCAAAGGTTAGGGCATCACTGCTATGACATACCGGGCTTGTTGAGGGATAGTTGAGGGATCAAAGCATCCGAAATTAGGCTGATTTATTCTTTAAATCCATGCCTGTTGTATATGGGATGCCTATAAATATATTACAATTTAGTTTATCCAATATCCTCCCCGCCCAGTCAGTTAGCTACCACCACAAATAGAACCTAATGATGTGTGGAAAGACTGAACTGACTTCTATCTCTTGTGTCCCCCGGCTCCCTCAACGTATCCAGGAGGGTAGAGGAGCTGCAGAGCCAGCTGGCGGAGGAGAAGGAGCGGGTAGCACACCTCACCGAGCAGCAGGAGCAGGAGCTCTCCAGAAGAGAGCAGCAGCTGGCCGAGACCAAGGACACCTTCTCGGCTCAAGCCTCCTCCCTCCAGGAGAAGATCGTCCACTTGGTGAGGTCCCAGCCCGCGTCCCGTCTGTTGCAGCGCTGCGCTGCTGTGCGCGTTCCTGACGGCAGAGAGCGTTGGAACTCAGGAGATGGTTTGCAGTGACTTCAGAAATGAAGGGATGCATCTGTTTCTAGAAATGGCGGGATAAGCTATTTTTGTGAAGCTTCTCAGATGCTCAGCTAATGGTAAATGGACTGCATTCATATTAGAGCCCGACCGATAAAGGATTTTTAAGGCCGATACGATATAAATATTTGGTGATTTAAAAATCCGATATTTCGATATATCGGCCGATTTTTAAAAATAAATTCCAGAAACTTGAAACAAAACATAAACAGATTTCCCTAACATTGGTTATTTGTAGTTATTTATGAGTCGTCACTAAATAATAAGGTATTGCAGTTTAAAAATAAACTTTATTTTATTGTTTTATTGTCACAACAGAAAAATCAAAATTTATTAAAGTTCTGATAAATAAAATTTATAAAAATACAAACTTAAGATGTGAAACTCCAAAGTCCTTTGAACAAAAACACAATAACCAAAATAAATAATAATAATGATTTTTAATGTATTAATTAATCGTCCGATACCGATAGTTTGGAAAATGCCTAATATCGGCCGATAATATCGGCCCGCCGATAATATCGGCCCGCCGATATATTGGTTGGGCTCTAATTTATATAGCGCCTTTCTAACCAGTGGCCACTAAAAACTCTTTAAAATATTGCCTCGTGTTCACTAGGGATGGGCAAAATGATTCTTTTCCGGGAACTAGTTCTTTCAGTTCAGTTCACTATAATGATTCGTTTATTTGATTCGGTCGTTTTGATTCGTTCGTTACGTCAGATTACATCCTAAAAAACTTTTTAATTGGTCATGGGTCCGGATAGGATCGTCAAGACCGCAGTCCGCCGTTTGGAGATGCCTGCTATATAGTATATCGAACGTCCCACCAATAATTATACCACTTGCTTACTCTCTATATTTCATTCATGGTTTTACATTTATAATTTTATTTTACTTTACATTAGATTTTTCATTGTTCAGGCATTACAGAACTTGCATGGTCATAAATAAAAAATACGAACTTCAGTTTAATTTCTTTGTTTGTTCTTAAATTGACGTAGAATGGAGCAAAGACTCCTGGGATTGGGAAATGCGTTTATCCAATAAACAGATGGAGGTCAAGTCTATTTTCGAAAAAATGTAGGGGGATATATGAGTGGCCCCACGTCGAATGGTATGACCCAAGATACGTCAGACAGAAAGCGCGCATATTCGACGGTACCGCCTTGTCATTGGTTTACCCAGGTGCCATTCCAACACCATTGCTACCTCTCATTGGCTGAATCTTTGAGAACGTTGTAGACTCAATCAATATAAGTTGCGGGGAGACGGAGCTCTATTCGTTCGTATATTTTATTTACGTGACCATATGTTTGGTTTATGTTAAAAAAAAAAGAATCAAAGAACCAGTTCTTCTTGTTTTGGGGAACCAGTTCTTGTCATTCACGTTCGGGATTCGTTCGTTGTAACGAATCAGTCGCGACCGACACATCCCTAGTGTTCACCCATTCATGCACACATTCACACACCAAGAGCGGAGACAACCATGGAACCGGAGCAGTTAGCGTAGTGTCTTGCTCAGGGACACTGACAATCCGCTAGGAGGAGCCAGGGATCAAACTAGCAACCTCTCCCTCCTGAGCCACATGCCGCCCCCATTAAACGTCATCCAATCACATTCATGCTCCAAACAGATACTTGCTGGTTCGTGTTTCAAATTTGGACTGTTTTTCACTCGTGCTCTTTCCTCCCGCTCCCATGTAGGAGAAGACCATCCAACAAGGTGAAGCTCTGGTCGAGGAGCTGAAGGAGGCCCAGAAGAAGGCCTCCGAGCAGGCGTCTGAGCTCCACGCCAAGGAGTTGGAGGCCCTGCGGGCGGAGCTCAGCTCCTCCAGGAGCACAGCCCAGGAGCTGGAGAAGGAGGTCTCTGAGCTCCGGCCATTGAAGGAGCAGTCTGAGGTGAGCCCTTTTCATCCAGCTAGACGTAGATGCTTTTGATGAGAGAATATTTTGCTGTTCCATTTTTTTTTTTTTTCAGAGTTTACAAGTAGAATGAAACCAACATGAAAAAAGGAAATACATTTTATAATTAATGTGTAATCATTTTCTGCTTTTGAACTCTTTCAAAAGATCAATGCTCAACTTCCATTGTCCCGTTCGGTTAAGCAAAAGCGTCGTACGACATCGTCAGTCTAATGTGCGTTAACGCACCAGAGGGTTTCTTTCATTCGATGTCATCTACAGGTTGCTTTCTTCGCTGCTTAACATAAATATAGTTGATGCACAGGATTTGACCTGAATCAGATTCACTAACAACAAACCCAATGACTATTTAGATGCATCAGCTTATTTAAACAAAATAGGCATTTCGGTGTTCAAGTGCATTCAGTCATTTTTGGAATAACATTTTCACTTCCGCTTCGGTAAATCTGAGGCAATCCATCTCCAATGTAGTTAATGATATCCGTGTCATTTGTATTATAACCCTTGTTTTAAATGTAAAACAATAATTACAACTGGTTAAGACGCGTCCCTCAGCTGCATGTGTTGTACATCAAAATTTAGTGAGTCTTATTTCCACGTTTACATATTTATCTGCCTTATTCTCCTCAGTGAAAATGTTAATCCAAAGTGAAACAAAGAATTATGTTGCAACGCGGTTGTTGCTGGTGGGAGGTGTGGCTGGGCGCTTCCTCTGGTTTTATGCTTCAGCAGCTTCACCTTTCATTTGCATACCATTTATTATTATTATTCATAATGTTATTTTGTGGCTTGTACCTGCTCGGTTTATGTTGGGATTCATCTTTTCCTGTATGTATACACATCCCTCCCTCTGTTTTCCCCAGCGTCTATCAGCTGACGTTCATTCCTCCCGCCAGGACGTTGAGCAGTTGTCCCAGAAAGCGGCGACGCAGAGTGTAGCTCTAGAGCAGGCGTGTAAGGAGAGTGAGCAGAGTAAGGTCCAGAAAGAGGCTCTAGAAAAGCAGCTTGCTGAGGTACAGGCCAAGCTGGCTGCACTGGAGGTCAGCCACAAGGAGGTTTCCCTCAAGAACGAGTCGTTGCAAACCACGACGGATAAGCTCCTTAATGACAACAAGCAGTCGGACGGGGTGAAGGGCTCTCTGGGTAAGGAGTTGGAAAAGGTTAAAAACCTTCTCCAGGAGAGACAAGCGGAAAATCAAACCCTGAAGCAAGCGAATCGTGAACAAGAGACCCAGCTTGAAGACCTTCGTAGAGAGAGCTCAGACCAACAGGAGACACTGCAGAAGCATCAGCAGGACCTGCAGCAGTTGGAGTCGAAGAAGAAGCAGCTTCTAGAGGACTATGAAGGCGTCTGCAAAGAGAGGAGCCGACTTCAGGAGGAGCTCCAGGAGAACGTGTCAATGTCGACCCTGGAGCGGGAAACCCTCGTTTCGGAGAGAGACTCGGCCCGAAACTCCAAAAAAGCACTTGATCTTAAAAACTCAGAGCTGCAGGCGAAGCTTCAGTCCTTGAGCTTGGAGAAGGAAGATCTCACCATGAAGAACAGCCAGCTGCAAGCCGCGACCGAAACGCTGACGAAGGAGAAGGATGAGATGTCTGCTCAAATCAGTGCGGTCACTTCTGATAAGGAACGCCTCGACGCAGTGAATGTGGATCTTCAGAACAGTCTTGGCGCCACCAAGAAGGATCTGGAGAAGACGACGAGGGAAAAGGACGAGGTCGAGGCCTCCAAACAGAGCATGGCCAAGATGCTCGAAGAGTTCAAGATGAGCAGTCAGGTGACTGACTCCGAGAGGCTCCAGCTCCTGCAGGAGAAGGAGGACATGCTAGCCGCCCAAAGAAAGGTGATCTCTGAGAAGGAGGCACTGCTTAAGGAGAAGGAGGAGCTAACGGAAAAGCTTCGGGTCTCGTCTGAGCAATCGGTCGAGTCCAACGAAAAGGTGAAGGAACTGTCTGCTACTTTTGAACAGCAGAACCAAGCGCTTAAATTTCAGATAACAGAACATGAGAAGGGACTTTGTGCCACGAAGAAGGATAAAGTGACCCTGGAGTCTTCTCTGGAAAATGAAAAGATGGAGAAGGAGAAATTGGTTATTGAGGTGAAAGAACTTGAAGAGAAGAACTTGAAAGCCACCTCTGACAAAACGGTTATTCTGATGGAGCGAGATAAGCTAGCGAGTGAACTGCGGACCTTCAAGGATCAGTTGGAGAGCTCCTCCAAAACAAACACAGACCTTACAGAAGAGAAGTCCAGTTTAACAACGAAATTGGATAAATTGACGAAGAAAAAAGCTCAGGTTGAAGCCAAGAACAATTCTTTGAAACAAGAAAAAACAGATCTAGAGAAACAATTGCAAAAACATCAGGCTGACATGGAAGTTCTACAGACGGGAAAAAACGAACTTATCGAAGAGCATGACAAGCTGAAAGCAGACGCCGAACAAGTTCGTTTGGAACTTGTGCAGCGGGTGGAGAACCTTACCAAAGATTGTACTCTGTTCAACTCAAAGCAGGCGGACAATGAGAAGAACACACAGTTGCTGCAGAAGGAGAAAGAGGGTTTGCTCCAGGAAATCCAAGAGCTGAAGGGAAAAGTACAATCAGTGTCAGAGGCAAAGAGTCTTCTGGAGACTCAAGTTGAGGCTGCGACGGAAGAGCGGAATAAAGCCACTTCCAGCCAGGATGGCATCTCTAGACAGATTGTGGATCTTCAGACAAAGGTCTCCTCACTGACACAGGTAAACGCTAAGATGTCTACCACTCTAGAAAGCGAAGTCAAGGAAAAGAAAACCTTAACCCTGCAAGCAGAGGACATGAGCTCTAAGCTGAAGCTGGTTGAACAAGAGCAGAGTAGTTTGGCAAAAGACAAAGAAGACTTGTCATCTAAACTTGAGGAACTCCAAAAACAGACCAGCTCCCTGTCTTCAGAGAAGGAAACTCTTTTAGCCGCACAATGTACGCTTCAGCAGGATCTATCTTCGCTCCGCCTTAGCCAGGAGAGTAGCGATGCAGAACACTCCAGACTCCTGGAGCAGGTAGAGCAGCTCAAAACAGCCAGGGAAAGTCTAGAGGCCAGTACCAAGGTCCTACAAAACGAGAAGGAGCTCTTAGAGAAACAGTGCAAGAGTGTCACTGAGGAGGCGTCAGCGTCCGACCGGGCGAGGGAGGGAATAACCACCGATATGGCTGACCTGAGAGCTCAGAGGGACGCCCTGCAAACACAGAGGGACGAAGCCACCAAGCAGACCAGCTCCCTGTCTTCAGAGAAGGAAACTCTTTTAGCCGCACAATGTACGCTTCAGCAGGATCTATCTTCGCTCCGCCTTAGCCAGGAGAGTAGCGATGCAGAACACTCCAGACTCCTGGAGCAGGTAGAGCAGCTCAAAACAGCCAGGGAAAGTCTAGAGGCCAGTACCAAGGTCCTACAAAACGAGAAGGAGCTCTTAGAGAAACAGTGCAAGAGTGTCACTGAGGAGGCGTCAGCGTCCGACCGGGCAAGGGAGGGAATAACCACCGATATGGCTGACCTGAGAGCTCAGAGGGACGCCCTGCAAACACAGAGGGACGAAGCCACCAAGCAAGTGGCCCTGCTTGACGCCCAGCTCAAACTTGCTCTATCTAAGCAGCTTGAGGTATTCCTCTCCCCCCTACTGCAAAGTATGAAGTCACTAACATAGCCTTAGACCCCGATCTTTAACTGCATGCCTGCCAGTTCCTTCTCCTTCCACTTTCCTTTCCCACTACCATTTTCTCATCCTTGTGCTAACCAGCTCTGGGTAACCCTTATTTCTGAAACATTCTGACACCTGTTGGCTCATAACCGGATCTAAAATCGGTATCTTTCGCTAAGGGGTGTTTTGAAAAGCGGCAATTGCTCGCCATTATGTGCCTCAGTTGACTCAATCTGAAAGTAACAAACATAAAAAACGTTGTATACCTGGTCAAACGTTTGGACCAGAGGTACATGGGAATGACAGAAAGTAATATTCTTACACTTTATATCGGTTATGAGACCAAAGGTGACTGCAGTCTTTTTCAATCTTTCTATTTATTTTACTGTCTGTAGTCTTTATAGTTCTAGTTCCTTCAATTGTGATGAAAATGTTAACTTATTATGTCACACACACAAAAAGTAGCCTAACAGCCCAATGCACGCCATTTAATTCACAATCCGATTTAGGGGTTATGGTCAGTAGATGGGTTGATCACGAAATGGGCACCAAATCTTTTCATATTGGCCCTCCGAGGATCAAACACTTTTCCTGTGAAGTTTGCGGTGAGGTTTTGAGTCAGTGTTTCTATCCCCCCCTCCCTGGACATGCTCTAGGCTGCAGATGCCTCTAGTAACTCTGTGGAGTCCCTGGAGCGACTGGCCCACGAGAAGAGCGCTCTGCAGCAGGAGATGAGCCAGGCCAAGGCGTCGCTCGAACAGCTCACGCTCTCCAAGAAGGAGATGGAGTCACAGGTAGTTGTGGAGCCCGTTAATTCAGATCTTGCGTTTTCACACTCGTTTTTAAATCTAATTTGAGACATCAATTGGATTGATCTTGATATCATTGTATGCCGTGTTGACCACGTTTGATCTTCTGGTGTTATTCAGTTTGTCTAAGATCTAAAACAATCCTTGGCTTCTTTTAACTTCAGCTGGTGTTTGTTGTGTCTTCGTTTTAAATGCGTTTATGCTTTGATTTGTTAAGCTGGGCGTTTTGAAGCAGCAAAATACCAAGCATCAAGAAGATCTGAACGTATCGAAAGAGAAGCTGGAATCCGATGCTCAGCGAATCAAGACTCTCTCCCAGGAGATGTAAGATCGTTTGGCTTATTTTTCTCTTAACTTGATCGTTTGAGGTTGTTCAGACGCATTCAGAACCGCTTTGTTGATATCGAGGGTCACACAAAGAGGCGACCCTCTTTGTGTGTCTGCTTGTAAAATGACGTCATGATGATAATGTCACGAGGATATCTAACTGAAATGTCAAGACTCTCTGTGTGTAAGCTTGATCTCACATTCGGCTGGTGTGTTTCTGAGGACCCTGTGAGGTGCAGGCTAGAGTGTGAAATAGTTTGGATGAATGGTTCTCCAAACCAACTTAAAGCATTCCAGCGGCCAAGCTATCGGCCTCCCCCCTATCGGCCCCAACAGGCACGTTTTAGACGGGCACTAATGCGCCAATTCTTAGAAATATGATTATGAGAATCGTTCTATTACAATTACAATAAGGGCATTTAGCAGACGCTTTTATCCAAAGCGACTTACATCGGTTAATACACACATTGACACACCGACGGAAGAGTAAACCATGCAAGGTGACAGCCAGCTCGCCAGGAGCCGTTAGGGTTAAGTATCTTGCTCAGGGACACATCAACACTCAGCTAAGAGGGGTGGGGATCGAACTAGCAACCTTTCGGTTATAAGGCAACTGCTCTACCTCCTGAGCTAAGCTATAATATAAATGGTATTATATATAATAATGCTATAATCATTATACATGGGAAAAGTAAAAAAATATTTAACCATAATCGTTAGTCAAAGCCATTCAACAGGATTCACTTGGCCACTTTATTTGTTTTGATCCAGCCAACCCTAAGTGACTCGTACGACTAGTCTCGACAATGCGTAGATTCATCGTAGATAGAATGATAACGGTGTTTATTAAACGTTTTTCTCATCACACATAAGTGATGAACATATTACGACGTTTCCGTGTGTGACATGGCTGTGTGTCTGGGTCTAGTGAGGACCTTAAAGACAAGTCTACCTCACTGGAAGCCTTGCAAGAGGAGAACCACAGGCTGAGCCAGCAACTGGAGAGCGACCAGCAGAAGAACAGTGACCTCGTGCAGGTGCAGCACCTCAATGACAAGGTGAGGGGGGACAACGATCACTCCCCTGTGGACCCTGACGCGTGACACGCATGCTTGTACTTTTACATTTAAAATCACAGTATCACACTAAATCACATGGTTGTACCTCCACTTTTTGAATCCTAGAATTACACAATATCACACGTTTGTGCGTCTACATTTTAAATCATCGATTCAGACAACATAACATGCTTATGCTTCTACATTTTAAATCATCTATTCAGACAACATAACATGGTTGTACCTCCACATTTTAAATCATAGAATCAGACAACATAACATGGTTTGTACCTCCACATTTTAAATCATAGAATCAGACAACATAACATGGTTGTACCTCCACATTTTAAAGATAACATGTTTTTTGTATTTTCTCTTTCTAGCTGGAGGGAGATCACTCTCAGCTAAAAAAGAAGTTTGAGGAGCTAAAGCAAAGGTGAGGGCGTAATCTAAAGATTAAGGGAGGTTTTGGTCACGGATTACTTTAACCGTTCTTTAACAATGCCTGCATTGCCTGATCTTATTTTTGTCTCCTGCCTTTAAAGCTTGCCAAACAATATCATAAGGTATTCTTTGTTGTACATGTTGGCACGTTATCCATAAATACCGACATTCTCATGCCATCCCACTACCTGGCCTCTGTCTTGCTGGAATTGCCAACAATTGTTGTTGTATATTAAGTATAAAATCCATATTATGCAAGATAAGGTCATGTGCCCCCTCTCTCGGTCTCTCTGTATCATTGTCTTTCACTGTATGTCTCTCTGTATCTCTTCTGTTTCCTTCTGACTCCCTCTCTTGGTCCATGATGATCGTCTGTGTGGCCCCTGTCCCCCAAGTGATCGTCTGTGGGGCCCCTGTCCCCCTAGTGACCGTCTGTGGGGCCCCTGTCCCTCTAGTGATCGTCTGTGGGGCCCCTGTCCCCCTAGTGATCGTCTGTGGGGCCCCTGTCCCCCTAGTCATCGTCTGTAGTCGTCCCCCAACAGTCATCTGTGTGTTGCCACACTAGCCCGTGTCCTGTCCTGTAGCCTGTCCTAACAGTCCCGATGTGTTGCCACACTGGCCCGTGTCCTGTCCTGTAGCCTGTCCTAACAGTCATCTGTGTGTTGCCACACTGGCCCGTGTCCTGTCCTGTAGCCTGTCCTAACAGTCCCGATGTGTTGCCACACTGGCCCGTGTCCTGTCCTGTAGCCTGTCCTAACAGTCATCTGTGTGTTGCCACACTGGCCCGTGTCCTGTCCTGTAGCCTGTCCTAACAGTCCCGATGTGTTGCCACACTGGCCCGTGTCCTATCCTGTAGCCTGTCCTAACAGTTCCCGCTGTGTCCCCACAGTGAGAGCACCTTAAAGAAGCAGCTGGAGAAGGAGAAGCGGTCTCCTGTGGGGACCGGCAAGCATTCCACCTCAAAGAGTGCCTTAAACTCTGAGAAGGAGCTGGAGGCCCTGAGGAAAGAGGTGACCGTCAGATCCTTCACCCATGGATCACCCATTTTGCATTTCTTTTACCTATGGGTTGGGCTCATGAATGATATGGTAGCAACATATCCAAGTTGAACAGCGGGCAGATTACTGTTTGATTGTACGTTTTGCATTGCTCCAACAAGACTGCCAGTGTGTTTTCATGTAGTTGCTACCTTTTTTAGAGAGGTTAATGGACAACGGGTCCATCTGTGGAAGAAAAGCTGCACCGCTCCATGCTATTGGTTCTCTGTGCAGCTCGCGGTGCTGCGTGGGGAGAGCTCCAAGATGAAGGGTCTGCAGGACTCCGTGAAGGCCCTGGAGAAGGACAAGACCGGCCTCCAGGGACAGGTCCAGAACCTGGAGAAGGACGTAGCAGCAGCACGCGTCCCTCAACCCACAGGTAACATCCCCAACTCCTCCCCTTTTTAACCTAAATCCTGCCAATCAAGACCAAGGTACCGCCCCCACTTCCTCCCCTATTGAACCTAACACCTGCCAATCAAACTCCAGATAACGCCCCCACATCCTCCCCTATTTAACCTAACACCCGCCAATCAAACCCAAGGTACCGCCCCCATCTCCTCCCCTATTGAACCTAACACCTGCCAATCAAACCCCAGGTAACGCCCCCACCTCCTCCCCTATTGACCCTAACACCTGCCAATCAAACCCCAGGTAACAAACTCAATCGTTTGGGTTGAATTCCACCCTACAACGTACCATCTTTGGGTGGTAGTATGAATCATCGCAGCAGGATTTCACAATTACAACATGCAAAAGTGAACGTGTGTTTGAAGTGTTTATGTTACCCTTCTTAACGTACGTTAACCTTCCAGGGGATGCCGTCGTGGACAAGCTGAGGGAGGACATGGACATGGCGGAGAGCCAGGTATATCTTAGTAATTTTCCCCACTTTTTGTAAAAATGGAGACCATTCTTTGAATATCGGTGGATCTAAATCTATTAACGTTTTTTAACAGTCATGATCCCAATCAGGGTAAAAAAGGAATGCTGGCAAATTTCATAAAGTGTCTTCAGCTGCATCCTTAAACAGGAGCATGTCTACGGTTTGTTCCGGAACGTGTCGGATCATGTGAGCGATGGCTCGAGCGCACCGTCTAGCGTCGGGGCCGTCGCCTTCTTCTTATGTTGATATCTGGACCTTTTTGTCTTCTCTCTCCTCTCTCTCGTCCCTACTGCCCGTCACTACTCTGACAACAGGCTGCGGTTTGTGACCGTTTTACTCCTCCGCTTCACAAATACAAATGTCCCCCACCTGTCTTGTGTTGCGTTTGTCCTGGATCCATCCCACCATGTCTCACCTCACCAGGCTCTTTAGTCTTATGTGTTTCTCTTCTTAGACATATGTTATGTAGGGACCATTTTCAGTCGTTCAGTCATATTGTGCTTTTAGGAACGTTTAAAGGGGTTGACGTCTCTATCTGTATCTTAGCATCGGGGTTGGATGCCAGGCACGATGGTGTTTAGCTCAGGCACGAGGTTTCATGTCTTGGGGTTAGTCAACGGGGTTAGTCGCTCCACATGTTGGATGTTATCATGCTCTCACCTGCAGGGGATATACTGTATTGGGTTTAACATTTGTGGTATTTGGGAATGTTTCGTTATGTTTGTTGACGGCGCTGGTTCTCGACTACAGATCCAGTTCCTGAACTCGGTCATCGTGGACCTGCAGCAGAGAAACAAGGAGCAGAAGGAGAAGCTGGAGACCCTGGCCACCGCCGCCCTCAACGGGAACAACCCCAGCGAGTTGGATAACTACAACGGGTGAGTCCTCACCTCAGAGAGCCACGGCGGCCTCCCCGGTTCATTCATGTGGGGATGAGGGAGGGTCTGTAGCATCCAATTTAAAATATATATATATTACACTTTGAATTGACAGCAGGACTAGTGTAGTAGTAGCCAAAAAATTAACTAGAATCAACGTGTGGTAAGACAATCGCCAGAGCTAGAATGAATAGAGAGTTAAAAACACAATGTTGAGTGTCAAGCCTTGAGAGAATTTTTTTATGTTAATTTATTATTTCCGTGGCAGACTGATAACCTCCTTCCTGATGTAGCAGGGTGTCTGATGGCTTGTTAAAGCAGCCTCACCTTAAGGTGCTTGCACACCGCCGCGCGGCAACCGCCTTTATCACCGCCTCGCTGCCGGAGGGTTTAGCGCAGCGGTGTGAAGGGCCAGGCGTTTTTAAAAGAGGCTGCTGCTGCTGCAGCTGCAGCCGAAAGTTTCAACACGGGGAAAGCTGAGTGTTAGGGCAAAATCTGTGCGCGTTCACGTGGGCGGCAAACGCTTCCTGGTTTTCAGCCGCTTTTGTAACCGCCTCCCCTCTGCTGCCCTTCCCTCATTGAAATGAATGGAGGCGGCGAATTAGGTCTGGGTAAGGTCTAATTCCCACCAAATCAGGCGGTCGTTTCCTCCCACCCAGGAGTAAACGACTGCTGCCGTGTGTTCCACGCTGAACGTAGTGATGTTAACGTGTCGGTCTCCCCCCTCCTCCACCCACAGCTCCAACCAGGAGCCGGTGAAGAAGAAGGTCCCCCCGCGGTTGTTCTGTGACATCTGCGACTGCTTCGACCTGCACGACACCGAGGACTGCCCCACCCAGGAGCAGATGCCCGACTCCCCACCGCACAGCACCTACCACGGCAGCAAGGGCGACGAGCGGCCCTACTGCGACATCTGCGAGGCGTTCGGCCACCCCACCGACTCCTGCAACGACGACCAGACCTTCTGAGGGGGGGGTTCCCACCATTACTATATTTGCACATTAATTGTTTTGCAGTGCTGCTTTGTGGAGGGGGTTTAGAGTGTGTGTGTGTGTGTGTGTGTGTGTGTGTGTGTGTGTGTGTGTGTGTGTGTGTGTGTGTGTGTGTGTGTGTGTGTGTGTGTGTGTGTGTGTGTGTGTGTGTGTGTGTGTGTGTGTGTGTGTGTGTGAGAGACACCCAGCGCCTTCATATCCCAAGCCAAACCTTTCTCAAAGCGCTATTACTGGGTGTCTCTCCCCTGACGTGTCGCACAATCTTTTTACTGCAAAGAAAATCGAAATGCGTATGCATTGTGTTCTGCCCTTTTTTAATATGAGGGTGTACATGCATACGTGTTGCTGTCCTTTGTTTGTTTTAGGATGCTAGGTCGCTTTGGGGCAATAAGGGTAGGAGTTGGTTCCTTGCTCTGTTGTCCATGCCAGAATATTCTCACACATCTTCAAAGGGGCTACAGATGTTATATCACAAGAGGTTTATTTGAAACTAGATTCCTTGACCTGGACTAGGGTTTGTTGGAATGGGTGGGGGGGGGGGGGGGGGGGCGGATGGTATTAGGGGTCAAATGTTGACATATAGTTTATTTTTATACGCCTGGAAATACTATCGTCTCCTGTCGGTTTTATGAGGGAGTTTGTGAATTGCGAGGCCACTAGCCGAGTTGGGATAGCTTTTGATGGGAGAATATGCGATGAGCCTTGTTTTCATTGGACTTTATTTGTAGAAGTATCATCTTGGGTGGGTGCATACTTCGCCTGTTCTCCACGAGGAAAGCACTTGTAACAAACGGTCTCACTTTAAGGCTTTCGTTCCAAATATATGGCCTTTACTCAAATGTTACTTGCTGATTAAATTATAATTGCTCAGATTGCGTTAATAGATTGTGTTAATAAATAAATACTACGGTATTTCTAATGATTTTTGAAATTATGTATAAAAAAATTCTGTATAAATAAAGAGCTCTTGGTAAAAATGGTAACGACTCATGTGTTAATGCTTTTAAGTTCATTGTATACATTCATATGCATTGAATATTTATTTTTACCACTTTAATGCAAATTTAATCAGTCAACACAAGTTATCTAAATCATATTCTCACAATCAGTTTTCCAAAGACAAGAAAAGGACAACTCACTTTGTAAATACTAAGTTACTTGACGAATATCGACCAACCACTAGAGGTGACGATTGCACATTGTCAAAAAAACAAAGACAGCGGCCTACTTTGTATGGAAGGGGATGAGAAATGAACAGTTCCATTTAAATTCTAAATTGTCTTTAAAATTAATCTTGACTTAATAGGTCTTGCAATAATAAATAAAAAATGCAACATAATAAAATGCAAACACATACTTATATTTGTCACCATAAACCCAAACAAATAAATTGACATTTACACGCAATCCACCTTTTCTTTATGTATATCCGTACAGGTTTTATTAATTTACCACAATCGGTTACCGATAGGCCTTCTGTCCATGCATAGGCCTATACCTATATACATATTTATCAATATCCATGCAAGTCTTTCTTTGCATTCACATTTTATTCAGGTAATGCACTATATGAGGAACCGGGAGATTATGGGGTGTTAAACCGCAGCCCCAGTAAAGTAAAGCCCAGTCATGTCACGCCCTACTGGGCGCTAGCGCCTCCTGGTGGTGTGTGGTCTGTATAGCTACAGAGGTACACACAAGTCTCCACACAGATGCAGATCCCTGCTGCTGCAGAAGCCTCGCAAAGGCCGTGTGTATAGACAGCCAATTAAGAGGCCCTCCTGCAAGAGTTGTAACTGATGACATGTCTATTTTCTAGCTCTTAGAGCAAAATACTGAGACCTTTCAACCCCACCTATCCATGTATGTTGTAGGTAATGAGGGACAAAATAAATGTTGCATTGGAAAAATGCCCTTCATTCTCATTATATTGCGTGCGTCTGTCTATGGCTGAGAGGTTTTTAACTGTCAATCAAAATGTAATTGCACACTTATATACTCTCCTACCTATCCGACTGTATACCATACCAGTAAAAATAGAAGCATTTTGCTTTTGATGTTAATATGTTATGGTTTTTATCTTTTACCAAGTGGGTTATTATAATGATTTTAAGGAGGCGATTGTAAAGTTGGCTACTTGACGAAATTCCTGTTAAACCACTAGAGGTCAGGATTGCTCAATAGCAGAAAGACAGGGACATCACAGGGCTGATCAATGGGCCATTCTATCATGGGAAGCCTACTGTTAAAGGCATCTATATCCATACATATGTCATATAGTCTTTATATTTTTATTCAAATTTAAGTAATGCACCATGAGAGTACAGGGATGTCTAATCGTTAGCGGGATTGACTCTCAATCCAGATACTGGGTTCTTTCCCCAATGTCAACTGATAATATAAAGGCTGCATGTATTGGAATTAACTGTAGGTTGCTTTTTATAAAAGCATCAGCTAAATATGTACATAGGCCTATGAATGGTGATATATAAACAGTGGTTATTATTTAAACAGTATATATTTTTGTTTTATTCAATCCGAGTCCAGAAGTTCGACATAAGATGATCTAAATATATTTATTCGTAAATACATCCTCGTCATATCGGTCAACCCATAATAATAACACTCGGTGGTCATTGAACTGACAGCTGTGTGGCTGAAGAGGTAATCGCGCATGCGTAGTCGTAGCCCGCACGTCTAGGCTACTGGAGGGAATAATTAGGTTTCTATGGGCAGCGCGTACTGTGTGTGTGAGAGTGTGTGTATGTGTGATGCTGGTGGTAACCGATGACTAAATACCTTAAAATATGAATATAAACCTCTGAAGACGCCGCGTTTATTTGACATAAACCTCTGAAGACGCTGCGGTTATTGGAACAGCGACGGAAGGAGGCCGCCGTGAGTCTCCCGTCTTGCAGGCCGCGGAGGGCGTCGTGTTGTTGGGAGGAGACGCTCTGCATCCCCGCCTAGCTGCTAGCCTAGCCGCTAGCCTCGCTGCTACGATGCGCTGCCGCCTCTGCCCGTCTGCTCTTGTGCACAGCGAGCCGCTGCGGGTAGCAGGGCCGGCCCTGAGCTAGTCGCCGACCCCCCCGCTGTGTGAGGGGAGAAGAGGAGACCCGTCCCGCCACTCGGACAGGTAAATGTGGACGTTCCCGTCAGACGTGTGGCGGCCCGCCTTGGCTCTGGTCCTGCGCGCTAGCTGGTAGCACGTTAGCACACACGTTTACCTCCGCAACGTCCTGCAACATCATGTTTATGAAATTCTTTCACTTTCAAAGTCTGAGCCGCTGAGTGGATAAGTTAGTTATGCTGTTAACTAGCTGATGGTGATGTACTGTGAAGCCAGTTAGCTGTTAGCTAGCTGATGGTTATGTACTGTAGCCAGGTAGCTGTTAACTAGCTGATGGTTATGTACTGTAGCCAGGTAGACAACATGCTGTTAACTAGCTGATGGTTATGAATTTTCTAGTCTGGTAGACGACATGCTGTTGACTAGCTGATGGTTATGTACTGTACTGTTGCCAGGCAGACAACATGCTGTTAACTAGCTGATGGTTATGTACTGTCTAGCAGGTAAACAACATGCTGTTAACTAGGTGATGGTTAGGTACAGTCGTTATGGAGGTGACGGAGCCTAACCCTCTCTGTAACACTGGGAGGGTTACGCTGGTGTACACTGGCATACCAGTAACCCAATGTTAACCTGCATCAAACCAGGTGATCGAATACCAGGTTTATCTCTCCTGCGGTTCTCGAGTCATGCATCATATGGTCATCTTATTTCAGGACTAAAGCTCTGGTATTTAAGGTACTTACTAAAAGCTTGCATGGAGGTTGTGTTGGTGTGTCAGTGGAGACCAAGCAGGCTAATTAACTGGGATAACCACTAGTTGAAGTAAAAACACCTGTTTTCTGGAATGTTTTTGCTTCAGGCAAAGATTTTAGCTATGATGCTAGACAATTAAGAGTGAAGGCATCAGGCTAATGCTTAATGTTTTGTTATTGAAATCAGTATCGATGTTTGCATACAGTGCCTGCCATGTAGCATCTAGTAATGCAGGGGAATGTTATCCTAATAACTATGTAAATTGTTCACAGTATTGATATCGATTTTGGTACCATTTATATAAAATACTGGGAACTAATCTACAGTAATTGAATGCAAAAAAACAGTAAATCCAACATCGTCACGATACAAGGGCGTATTTTCATTGTTTCATTAAATGAAACACTTTAGTATTGGTAGAAATCTACAATCTTGCTGCTGACAAACACGCTTGGCAGACAAGTATTTTGACCCACTGTATACATATGGATTATTCCAGACAGAAGAAACCCTGAATGCTTTGCTTTGAATCCAGACAGTTTAGTGGTTGCTAAGGCTGATCTCCACTTGGAGGAGCAGACCTGGACAGATACAACGGGCGCAATCTTAACTGCTTTTGGAGTTCACACCATGTCTACTTACCCACAGACAGAAGCAGTATGTCAACATGAAAGTTAGACAAAAACTTGGTCATTGTCGTGCCTGTTGCGTAACCCAAAGCTTGAGTTCTGAAGGCCGCAGGTTTGACAACAGCAGTGTGTTGACATATCGTATCACTGTCGTACTGTATGGTTTCTAAAATGTGAGCGTTTCCTTCCTTATTGCAGGATGGACCTTGATTTATGTGCCGGAGGGGACAGCACCCGTCGAAAAATGGATTTGTCTGCGGTCGCAGAGGGCAGCATCGAGGTGGTACCGTTGGAGATGTACGATTCTGCCAGGGCGAAGATAGATGCCAATCTACGCTGGCTGTTTGCGAAAGCCTACGGCATTGGTGAGTTATTTCCTACAAATACTGTACACTTGACGCGCGTACACACCAGGTGGTTCAGACATGAGGTTTACTCGCTCTAGAAGTGCTTGGTTATAATGTAACCCTACAGAACATACATTCACCTTCACCCAATGTCTCAACCCCAGGTAATAAACGCTGTGACCGGCTGCCATTAGAGGCCTGCATACAAACGCTGTCACAGAGAACGGTGCAACATTTTGCTTTGTGATGTCGTGACGTCAGAAGGGCCAGCATTGATTTTCTCATGCAGTGGTTCCACAGTCGTATAGTTGAAAGTATGTTGTTTATAGGGACGGTTTTCTCCTATTCTATATTGTGACAGTAAGGGAGTCGGAAGCGCTAACAGTAAGGGAGTCGGAAGAACATCCGACGGCTGTATATTTGGGTCTTGAGTCAGAGCCAGGACGTTCTTGGCAGCAGGAGTCTTCCCTGCTGACTCGTCAGGTCCATGCATGCCTGTTGAATGGTCTTAACCGACATAGAGCAGGGCGTATGATGTCATGTTCGGACTGGTTCGGTCTGAAAGGGGAAAAAGCATTCCAGGTGCTTCCTCCTCCGTCCACACCCCTCTCCTCCACCCTTATGCCCTTCTCCTCCTCCTCCTCCCCCACCTCTGTCTTCCACCCATATGCCCTCCTCTTCCCCCACTTCTCTCCTCAACCCATATGCCCTCCTCTTCCCCCACTTCTCTCCTCAACCCATATGCCCCCTCCTCTTTCAACGTCCCTATCCTCCACTCACAGTGTGATGTGACATTACATTGGCATGCATGGTGCTGATTGGCCAGATTGGGGAATTTAAATGGTGCGACAACAAGGAATCTTGAGTTTAGACTCTGGGGATGAGAACCACATGGCTGCAGTAACCTGTGGTTCCCATGTTGCCCACCGCTGCATGTCCTGATCAGCCCTGAATCAGTGCATAACCATTAACTAGGTAACCGAATGACCGCTAGGATTTGCATTAAACCTTTAAACTGCCCGGTGATTTGGACTGATGATAAACGCTTTTGCTTCCAAATGCAAAACAGGGTTAGGGCAATTGTTACTGCTCTGCATGGTGATGGTGAGGTCTGTGGGGCCACAACGCTGCCAGCTGTATCCTTCTTCAAATGATTCTAATGAATCATTTGAATGATCTAATCTTCATTCATGCGGTAGCTCCCTTGTTTATAGTTTACTGGAAGCAAATTATCACTCGCTCGAATGAATGGAAATCCATGGTCTATTCTACTTTGAAATCCTTCTACTTCGCTATCTGCTTTTTTGGGAAATTTGACCTACAAATTAGTTATTATTGTCCCAGCTTCCCTGATACGTCGTGCTGCCCATCAGAGATCTAGCTAATGAGCCATTCATGTTATTTCCTAAATGAAGCTCCCAAACTTCTTAGGAAACCCACAACTTTAGCATATTTAGCAGTTTAGCATACTAGGAAGCATGGTAGTGTGTTTGTGTGTGTCTGCATGCTTGTCTGTAATGAAGCCACGCATACTGCACCAGCATCTCGTGAGGGGGGAGTGTACCGTGGAGAGACCCTCCCTGGCTAGACACTTTTGTTTTCTCCCCCTGTAATCAGTCCTCCTACAGTATGTGTTCTTCTGCTTCAGCAAGCAAAGCTCCACAGGAGTCTCCCTGAAGCTGTTCTTTATTGTAATGCACACTGGAGGAGTCTACTACTAGCCTAATGCCGTTACACAACGCTAAGCTCATTAGCATGTGCACAATAATAGTGTCTGCGTGCGTGTGTGTGTGTGTAGCACTCATTATGGGCTTTCTAGTTGTTCTGTAGTAAACTGAACTAACTAGAAGTGTACTGTATACCCGCCAGACACTAAGGACAGAATCTAAATGTATTATTATTATATATGTTCTACTAGTTTTTGGGATGAGTGAGTTGTGTCAGAATAACATACTATTAATCAAACCATTTCCATGGGTTGTTCGTGTTTCGAGATGTTTTCAGGAGCATGATTGGGTGCGGGCCGGCTTGCCCTGCGCTAATGGGAGAGTGCTTGCGGATGAGTGGTGCTCCTGTTATCCTATTGGTCAGAAGTGACATCACTCTCCATGCTCCTCTGGTTTCTGCTGACATCCCACCAGATTGACATTTAAGGCGATTTCCATGTTGATGAACACAAAAGTCCATTGTCCGAACCAAATGATGGCAGGCGCTATGGCAGTCATCTGCATTCTTTAAGTGTGAAGTGTTCTCTTACACCGTCTACATACTATTGTAGCTTCGTCCTACCACCCTTGACATGACGACTCCATTATGTTATGCTCGGAGGACAAGAGTGTTGTCACTTGAGCTGCTGGCTTCGGCGTCTCCTAAAATTCATTCATGTCTGGCTCTGATAAGAAGTACGGTTTTTACAACTTGAGTAGGTGTTTACAACTTGATGTCCCACCCATAGTTGAAACTCCATTAGCATTCAATGTGAGCTTGTTTGTGTGTGCATCACACATCAAACCGATTTGTTTTTGGTTTGCCTCTCTTTAAAGACTTCACATGTGAAGTTGTGGAAACCCCTTTTATAGCCCAGGGTGTTCCCGTTGCTTCACGGCTCCTAGTGTTTGTATATACATGGAGGAGGCCTTCTGTACGATCCACCCAGAAGCTGCTCTCTATGGAGTGGGAAGGCCTGGCTCTGTGTTAGTATGCACCACTAGCCTGTTCTGTGTTTGATCTCAAAAGGGTTTATAAAAAAACAGAGTATTCATATCTGAATATGAATCTCTGTTGATGAGTGATGAACCTATTTTCATACTTCCGTTAGGTTAACCTTCTTTGCATATTCATCATGGTGCGCTCTGGCCTTGCTATTTCTGTTCATGCATCTATGATGGGTCGCTCATGGAATGACAAATGACAACATGAAGTCTTCTCTCAGGAGGCAGAGCGGGTTGACTTGTAACCGGAAGGTTGCTAGTTCGATCCCCGGCTCCTCCTAGCTAACGAGCTGTCTGTCGCCTTTGCATGTTTGGCTCCGCGGTCTGTGTGTGAAATCATTATGAGTCGCTTTGGTAACTTAATAGCATCTGCTAAATTGCCCTAAAAGGTAAATGTTAAGGCACTCTTCAGAAAGTTAAAAAAGCTTTAATAAATAGGCTAATTCATAATGGAATTCTTAAAAGGTTCCGACATGTTTCGGCCATCGTAGGCCTTCATCAGGGCAATAACCTTGACTACGTTTACCATGTTTATTTCTCTGGCTGTAAGTGGGTCTCTCTGCGTTCTCCCCCCCCCCCCCCCCCAGACCACATCCCGGAGGACCTGCGCGACCCCTTCTACACGGACCAGTACGACCAGGAGCACATCAAGCCCCCGGTGCTGCGGCTGCTGCTGTCCTGCGAGCTGTACTGCCGCGTGTGCTCGCTGATCCTGAAGACGGAGCAGGCGTCGGCGCTGCAGTCCCACCTCTGCGTCCTCCAGGCCCTGTCCCGCAAGGGCCTGTACGTGGTGGAGAGCGACGACACGCCCGTCACCGACGGGGACCTCGCCTCCATGCCCATCAAAATGGTGAGGAGAAGACTCTAGAGTTCACCTAGACTAACCTATACATAGCCTCCCCCCCCTTACTCGCCACAGGCCCCTCTTACTCACTTATTTTATGTTGTACGTCCAGGCACTTAATGTACGCACTTGTGTATGTTGTACGTCCTTGCACTTAAAAATAGCACTTGGCATTGAGAAGTATCTTATCCTAGCTATCTTTGTTGTATACGGGGAATGGGTTAACCTGGCCATTGTTGGTGCTTGGCACTTGGTTCTATTAAAGGTCCCATGGCATGCCACCAGGTGTGAGTGGGATTAGCCGTTACAAGCCGTTTTGGAAATCTGCCCCTTATGACATCACAGGTGGGCGTGTCTAACTGGAAGTGCGACGGATCGATGAGCAACGTTTGCTACAGACACGCCCACCTGTGATGTCACAAGGGGCAGATTTCCAAAACGGCTTGCAGCGGCTAATCACACCACACCCGGTGGCATGCCATGGGACCTTTAACATCCTTACTGTATCGAACGTACAGTACCGCAATGTATTGTTTCGCTTTCTTCTGACAAAGGTTCTTATTGTAAATCGCTTTAGATAAAAGCATATCCAAAACTAAATGCCGTTAATTTAATGGTAAATGTGAGGAGAGAGGGTTTCTGGTTGGATGGACCGGGGGTCTCCCAGCAGGGGGGTTTGATGAGGGGATGGGTGCTGCGTCGTCTGCATGCACCCTACCCCGTTCCGAGTATGGGAAGAGCACTTCATTTGTTTTGCTGCACTCTGAGATGTACGCCTCTTAAGAGGTAATGACTTGTAAAGTTGTTTTTGTTTTGTGGAAGAGTGAAATTCTTCCATCCAATTTGTCTCAAATCCAGTTTAAATAACCATTGTTGCTAAGTTACTGCTATGTTGTAGCCGATATGCCAGTCCTCTCCATCAAGCTGTGGTTCCTACAGTTTGCATCTCGCTGTGTTGGTTGGAGTTCTCTCAATGTCTTCCCCACCAGGCCTGATACAGGACCTAGATTATCAGGCGGTATGCAAACCATGGTCAGCCTCTCTTGCGAGAGCGCGCATCTGTTTAACATTGCTTGTCAAACGCACAGAGGGAAAGACACAAATATTAGCACGTGAGCAAAGTACTTCCCTCTCTCTCCTGCTTATCCTAACTTCTGATCTGTGATACTCTGCACAGTCCATGGTGACAAGGGCCTTTTGTGTTCTTATCAGTCCATCGTAGCCTTAATACCTTTTTATACAGTTGGATATCGGTCAACTATTGGATAAAGTCTCCTTTCTAACTCTGGACGTTGGCGAGACCTGTTGAGAGTACATAGGTGTGAGTGTGGGTTCCAGACGTATTCCTGCTGGTTTGAATGCAACGGCCCAACGTGGTTTACTTACGCTTCTATTCAAAGCAGGTGGTGGAATTTGACTGCTGGCTCACGATGCCCTTGTGAGAACTCTTCATGCCTTGTTGTTGGACAAGGCTGTGAATAGCTCTGGCGGATGTTTTCCTGCGTCTGCTATGGCGATGCTGTTGTCAGGCTACTTTTAAACGATTTGGCTTGGGTGACTAACTTCTCGGTTGCCTCACACAGGGGTTTTTGACCAGCAGTTTCCCCGGGAGATTGAGAACTGCAATGGCATTGTGTTTCATGTTTTTCTCCGGGTTTTTTTTTCTCTACTTTTTAAGGTTGTGGTATATTTATATAGTCTAGGCCTTGTGTACGTATCGACTAATCACCATAAAGGGATAAAGGTAGGGCTCACTTGGGGATACATTTTTTTAAATGAGGAATTCGATTCGTCTTTTAATTGAGGATTTAAAGTCAACAAACCAAATTCAACGTGTGCTTATGGTCATTCAGCCGTTCATTGTGATACACACGGTAGTATACCGTTCTATCAGAAAAAACGGCCAACTCTACTTCTCACTCTTCATTTGACTTTTGTCTGCTGCCAGCTGTTTCCCATTGAGCTGAGGAGAGTGGATGTGGTACTGAATTGACCCTGAGCCTATTTCAGACCGAGTGCAGCATTTTGGTTATTATGAACAGACCGAGCCTTGGCCCGCGGTCCAGGCTTCAGCCAATCCTCCTGCTGAGGCCGTAGATCCTGGGCTTAACGCAGGGCTGGGGGTTGGATGAACACGGAACCCTCTGGAAGCCTGCGACCTATCGCAGGCACCCCCTGTGGAGGCCATCGCCAACATGTTCACCCGAGACGTCATGTATGTGGAAAATAATAAATTAGCGAGCCTGTCTCATGTACAGAGGTTCAGGTTTCTACTGCTACACTAAGTAATGGATGAGGGGCTTCCCTGCCCGTTTATATTGTGTTGCTATGCAGCCAGGAGGAGAAGCCTGCTCCATCTACTTCCTTCTCATCCTCCCCCCGCATCATCATACGCTCCTTTCATCTGACACCAGTCTTCCCCTGGCTCTCAGTCAGCTCCTGAGCCTGCTGACTACTTTATCCTCAGCTGTCTCCCTGTCGACTCCTGAGCTGTCTCCATATCGACTCCTGAGCTGTCTCCCTGTCGACTCCCGAGCTGTCTCCCTGTCGACTCCTGAGCTGTCTCCCTATCGACTCCTGAGCTGTCTCCCTGTCGACTCCCGAGCTGTCTTCCTATCGACTCCTGAGCTGTCTCCCTGTCGACTCCTGAGCTGTCTCCCTGTCGGCTCCTGAGCTGTCTCCCTGTCGGCTCCTGAGCAGTCTCCCTCTCGACTCCTGCGCTCGACTCCTGAGCTGTCTCCCTCTCGACTCCTGAGCCGTCTTCCTACTTACTCATGCACTGTTCAGCAGCGCTGTCACTGGCAGCAGAGAAAGATTAACATTTTGACAGGGATGTCTGTCCATGTCCAGACTTGCCAATAGATTTTACCATCGGGCAGGTAAAAAAAGCGGGAAAAAAACATTTGCTCGAGCAGTAGATATCTTTCCACTTAGGTGAAAGTTGATTGAACCCCGGTTGGTACTATGGGGCAGCTCTTGTTTGATGCTCTCCAGGGCGTAGACCTCTGTGTGGTCCCAGGTCTGTCTCAGTCAGAGGTGCTGGTTCCAACGCCCGGTCCGCCCCACACAACACTGAGCAGTGGGATGGAAGAAAGTGCAGAGAAGCCCTGTGGCCTCCCGGCAGCAATACGATATGACGTGTTACAGTTGCACACGCACACGCACACACACACTCTGATTGAGCACCCTCGGCTCCTCAGCCATTCCAGGCCTCTGAGTGCAATGTTGTGTTACCATGGAAACGGGTTGGCAGACCCTTCTCCCGGGTCACATGTCTGCAGGGCTGCGTGAGTCTGGTGGAATAATCTCGCAGCATGTTCCTGTGTGTGTCTCTGTGCAACACACACACACACACTCTGCAAGCAGGGAACGTTGACCCCCGGGTTGGTTCTTACACACCGCAAGCAGCCTGGGTGTGTATGCATGTTATACACACACTAGACCTGTGGAGATATTGACTCGGCTAGGCGTTAACAGACTGCCTGCATCAGAGGTGTGTGTGTGTGTATGCACACGCTGTACCTGTGGACACATTGAGTCTGCAAGGCATTAACACACTAGGCATCAGAGGTGTGAATGTGTGTATGCACATGCTGGACATGTGGACGTATTAAGTCTGCAAGGCATTCACACACTAGGCATCAGAGGTGTGTGTATGCACATGCTGGACCTGTGGACGTATTGTACCACTACTCTTGACCTTTGGAAGTGTTGCAAGCCGATCCAGCATTGTGTCCCCCTTGGAATCCTCTCTCAGTGTCTGTCTCTAGAGGGGGTATTCAGACACGAAGCTCAGACGGACTGTGCCAATAGACATTGGCATGTAGTCTAGTGTGTGTGTAAGTGGTACTGCATGGTGTGAAGAGATGATTATGTGTTTCCTCAACTCAAAATCATTTTAATCGACAAAGATCTGAATCTTATCTGCGATCCGAAATCAATGCGTTAACAGTTCATGATTCATGGCCCTTCTTATTATGAAATTATCTATTTCGCCAATATGATCAAGTTATTTTGTTTCCTTATTAATCTGTTTATTCAGATACTTGAGTATTGAAGTTGTGAAGTGGGTTGTTGATGAAGAGTCTGTAGATGTTTGTGTACAGAAGTCTTTCCTGCCCTTTTCAGTGGAAAAGCCTTCCCAGTCATAACCTCAGTTCATTGTGTTGCAGAGGGAGCACTGAATTGCTCTAAGTAGCAGCCTAATCTCTGTGTTTTTCCTCAATTAGATTACTCTAAATGGTGGAGAGGCTGGCCCTGCGCTCCTAACTACTCGTACTACTCAAACACAAACACAAGGGATTTGAAGCTACAATGTCTACTTTTTCCCCTGTTTGAGAAATCCAAGCTGGGGCCCTTTTATTTTAGTCTCTAGCTCGATCAAAACTAAAACAAAGAACAGGGTTAACTGCGTTCACCGGAACACTACCGCAAAGGGATTGCATACCTAGTACACACCAGACTACTAGCGAACACGGCTTCAAACAATAAACGACAGATAGTAGGCCTTCATTTGCCTCCTGCAGGCATTAAAGACTTTCTGGTATGCGTCGGATGAGTTCAGGGGAGGACGGGTTCCCTGCATCGATCAGGATGATGTGGAGCAAGCCTGAACCAGTCTGAGACGTACCTGTGGTTCTGGGTGTGAAGCGTTATTAAAAAGCCATGCAAAGTCGTGTAGAGGTCCAGCATGTACCAACTGGGCGGAGTTGGTTAGTACTAGTTTATTGTTTTATAAATGTATCTGTATGGAAGATGGTGTCGTGAATGTAAAAGCGGTACAGCAGTGGGGAGAAAACTGTATTTGAAGCGTTGTATCAACGTTTTCAGCCTAAAGATCGACCCTCCTTTTCCGTCTCTCTCTCTCTCTCTCCCCTCCCAGAGTTCCCACATGCCGATGATCGACGCCCTGATGATGGCCTACACGGTGGAGATGATCAGCATCGAGAAGGTGGTGGCCTCCGTCAAGCGCTTCTCCACCTTCAGTGCCTCCAAGGAGCTGCCCTTCGACCTGGAGGACGCCATGTTGTTCTGGATCAACAAGGTCTGAGCCCCAACTGACTAGGGACAGAACAGCTTTCTCTAGGGACGGAACCGCTCTCCCTAGGGACTTTCCCGATCCCCAGCCTTCACAGCAAGGCGACTGAGCCAGTGTCTGGCCTCTGGTCACATGTCATGTAGACGGCCGTGACCCAGTGAAAGAACGGGGTCACTGGGGGGGAGTTTGATAGTCTGTCCGCTCCAGCTTGGATTCCTTAGGGTCTGTGGGCTACTGATACCTAGTTTGGCCAATGACGTGCTGATATTGGTTAGATGATTAGACGTACACATGCCACGCACACATCATTAGCACGTCCTGTTACGGCTGTCTGTTAGCGGAATGTAGGTCGTCTATGTTGCGCTGCCGTTTATGTTTATTTAATAAGGATTTCTGACACTCTTTGCTGTCCTGGATGCTGTATATTTGTCTGTGGGCTAGCGTTCTCTGCATCCTCCAGCCTCTACTGTAACGGTTGTGGTGGCAAACCAGGAGGAAGAGGCTGAGAAACAGGATGAGATGCTCCAATGTATTTCACCTGTTAGTAGTTTGTTCATTCAGATGCGGTGCCCAGTAACGGCGCAATGTTGGTGCTGAGTTGAGTGCAGAATAAAAGATGAATTAGCTGTCAAAACATCCTGTAAGTAGGAAACAAGATATTGGTGTGGCCGGGACCAAGCAGAGTTGACACTTATGTCCTGCATGACTATATGTATGCCAGTGAGTTTCAGAAACTTGAACTTCTTCAAGTTGTTATTTGTAAGCGATCTTACTCAAGGAACTAGCGGCCAGCCAGTGTGTTTGTGGAACTCGGCCCGAGGATTGCATCCGGATTGAATGTGAACGTCTTCTCCCGCTTCAGGTGAACATGAAGATGAGGGAGTACACAGAAAGGGAGCACAAAGTCAAGCAGCACCCGCTGGAGTCCCCCGGCCATCAGAAGGTAAAGCCAGGACTGCCCCCCTCCCTCCCTCCCTCCCTCTCTCTCTCTCTCCCTCTCTCCCTCCCACACCAACACAGGGAGCCAGAGCCGAAATGAATGCTGGAGGACATTTGAGCCAGTCGATGTGTACTTGCTTTATTTGTCTGCCTTTCTGACCTCTATGCAAACAACAGATGATGGTTGACATGACGGCCAGCAGATCTGTTCGCTGCCTTCCCCAATGGAGATCTGCGGACCTGCGGTCTTTTCTAGCTCCCTTCTCTAACCTCTAACCTAGATTAGATCCAAATCTGTCTGCTGCCTATAACCTTTGACCTATTGACCTCTCTTCCCTTATCCCCGCCCCCGCCCCCCCCTGCCCTTATCCCCTCCCCCCTTCCCTTCTCCCCCTTCTCTCCCCCCCTCGATCTGGATAGTCTCCTTCCAAATGGTATTGGAAACTAGTCCCTGTAAGTTGGATCATGTTCCCGTGCCCTCGCTTCCCTCCTCCTTCATCCCTCGCACGCATCGCTCTGTGTGGATGTGCACACTCCCGTGGCACTCTCCATCTCACCCTCTGGGGATGTGCACACTCCACCTCACCCCTCTGTGGGGGATGTGCACACTCCATCTCACCCGCTGGGGATGTGCACACTTCATCTCACCCTCTGGGGATGTGCACACTCTCATGGTTCACTCCAGCTCACCCCTGTGTTTATGTGCAGACTCCCGTGGCTCACCCCCTGTGTTTATGTGCACACTCCCGTGGTTCACTCCAGCTCACCCCCTATGTTTATGGGCACACTCCCGTGGTTCACTCAAGCTCACCCTGCCGTTGGAGACCCTGCGTCCTGACACCGGGACAACTGCCCGTTGTATTGTTGTTTTTATATTATTTTCTGTCACTCTGATATAATTTCAACTTGTGTTTTTGTATACTCAGTGAAACCTTTGATTTGAGATCACAATGTGGTCCTCATCTCGAGCTTAACCATCCTACAGTGTGTGTCGGTGTCTTGTGTGTGTGTGTGTGTGTGTGTGTGAGGGACTTGTGTTCAGCCATCGAGATGAAGGCTCATCCCTTTATCACTGTTTTTCTTTCGTTGTCGACTTTTCTCATCTCGTTACAATCTCATTCTCTGATCAACTGTGTGCCCCATGCCCGGTCTCTCATCTCTCATTTCCCCCTCGGTCTCATCGCCCTTTCCCCTCGGTCAATCTCACCACCTCACGTCCATGCTCTTCGTCCGCTCTGTCCCCTCACAACCTCACCTCCACTGTCTCGTCTGCTGTGTTTGTAAATGTCAGTCTGACTTCATGCTGGCAAACTGCATGTTGGAGGCTGAGGAACACTTGGACGTGGTATGCTGTTCCTTCACAGAGAACTGTTTTGTGTAGCTTGGTGTAACGATTTAAGTTTTCTTTTTATATTAATGCGAAACCCGTTTAAAACATTGTTTAGCCAGAATAAGGGTTCATTCTCTGGATCCTTGAACAAGTATGTAGAGTTCACAAGGTACCCTTTTTCAGCATGTTTCAATGCATTCCACTGGTCCTTAGACAACAACAATTTCTGAAAAGAGAATTCAATATTTATACACTTCTGAAAATTAATCATTGCATCTGAAAATAGAAGGTTGGGATGTAGAAGGTTTCATTTTAGACTTTCTCTAACTAAATTCAAGCGTTTTGTTGTTTTCAAGAAAAAATGTGTCTTGATGTTTTAAACTGCCTCAAAGCTGGCTGAATAGCTACCTTCTACATTTAAACGTCCCAAACTGGCAGTTCCCCACTGACCACATAATGTTAAACAATGTTTTACTAGGGTTGCATTATAAGAAGTCATTCCTTTTTAAAGTTCACTAGCTAGAATGTAACGTGTAGCAGTAGTTGATGTCCGTTGTACCGTAGCTTCTGTTGTGAATGATTGAGTTTGGAGCGAAAGGAAACCACCACACTAGATATGTTATACTTCCACACAGTTTTTAGTGAATGTTGCTGACGGCGTTCTGTGGGTGGCCCCTATGGGTTTAACAGCAGCAATCCCTGTGTCCAGATCAAAACAACCTCCACACGCACCTTTTAACCTCCGGTGTGTTTCAGGCCCATAATCCATCATGGGCCATTCTTAACCGTGCATCCCAGATCAGGGTCTTGATGCTCATCATCCTTTCGTGTTTTAAGCTGTCCCTTCTTCTTTTATGCCTGGCAGTGCAAAAAAGGTGTAAACACAAGTGACCGAGAGGTATGCATTAGCTATCAACAAATAAAGGCATGTATTGTTTTACAATGAATCATCTAGGACATTGAAAAAGCCTGTCCCTTACAGCCATGTAGAACCGTAATAACATAACTACTGCACTCTCAGGCATGTGATGCCTCTACAGTACATACGTCATGCGGTGCATCTCTGGACCAGTGTCCTTCTCAACCGACCGGCCTCACACACACGTTTCCCAGAAGTGGTTCAGTGAAAGCTGTGTGTGAGTGGGTTCCTCTACCAGCCAGCTTCCCCCGGTGGCCTGGTTCGACCGGCGGACCTGCCGGTCGTTCTCGTGCCCCGGGGGGGGTGTTGTCTGACTGGTCATTAAATGCTTGTCATGTCATCGCTCTCTGCTTTAGCATCTCACCCCCTTCCACGAGCTGTCGAGTGCTCCAGGCTTCTCCCCTCGATGTCTAGCCAATGTGGGGACAATAAACCGTTCCTTCAGTTAGAACCACCTTGTGGAATTTAGACAGCTGGTCTGCGTTAACCTATAAACATCCAGCGAAGTGTGAGTGGGCCTATTGTAATGGAATTGGATTGCTCCACTTTGGAACGACCACCCGGGGAGAATCCTGGTCTAAAACACGACGACATGTCGTAGGAAGTGCCTCAGTATCTACGTGGAAGATCTGAGATCAGTCAGTGGGACCTGCCGCTCATTGCTTCTAGGTTATTGTCACGTGCCGCTCTTCGTAGTCTGTGGGTTAGCGGTGGTGGCCTTGAGTCGATCAAACCATCCCACTGACTCTCACCGCCTCGCCCCCGCCCCCTGGTGGCTAGGTGCGGTACCGCCGGGAGCACGGAGGCGGTCGCCTGCTGCCCTTCTTCCCCGTCATGGAGGACCTGATGAAGGACGTGTGCGACGGTGCGGCGCTGCTCTCCGTGGTCCACTACTACTGCCCCGACGTCATGAAGCTAGAGGGTACCGCTCACTTACTACTCACTCACTCACTCACTACTCAATCACACACACAGCCCGGAACAGTCTGTTGAACCCCAGACCAGTTCGCGGGTGAGTTTTAAGAGCAACGAAACGTGTGACACAACAGGCTTATTGGTTTATTTGGTTTGGTTTGTATTGGTTTATTTAAATGGCTCAACGTTTCTCTAAGAGCATTGTATAAAGCCTGCCCCATATAAAATATACCGTTGTGATGGGCTCAACCGGGATTCTTGAAATCTGTCTGGCTGTGTGGGGGCTTGATGAAAACCATGAGCTCTCAGATTCGTCTTGTTCCCAGGCTAAGGAGTGTTATGCTGGGCTTATCAACGGGTACTGAGGATTACACCCCAACAATGAACAGTCTAGTGGTCACGGTGCCTTCTTAAGCTAAATCTTTTCCCGCTGCCTTAATTGGGACGTGTTGCACGCCAGATTAACACAACTTGTGGATACAAAGGACATTCGAATCAAACAGTCCCTTTCAAACCAGTCATGGGACTTTAATTGTGCAAGGCCCTTGCGTGCCAGGCTTTATTGTGACGCGAGCCCGTTTTTAAACATGAGATCGTTTCCGGTACAGTGTTGAATTTGATAGCCCCGTGAGAGGCTATTCTGGGGGGCCGTACGTGGCACGCCGTCCCGAGCTACAGGGACATTTATAGACTCCAGGTCACTGGGTTTTAGTTTTGGTTTTTCCCCGTGTTGACTCCTGCCTCTGCCTCTCATCCAGACATCTGCCTGAAGGAGGTGACCTCGATGGCCGACAGCCTCTACAACCTCCAGCTGCTCAAAGAGTTCTCCAGCGAGTATCTGAACAAGAGCTTCTACCTGTCCCAGGAGGACATGCTGTACTCGCCGCTGGTGCTGAAGGTACACGAAGGGCTGATGACCAGACGTTCTCCAACGCCACGTTCTGTTCAGTCCTCTGTGGATGTTATAACACGTCCCCTCTCTCTCTCTCTCTCCAGCACAACGTGATGGTGTTCATCGCGGAGCTCTTCTGGTGGTTTGAGACGGTCAAACCCGAGTTTGTCCAACCCAAGCACCTGCAGGAGTTCAAGGATGGTGGGCAGCAGCTTCCCTCTCCTGACTCATCTCCTCTCTCTCCTCTCTCTCCTCTCCCCTCTCTCCCCTGACCCTGACTTATTTTCCTTTCCTCTGACTCTACTCCTCTCCTTACTCCTCCTCTCCTTACTCCTCCTCTCCTTACTCCTACTCTCCTCTCCTCTTCTCCTTATTCCTCCTCTCCTTACTCCTCCCCTTACTCCTCCTCTCCTGACTCCTCCTCTCCTGACGCCTCGTCCCCTCTCCTTACTCCTCCTCTCCTTACTCCTCCTCTCCTCTCCTTACTCCTCCTCTCCTGACTCCTCTCCTCTTCTCCTCTCTAACTCCACTCTTCTGCTTACTCCTCCTCTCCTAACTCCTCTCCTTACTCCTCCTCTCCTCTTCTTACTCCTCCTCTCCTTACTCCTCTCCTCTCCTAACTCCTCTCCTTACTCCTCCTCTCCCTCCCCTCTAATTCCTCCCCTCCTGACTCCTCTCCCCTCCTGACTCCTCTCCTCCCCTCTAACTCCTCCTGACTCCTCCCCTCTAACTCCTCTCCTCTCCTGACTCCTCCTCTCCTCTCCTGACTCCTCTCCTCCCCTCTAACTCCTCCTGACTCCTCCCCTCTAACTCCTCTCCTCTCCTGACTCCTCCTCTCCTCTCCTCTCCTCTCCTGACTCCTCCTCTCCTGACTCCTCTCCTCCCCTTTAACTCCTCCTGACTCCTCCCCTCTAACTCCTCTCCCTCCTGACTCCTCCTCCTCCTCTCTCTCCCTCCAGCTCAAGCCCTGGCTCAGCCCAAGTGCTCTCGTCCCACCGTCCCCATCTCCAACGCCACCAAGCGTAGCTTCCTGGCCAGCCCCGGCATAGCCGAGTCCCAGAGCAACCCTGAGGCCTGCAGCCGCTACTTCCTGCACCCTGAGGAGTCTGACCCCATGTGAGTCAGCGCTCCTGCTCACATTATGTGTCCGTGTCCTTTATTATCAGCCTTGTGCATTTTACATTGTTTTGGTCTCTCTTATTTTATGTATCTGTTATGTTTGTCTTGTGTCTCGTGGCTGTCGCCTCCGCGTTATTATCTGGGGAATTTATCATGCCATTATTTGTTTAGTTTCTTTAATTGATATACTGTTCATATAGTTAATAATAATAATAAGGATGAGGATAAGACCATTAGGGTTTGAATCTAAAGTGAAATCCAACAGTTTCGTTGATCAGTAATGCGGAATTAGTCTTTATTTATATTTATTTATTTATATCCAGTATAGTAGGAGGATTTATTTTATCTTCTGTGTATACAGCGTGTGTTATCCTAATGATATCGCCACTTCTAACTTAAATGTGTTAACCCTGCACCAATAACAATGTATCTTGGTATAAGACAAACCTCAACTGCATTGGAATTAAAGAATATCCCAAACACAAATACTACCCAGTGCAAAATCTATAAAATGTAAATGTAACCGAAAATGTAGAGCGAATGACTTCCTATTCCCCCCCAAACCAATGATCGTAAATCTTTACTAAACTAATTGGATTGGGTCAGTGAGTCTGCCAATGCTGGACTAGCTTTAGCAGTGCGGCCCGAGCCGTTCAGTCACTGACTGCGCTGCCTTGTGTTGGTTTCAGGAAGGGCAGCGCATCGTTCAGCCCCTCCCACCCGCTGCTCCCTCTCAGACAGAGGCAGCAGAAGACGCAGGCCGATGAAGGGGGAGGTAAGTTGTCTTCGTCACACAGTGCTTTTACTACGTCTTCGGCTCGTAGAGATGTACTGCTGACTACCATAGAAGACCTGCGTTAACGTTGTCCTCTGTTGGCAAGAGAGAGCTCAAAACGTAGAGGTGCTGTTCTGTGATACGTGTGATCTGTATGTGTTTGGTTCTCAGGTCTGAGGAACCGGTCCAACTCTCTGACGCAGATGGAGGGACCGCCCCGAGGCTCCGTCATCGCCTGGCCGGACAAGAGACAGAGGTACACGCAGACGTAAACACACTGAAGCCCTTACGGCGTCGGTGTCTACACGATCTACACTGTCATTATATGCTAGTGGTTGGGTGGAGTAGTGCATTGTGTTTACCTCATTGTCTAAGAATGTACCATGCATCAATGAAATCCATTTAAGATCGCACTTATAAACACATGCTGTCAACTTCTCGTCCATTTTGTCTGTAATGTTAATGCTAACTAGGGCTGACCTCTCATAGTCGACTAGACCACTAACTAGTCGCGTGGTTCTTGGCCTACTGAGGATTTTGCCAGCTGAGGTGTGGTTTCATGATAAGCTTTCATTTTAATCAGTCTCCCCATGTTTCATATTTATCATAGTCTCCCCATGTTTCATATTTATCATAGTCTCCCCATGTTTCATTCGTATTTATCAGTCCCCATGTTTCATTTTTATCATATTCTCTCTATTTTCATATTTATCAGATTCTCACCATGTTTCAAATATATCCTAGTCTCTCCATGTTTCATATTCATAATAGTCTCTCCAGTTCCATTTTTTATCAGCCTCCCCATGTTTCAATGTCACTGAACTTAAAATAGGTCTGTTCGCCGACGTTAAGCGGCTGGCCCTGGTAGCTGGACTTCCCACACGTTTCTCGATTTCTACAACAATGCCGCCTGCCAGGAAACTGAAAGTGAAATGTATACCAGCTGAGCGCTACCGTGGTGGTGTATTAGGATGATCACACCTCTCAATAGCGGCTTACGTCGTGTGAATCTCTTGTTTGAGAGATATTGGATATTCACACTCTGAATTACAGCGTTGTGAAGCAGGGAACTAAAGATGTGATCATTGGTATGAGTCTGTATATATAGTGGTGTATACCTGCCAAGGAGACGTCTCTATATAGCCATCGTTTGGTCAATATTTCTACACAATAGGCGAATTACAAAGAACCCTACCCCGAAAACTAAAATGCTGCGTCTCCTGTTTCACAGTGTCCCCAATAGATGAAACTTTAAAACCTAATTTTAGAACCCTTTTGGCTCTACAATAGTAAGAAGCAGGCTGAAAAGCTCTAGTTGTGGTGTAACACACAAAGACTGTATCGATTTCATAGGGGAACTAACTTTAGAGTCTTGTTAATTGGTGGAAACCATCACAGTCCTTCCTTCCATATCGAAAAAGCTCCTACAAAACGAATATGCCTTGACTGTGTATTCGATTACCTTTTCTGGTATTCCATGCCTCACTCATGATAACTAGAATTAACTGTTGAAGCAAAATATATCAATAGTTTAAGATTTAACACCACTTGTGACTCGGAACATTTTGCGAGTATGAAAAAAATAATTATGACTATAGTCGACAAATAATCAGGATGGACTGCTTTCAGTGTTCCCGACAATCTTAGTCGGGAACATCCCTACTGCTGACAGCCCAACCCATTAGATTCAGTGTTTTCCCCCAGAAAGTCAAGGTGGACAAGGAGACATTCCATTCAAAAAGCTTTAGGGTACGACCACTGTTAATAATGTATTATTTATCTTTAGGTTTTCTTTCCCTAAGAGAGTTTTGTGCTTTGTTAATGCATAATAATAAAAAAATATTTATTATAATTATTTTATTTTTATACATTGGTAGTCAAGGCGGGGCCCTATTGTTGTTAAGGCGGCCGCTTAACCATACAGTGCTGGGGTAAACACTGAGATTAGCTTGTAACTGAACCGTCTGATCTCTTCCTCCCCGGTAGGCCGATGTCCAGCCTCAACCCCTACCTGATGGACGGCGAGGCGGACCTGGCGTCGGGCGACAGCGTGAGCCTGGCGCGCTCCATCAGCAAGGACAGCCTGGCCTCCAACATCCTCAACGTCACGCCCAAGCACCAGGCCGCCGGGCTCCACCCCCAGCCCGGGCACCACCCCATGCAGGGGCTCCACTCCCAGCCCCCCCGCCGGGTCAACGGCCACGGCCTCCTGGGCAACGTCCACATGGACGACGAGGACGACGAGGACGGCCTGCCGGCGGGGGTCCGGCCCCACGTGGCCCCGGCCCCCCGGGGGGTCGAGGTCCGGCCCCCCCCCGCGGAGTCCGACCCCGAGGCGGACGGCTTCTTCCTGGAGCCCCTGACGCCGGCGGTGCTGCGGCCCGCCAAGGAGAAGTCGGTGTGCCTGAACAAGGAGGACGAGTGCGGGGAGGGTCCGCGGCCGTCCGGGAGGGGCTCGCTGCGCCGGGGCGACGCCCCCTCCTCGGCCGTGAGGAGAAAAACCCCCTCGCTCCTCAACCGCACCTTCGCCTCGGGGGAGGAGGACCCCCCGCCGCCGCCGGAGCCCCCCCAGGGTGCCGCCGCTGCTCCGGACCCCCAGACCAGGGGGCAGCGCTCCTCGGGCTTCTTCCTTCACGTGGACAGCGTGGAGGACGAGGCGGCGCCGGGGCCGGAGCCGGAGCCGGAGCGAGACCCCCCCGCGGACGAGGACGATGACGAGGACCTGGACGAGGCCCTCACCACCAAGGACCCCCACTGGCAGAGGAAGGCCTTCTCCGACGAGGAGGAGGAGTCGGCCAAGCTGCGGGAGGACATGAAGGTGAAGGAGCACGTGGACAAGGAGGACAAGGAGGCGGGCGGCGGCAGCGGGCGCTCCAGCCCCTGCCTCAGCAACCACTCGCAGGCCAGCAGCGTGGCCAGCTGCAGCGTGCGCATGACCTCCTTCGCCGAGCGCCGCGCCCACCACCAGCGCTTCGGCAGCAACCACGACCTGCGCTCCAGCGCCTCCAGCTCCCAGAGGACCACGCCCGACGGCTCCGAGTGCAGCGGGCCCCTGGCCTCCTCCTGGAGGATGAAGCGGGACCAGAGCCCCTCGTCCCCCCTGGGGGCCCGCGGTGGCGGGGAGGGCGGCGGCGGCGGCGGCGGCGCCAACATGCTGGCGTCGGAGCTGGTGCAGCTCCACATGCAGCTGGAGGAGAAGCGGCGGGCCATCGAGCACCAGAAGAAGAAGATGGAGATGCTGTCGGCGCGGCAGCGGCAGAAGCTGGGCAAGGCAGCGTTCCTGCACATCGTCAAGAAGGGCGGCGGCGGCAGGAGCGACACGCTGCCCAACCCGCTCAAGGCGGACTTCTCCAAGGACGACGTGAACGGGGGGAAGGACGCAGCGTCCAAGGACGACTTCTGCGTGGAAGCCCTGAGGGCGGAGAAGGAGGCGGAGCCGTCCCCCCCGCCGCCGGTCGCCCTGGAGACGGAGAAGAAGGGCGGCAACGGGGGCTTCCACCCGGAGGAGGAGCTGGACCTGAACGAGTGCAACCGTTCCATCGAGCTGCTGAACGACGCCATCGGCAGCATCCAGCAGCAGATGATGCAGCTGTCCTTCCAGCAGGAGATGCTTATGAAGCAGAACGTGACGGCGCTCCCCGCGGCCGGCCTCCCGCCGCCCGCCGCCGACCCCAACGTCCGCGCCGCCGTGCACTACGTGGAGGCCACGGGCGCCGCCCCCGTCATGAGGAAGCCCCCCAAGCTGTCCTCCGCCCGTGGCCCCAGGACCAAGCCGTCGGAGCTCAAGATCGCCAAGGAGACGAGCCGCCCGGCCTCCCGGACCCACGGCCAGAGCGCGGCGGCGGAGAGCCCTTCCAACGCGAGGCCCACCCCCGGGGGGCGGTCCCCCAGGGACCCCCCCGACAGCCCCCGGACCCCCCCGCCGCCGCCGCCCTGGAGCCCTCCCACCGGCCGGGCGCTGGCCACCAGCGGAGCGCGTCCTTCCGGCTCAACGACGAGGACAACATGCGCCAGCCCACCCGGCTGGACCCCGCGGCGCTGGCCGCCTCGGAGGTGTCCTCCTCCTCCTGCGACGAGGGCCCCCCCGGGCCCCCGGAGCCGGACGCCGCCGAGGGCCGGCAGAGGGAGAGGGCGGAGGAGCTCCAGCGCAGCAGGGCCCCCCTGATCGAGGTGGACCTGTCGGGGCTCGGGGACCCGGAGGAGGAGGGCGGGGCGCCCGACGTCTCGGTGGACGGCCTGGACGGGGAGCAGAAGGCCGTCCTGGGCTTCTTCTTCAAGGTGGGGTTTGACTCGCGTACGGGGGGGGTGGGGGGCCTACTGGTCACGGGGTTCTGGGGGAGGGCGGAGCTTCTGACAACAGCTGGTTGTCGGAGGAGGACAAGTTAATTATAATACATTTTATTTATATCTCTTTCGTTATGTGTCGTTGTATTTCTAGACACTCAAACACATTTTTACCTGGTTTACTTTGAAATACTGTATATGCTAGACCAAAATAAGTAATTAAGTACAAACAAATACAACTCAAAGTTCTGTAGTTTATGTTATGATTAGGATATGGTTAAATATATATGGTTAAACACAAGAATTGTAAGACAGGAGGTCTAAACCCCCCGGTTTCCACAACTTTGTGAATACATGGTGTTAACGGGCTGAGCAGTTGATTAGTAGTTATGATTATAACCTTAATAATAATTGATTGTTTTTTTTTTACAGCGCTTCTCTAAGTACTCAAAGACACTTTACAAAATTGAATACCTACAAACAGTGCAGACACACTCTAACCAAAAAGGAAAATAAACAACAGCACAACAAAAGACAACACATTTAGATAGAGGGAGATGGCGGAGGAGGATTTGTCAGATGTTGTAGGCCTGAAGAGATGGGTTTTAAGTTGACTTTTGAATGAAAGGGGTCTATCTGAGTTTCCGATGGCCAGAAACTCGGATACAGAACCTTTAGTAAGGGGACTGACGATGACGTGGGGATGTTGTTATGGTGTTCCAGGACGAGCAGAAGGCGGAGGACGAGCTGGCCAAGAAGCGTGCCGCCTTCCTGCTGAAGCAGCAGAAGAAGGCCGAGGAGGCACGCCTCCGCAAGTACCAGCTGGAGGCGGAGTCTGAGCTGAAGAGAGAGGAAGCAAGGTGAGACGGCACCTAGAGGCCACACCCACAGACTGATGACGTAATGTGTTACCATGATAATGCTTCCAACAGTAACCATATGATAATGTACTCTGTAACTTACGATACGATAATGGTATCTAGTATCTAGTAGTAACCATATGATAATGTACTCGGTAACATACGATAATGGTATCTAGTATATAATATATAGTATCTAGTAGTAACCATATGATAATGTACTCTGTAACTTACGATACGATAATGGTATCTAGTATATAATATATAGTATCTAGTAGTAAGGATATGATAATGCTTCCAACAGTAACCATATGATAATGTACTCTGTAACTTATGATACGATAATGGTATCTAGTATATAGTATCTAGTAGTAACCATATGATAATGTACTCGGTAACATACGATACGATAATGGTATCTAGTATATAATATATAGTATCTAGTAGTAACCATATGATAATGTACTCTGTAACTTACGATACGATGATGGTCTCTAGTATATAATATATAGTATCTAGTAGTAACCATATGATAATGTACTCTGTAACATACGATACGATAATGGTATCTAGTATATAATATATAGTATCTAGTAGTAACCATATGATAATGTACTCTGTAACTTACGATACGATAATGGTATCTAGTATATAGTATCTAGTAGTAAGGATATGATAATGCTTCCAACAGTAACCATATGATAATGTACTCTGTAACATACGATACGATAATGGTATCTAGTATATAATATATAGTATCTAGTAGTAACCATATGATAATGTACTCTGTAACATACGATACGATAATGGTATCTAGTATATAATATATAGTATCTAGTAGTAACCATATGATAATGTACTCTGTAACTTACGATACGATAATGTTATCTAGTATATAATATATAGTATCTAGTAGTAAGGATATGATAATGCTTCCAACAGTAACCATATGATAATGTACTCTGTAACTTATGATACGATAATGGTATCTAGTATATAGTATCTAGTATCTAGTAGTAACCATATGATAATGTACTCTGTAACATACGATACGATAATGGTATCTAGTATATAATATATAGTATCTAGTAGTAACCATATGATAATGTACTCTGTAACATACGATACGATAATGGTATCTAGTATATAATATATAGTATCTAGTAGTAACCATATGATAATGTACTCTGTAACTTACGATACGATAATGGTATCTAGTATATAATATATAGTATCTAGTAGTAACCATATGATAATGTACTCTGTAACATACGATACGATAATGGTATCTAGTATATAATATATAGTATCTAGTAGTAACCATATGATAATGTACTCGGTAACATACGATACGATAATGGTATCTAGTATATAATATATAGTATCTAGTAGTAACCATATGATAATGTACTCTGTAACTTACGGTACGATAACGTCTCCCCAGGCGGAAGGCGGACGAGGACCAGCGGAAGAAGGAGGAGGAGAAGACACGGCGGGAGCTGATCAAGCAGGAGTACCTGAGGCGCAAGCAGCAGGAGCTCCTCGAGGAGCAGGGCCTGGCCCGACCCAAGCTCCCCAAGCTCCCCAAGACCCCCAAGCCCAAGCAGAAGGCCCGGCCCAAGTCCATCTTCAGGGAGGAGTCGGCCAGCGACAAGTGCTCTTCCTCCATGCGTAAGAGCTCCTCCAGATCTCTTCTGGCCTATCCGTGTCCAAGTTATGCTTTTTACATTTACATTTCAGGGTATTTAGCAGATGCTTTTATCCAAAGCGACTTAAAATTTGTACATTTGTCAGAAGAAAGGGAAACGACAACATATCGCTGTCGGTACTTTAAGGATGTTCATAGAACCAAGTGCCAAGCACTAACGATAATTAGGTTAGCCCATTCCCCGTATACAACAAAGATAGCTAGGATACGATGCTAATTAAACGTACAACAATGAATAAGTGCAAGGAAGTACAGCATACAATAAATGGTACTGCTCTAAACTAGACCATGCAGTCTCTGTGCAGCCTAGAAATGGGAGAAGAACTAACACTTTCGGCAAGAGGTAATGATGGGCTTTGGGGCACAAAAACAATGATTGCTGTTTTACTTTTGGTTAAATTCTTCATATTGAATGGAGTTATATGATAAAAGTTCATCCGTGACGGGACATTCAAGCGCCAAAGTAGAGAGTACACAGCAGAAGTAGAAATCAAGAGATAAAAAATGTGATTCAAATCCTTCACACACGAACCACACACTCCTTCAGTGGAGGATGATGTGGATGAGGTTCCTCTGTTTGATTCCACACAGTAGAGGATGATGTGGATGAGGTTCCTCTGTTTGATTCCACACAGTAGAGGATGATGTGGATGAGGTTCCTCTGTTTGATTCCACACAGTAGAGGATGATGTGGATGAGGTTCCTCTGTGTGATTCCACTCAGTGGAGGATGAGGTTGATGAGGTTCCTCTGTTGTTTCCTCCAGCTGACAACCTGATCAGCGCCCAGTCGGGCTCCAGTCTGTCCCTGGCCTCGGCCGCCACCAACGAGGCCGACAGCGTCAACTCTGGAGGGGCCGGCTCCCAACGGTAGGCTCCTGGCCCAGGGGCGCACGCACGCACACACAGAGACACACGCACACACACACACACACACACACACACACACACACACACACACACACACACACACACACACACACACACACACACACACACACACACACACACACACACACACACACACACACAGCCTGGAATACCAGGCACACCCACCAAGTGTTAAGGCATCATTATGAAATTATGAAAACCAGGACTTTATTGATATGATAAAGTTCTGTCAAAGTATCCCATGGATACAGGTTTACTATTCCTATTTGGCGTTCCTATTTGTAGAATATGTATTGAAATGGAGAAGCCTCGCATTACGTGGAACAATTAATCAATAATTAAGTCCTAAACGGGACCAGCTGGGTGAGGAACCTACTGTAAGTCAGCGTTGTGTCTTGAGTCTAGTCTGGCCTCAAGATCTACTGGGGTGGAACTGCTGCCTTGACAACTCTCCTCTCCTCTCCTCTCCTCAACTTTGCTCAAGCCTTCCGTGACTCCTCCTTCCTCACCTCCTATCCCTCCCTCCTTTCCTTCCTCCCTCCCTGCTGTCACTCATCACTCCACCAGCAAGTGCATCAGTACCATCCTACAAGATATCTTTAATAATCCAAAGCTTCTAGGGAAAAGGACAGCATATCAGTAGAATTATTAACAAAAATCAAGCGTACTACAAAAAGAGAAGATAAAGTTTATATACACAATGCGAGTTGCGATGTAGAAAGAAAAACATTAAAGAATATATATTTATATCTGTCTCTTGTTCCAGCTGTGACTCGGTGGAATCATTCCCTGGCAGCCGCAACCCCAGTCGCATGGCGGAGAGGGACTGGGACAACGGCTCCACCGCCTCCTCCATCACCTCCATGGCCGAGTACACTGGTGAGTGCACCACCTCCATCACCTCCATGGCTGAGTACACTGGTGAGTGCACCACCTCCATCACCTCCATGGCTGAGTACACTGGTGAGTGCACCACCTCCATCACCTCCATGGCCGAGTACACTGGTGAGTGCACCACCTCCATCACCTCCATGGCTGAGTACACTGGTGAGTGCACCACCTCCATCACCTCCATGGCTGAGTACACTGGTGAGTGCACCACCTCCATCACCTCCATGGCTGAGTACACTGGTGAGTGCACCACCTCCATCACCTCCATGGCCGAGTACACTGGTGAGTGCACCACCTCCATCACCTCCATGGCTGAGTACACTGGTGAGTGCACCACCTCCATCACCTCCATGGCTGAGTACACTGGTGAGTGCACCACCTCCATCACCTCCATGGCTGAGTACACTGGTGAGTGCACCACCTCCATCACCTCCATGGCCGAGTACACTGGTGAGTGCACCACCTCCAATGCCGAGTACACTGGTGAGTGCACCACCTCCATGGCTGAGTACACTGGTGAGTGCACCACCTCCATCACCTCCATGGCTGAGTACACTGGTGAGTGCACCACCTCCATCACCTCCATGGCCGAGTACACTGGTGAGTGCACCACCTCCATCACCTCCATGGCGGAGTACACTGGTGAGTGCACCACCTCCATCACCTCCATGGCTGAGTACACTGGTGAGTGCACCACCTCCATCACCTCCATGGCTGAGTACACTGGTGAGCGCACCACCTCCATCACCTCCATGGCTGAGTACACTGGTGAGTGCACCACCTCCATCACCTCCATCCCAGAGTACACTGGTGAGTGCACCACCTCCATCACCTCCATCCCAGAGTACACTGGTGAGTGCACCACCTCCATCACCTCCATCCCAGAGTACAGTGGTCAGTATACCACCTCCATCCCAGAGTACACTGGTCAGTATCTAACTCCATGGTGGTGCACACTGGTCTGTCCCTAACTCCATGGTGGTGCACACTGGTCAGTCTCTAACTCCATGGAGGTGCACACTGGTCTGTCCCTAACTCCATGGTGGTGCACACTGGTCAGTCTCTAACTCCATGGTGGTGCACACTGGTCAGTCTCTAACTCCATGGTGGTGCACACTGGTCAGTATCTAACTCCATGGTGGTGCACACTGGTCAGTCTCTAACTCCATGGAGGTGCACACTGGTCAGTATCTAACTCCATGGTGGTGCACACTGGTCAGTATCTAACTCCTTGGTGGTGCACACTGGTCTGTCCCTAACTCCATGGTGGTGCACACTGGTCTGTCTCTAACTCCATGGTGGAGCACACTGGTCTGTCTCTAACTCCATGGTGGTGCACACTGGTCTGTCTCTAACTCCATGGTGGTGCACACTGGTCTGTCCCTAACTCCATGGTGGTGCACACTGGTCTGTCCCTAACTCCATGGAGGTGCACATGGTCAGTATCAGACGGTAACAGACCCCAACACCGCTCTGCAGGAGTCCCTCCTGATGACTCGTTCCTCCTCCTCTTCCCCTCCAGGTCCCAAGCTGTTCAAGGAGCCCAGCGCCAAGTCCAACAAGGCCATCATCCACAACGCCATCTCCCACTGCTGCCTGGCAGGGAAGGTCAACGAGCCCCAGAAGAACCAGATCCTGGAGGTACCTCCACCGTGTCCGCCTAGCCCTAACCCTTTTAACCCTTTGTTTTAAAGAAGGTCTTAAAACATTTATTTTTAAGAAAACCTTTGGCTCTCACTAGATGTTTTTAAACCCCTTTTTATTTTTATTTTCGTTTTTTAAATAAATATATATTCTTTTTTTAACCAATGCTTTTAACCTGTAGCCCTTTGAGATCTTCGGATGAAAAGGGCACTATAAATGAACTGTATCTTATTATTATTATTATTATTATTATTATTATTATAATAACCCCACCTCAGGGCCCAGGCTGGGGCGACGGGCACTTTGAATGAATGTATGAATGAGTGAATGTTAGGCAGTATTGTTAAGCGCTTTGAGTGGCCATTGGTTAGAAAAGCGGTCTATAAATGTAGTCCATTTAGCAGCCTTTTGCGCATCGCTGAAACATCACATCCCACATTTAATAACGAGTTCAATCGAAATATATTTGGATTTGATTGATTTTACTAAACGTAGTTCACATTTGTGAGACTATGATTTCGTCACACTCCATTTTAGTCTCATTAAGTGACTGAAATAAATAATGGCTAAAATAAATAAATAAATAAAATAAATGGAACGTGTACACGGACTAAAGGATGTTCTCCAGACGAATGCATGGCTTCATACTTGCTGCGTCTGGACACAGATGTTCCTCAGCCCTGCTCCGTAACCTCAGGAGGGACAGCGAAGATGAGATCAGCTTTATTAATCCACATGTAGACGGCTCTCACATTTAGAGAGGAGCTGTCGCTTCGCCGTCCAGTGAGACATTTCTGCTGCTTCCCTTTCCGTGCGTTGATCGCCCACCAATCTCGTGGTCGGAGTTGGTAATGAACGCCACCGATGTGCCACATGGTGCATCAGACCCTTAGCCAGGATCTGATTCTCTGTGTGTACGCTCCTTGGAGATATAAGACACAGAGCTTCAACACACAGCATTCATTAACATTTTGGGCCATGCTTTGTATTGTTATCCATAATTCAAAAAATATATATAAAGAATGAGCTGCACATGAGACATGCTAGGGGACTGTCAATATGCATTCATTCATAAAGAATAAGCTGCACTATAATACTTTCTATTGTGTTTGTGTTGGGAAAAGCTTCTCTATAAAAAGTAGAATTAAGCAAGCATGTTGTGACTTTTCCAGTTAATCACTCCATGTTCCAGTGGCGAGAGCAACCTTATGTCTGAAGTCTTAATGACATCGCAGATGAACCTTCAGAAGTGTGATGCCAGCTGTAAGCCCCTTGATGGCTCTCATTTAGGGCTTTATAAACCTGACCTTGACTGTTGGCTGTACTTATCAGTGTGTGTGTTGTTAGTTACAACATGTCGGCCTGAGATGGGCTTTTGATTCTAGAAAACTCTTCTTACTTCCCTCCAAGAGCCCAAATGGGTGGCAGGTCGATTTTTCTATAAGAATATAATTAATTAATAAATTAATAAATAAATTAGGTATTTGAATCATTCTCCTCCTCTGTAGAACCAGGCGCTGCAGAGTGAATGAATGAGTGAATGAATGATGTATTAACCCATCCTCCTCCCAGGAGCTGGAGAGTGAATGAATGAATGAATGAATGATGTATTCACCCATCCTCCTCCTCTGTGTAACCAAGAGCTTGAGAGTGAATGAATGAATGAATGAATGAATGAATGAATGATGTATTAACCCGTCCCCCTGCTCTGTGTAACCAGGAGCTGGAGAGTGAGTGAATGAATGAACGAATGGATGAATGAATGAATGAATGATGTAATAACCCGTCCCCCTGCTCTGTTTAACCAGGAGCTTGAGCGCAGCGACTCCAACCACCTGTTGATCCTGTTCCGGGACGGCGGCTGCCAGTTCCGCTCGCTCTACACCTTCGTCCCCGACACGGAGGAGATGCACAAGCTGACGGGCTCGGGGCCCAAGAGCATCACCAAGAAGATGATCGACAAGATGTACAAGTACAGCTCGGACCGCAAGCAGTTCACCGCCATCCCCGCCAAGACGGTGTCGGTGAGCGTGGACGCCCTCACCATCCACAACCACCTGTGGCAGGCCAAGAGGGGCACCGTGCCAAAGAAGAGCGCCAAATAGCAAGGCCCGGGGCCCGGGCGCTGGCCCCCTTACTCCTCCTCCTCCTCCTCCTCCTGCTGACCCTCCCTCTCTACTCTGCTTGTTCCCTGGATTGGCCGCAGCCCCCCGGCTCAGTGGACCACCGCCCTGGGCCTGGCACTCGCCCTCCAGGGGTCTGCACGTATGGGCCGTGCGAAAAATCCCATAGGTGTTAAAGACAGTGACGGATGACGTAGTTGTGCGTGCGTGCGTGTGTGTGTGTGTGTGTGTGGTCGCTTGTGTGTGTGCGTGTGTGTTTCGTCAAGGGGTCGGTGCTCATGAAAGGGAATGCCATTTAAATTGCGATTCACCGTCTCCTCGACGTCCGTGTCGAGACGACTCGTTTTTTTCTACCGCGACCGCAAATCAAGCATGTGGCATTTGTTTCTTTAACGCTCATGTGTGGACATTACTTTTTGTACTTGGAGTACGTGTTGGTTTTGGCATCATCGTCACGGTCGGCCGGACGGATGCAGAGCTGCAGCCATCTTTAACCCCTCATCTCCCCATCTCCCCCGTCTCTCGGACTCACGGGGTTGAATATTCCACCTCCTGCCGAGAAGGATTGAGAGGGAGAGAGTGGCTCCGCGTGACCCTGTCTGTCTGAGTTTCTGGGAGCTGTCGACGTCCGTTATCGAGGCGTTTTGCTGGTTCTACAGCGCGAACACCACCACCGTACCCGGAGAGAGAGGGAGCCCCCGGACCTTCCACTCGGCTGGCATTACCACTTTTGCCTCGCTGGGGGTCTTCGAACCTGCTGCTCAGAACGTTGTTTTTCAGTGTCTGGGGTCGCCCTTTAGACATACGTTGGCCTTTTCACGCATCATCGTGGTTCTGTCGTCTATTTATTCACCCGCCTTTTAACGCACGCTGAACATGTAGCCCGGGCTGTGTTGAGGACCATTTCCAGGTCGCTCATGTTGGACACACACTACGCTTTATTTGTTGACACCTCGCTGTTGGCGAGGGTTGAGTGGTAGGCTTTGGTACAAAGAAATGATGCTGTTTTTAATTGGTGTTTAGGTTGGTTTCTATTCTTTCTGTGTAGTGGAGTTCCAGCGGCAGTCTTTTGTTCCTCCATAACGGCGCCTCTCTGACGTCTAGAGCTTCGACGTGTTCCGTCTCCCCTCGGCACTTGAATTGTAATCATAAACACATCGTGTCAATGGCTTTTCCCCATGCAGTGTATACTTATGCCCCAAAAATACTCCCCGCCCCAATACCCTGACCCCACTCCATCTGACACCCAGCCACCCCTACCCCACCTACCCCACCCACCCACCCACCCTACCGACCACACCCACCCCACCAACCTACCAACCCCACCCAGCCACCCCACCAACCTACCAACCACTCCCACCTGCGAGATGCAGAGTGTGCAACGCTCCATCATCACCATGTCGGGTTCTTCTATAAAGGGATGTACCATGTGTTGTGAGGACAGGGCTGTACCATGTGTTGTAACCACGGGGGTGTTGCCTGCTCGGTGGGTTACTTACCAACATTAAAGAACATTCCTCAAGGTGTGGTCAAGCACTACAATGTGGTCACTATTTCTCTCTCTTTCTCTCTCTCTCGCCCGCCCTCCCTCCCTCCCTCCCTCCCTCTCGAATCTTTTGTTGTTCACGTCCAAGTGCTTTTAGAAACCCTTCGTGGGCCTATTGAACAACCCGAGTGTTGCACGTGCACTTTATTTGTTTGCAACACTGCGTCAAAAGTCTCCATCTTGGTTCTCCTCAACTGTCCATATTTTTAGACACTTACAAAGGAACATCTGGCAATGAAGAAAGGGGACTTGTAAGAATTGTCTTGGAAAATGTGTTATCGTAGAAAACGTAACATCCTATAATTTTGAAGTCGATGCTTTTTTATGTTGAGATGGGACATTTTTGCAAAGCAGTGTGGGGAGAATTCACCTTTTTTATTAAGTCGATATACAATGCAAGATGGAAATTAATATGGCATTTTATTTTTGAAAACCACTCACTATAGGCTTTGTGAGTGGTGCAAACACTCGGATTAAAATACTGACTCTAAACTACTGCTGTATCCCATTCCCCCAAAAATAGCTAGGATACTTGATTCATAATTTGCTGCATTTTTTGATTCTTATTTTTTGGGGTAGATCTTTTTTATTGTACGTGTCTTTTTATGTTCACTAAAAGATTGTATTGGCGTCAGTCACCATGTTTGTTAACACTATCGTGCCCTAGTCTGTTGCCCTGACCCCATACCATCTATTTATATTTCAGAGGAAGCACTGAATCATAATAAACTGTCAAGTAAATAAACACATTTTCATTTTATACTTTCTCATGGTTTTATTTGATGCTTTGTGTGAATCACTTCCTTGTTACGCCTCTGTGTTGATTTGACCTTTACCTTAATCTCACCGACATTCACTTAATCGGTCTGTTTTATCGCTACAGTGGCATTACATTTTTCCTCTACGTTTTACGTATTTTTAAGTTGGTTAAATTAAGGTCTTTACAAAAGGGCCCCACTTGAAAGTCCACCTCCACGATGCGGTTTGTTGTGATTTTACCTCTCTAACTCTCACACCATTAACCAACTGGAACAGCGGTACTCTTAACTTGTCCATCCCCATAGCAAAGCCCACCCAACAACATGCAGATGCTATGGTTACCTGCACTTTAATCTCGGCTGGAGGTTCACAGCTTTATCGTACTTGTCAGTCGACCAGACCCGACACCATTGTCTCCTGATACCTCCAAACTAGGCCCACCTGTCTCTGGAAACTACAGAATTTCTGAAACTACTATGCTTGGTAAGTTGACATCACAAATCTACTTTAAAATCCAAACCTGTAAAGGTGACTAACCTGAGGATGTTACATACCTACAGCGGTGGTGTACTTAGTGTCTCTGCTGCTGCTGTGTGAACATCTGGCACTGGGTCAGGCTTGTATTGCAGACGGGCAAACACTCATCTGCCAGAAGATACCGACAGGTAAGACTCTCCGGGGGTCGTCCCTTCACTACATCAACAGAATTGTGTCAAACTTTACATTGTTAATAGTTTTGTATAGTGGTGTGTTCAATGAGGCAATAGATGAGCAAAGTTTGCTACAGTCCAATGGGTAGGCTGGTAGCCTGATCTATCTGGTACACATCTAGATGGAAACGGCCACCTGTGATGTCAGAAGCTGCACATACCTGGTGGTATGATATGTCCCCTTTAATGACATGACAGACTGACGACATGATTGAACACCCCGTCCAGTTTTCAGCCCCGGGTACTCGTCCCTGCTGGTGCTGATCCCAGACCTGCTCTGGCTCAACTCCACCATGCTCCACAGTAAGAACCTGGAGAACATCACCCGGCTCACCGTCAAGGGCCACATGACGGAGATGGTGCCAGGGGCCCTGGCCTCCTTCCAGAGCCTCCGGACCCTCATCCTGGACGGGAACGCCCTCACCCAGATAGACCCGGCCTGGCTCAGCCCCGACACCTCCGCTGCTCTCAAGGTCCTCAGCCTGTCGGGGAACCACATCGAGGTCCTGAGCGGGTCCACGCTGGGCGGGCTGTCTGGCCTCACCAGGCTCAACCTGTCCAGAAACCGGATCCGAGAGGTGGATCCGGCCAGCTTCCGCCCGCAGACCCGCCTGGTGTCTCTGGATCTGTCCAGGAACCGTCTGACCCGGGTGTCGCCCCAGGTGCTGGGCTCGGTCGGCACCGCCGTGTGGAGGCTGGCGGGGAACCCCTGGGACTGCTCCTGCGGGGCTGCGGACTCTGTGGACCTCATCAGAGGTGTGTCGCGCTTCAGGTCATGTGATGCTCGGCATGCGTGTTATTGGTCACGAAATCAACAGAAAACACGACGGTCCAAATGAGGCCTGCGTCTCCAGGTCAGACACTCTGCCCAGGAGGAGTTCAGAGCCCTGCTCTAGAACATCTAGTCGTAGTCTAGTCTCATCTAGTCGTAGTCTAGTCTCATCTAATCATAGTCTAGTCTCATCTAGTCGTAGTCTAGTCTCATCTAGTCGTAGTCTAGTCTCATCTAATCATAGTCTAGTCATAGTCTAGTCTCATCTAGTCATAGTCTAGTCTCATCTAGTCGTAGACTAGTCTCATCTAGTCATAGTCTCATCTAGTCATAGTCTAGTCTCATCTCGTCATAGTCTAGTCTCATCTAGTCATAGTCTAGTCCCATCTAGTCAGTCTAGTCTCATCTAGTCGTAGTCTAGTCTCATCTAATCATAGTCTAGTCATAGTCTAGTCTCATCTAGTCGTAGTCTAGTCTCATCTAGTCATAGTCTAGTCTCATCTAGTCGTAGACTAGTCTCATCTAGTCATAGTCTAGTCTCATCTCGTCATAGTCTAGTCTCATCTAGTCATAGTCTAGTCCCATCTAGTCAGTCTAGTCTCATCTAGTCGTAGCCTAATCTGATTTTGTCAGTCTAGTCTCATCTAGTCATAGCCTAGTCTCATCTAGTCAGTCTAGTCTCATCTAGATGTAGTCTAGTAAGTCTAGTCGTAGTCTATTCTCATCTAGTCATAGTCTAGTCTCATCTAGTCAGTAGTCTCATCTAGTCAGTAGTCTCATCTAGTCATAGTTTAGTCTCATCTAGTCAGTCTAGTCTTATCTAGTCATAGTCTAGTCTTATCTAGTCATCGTTTAGTCTCATCTTGTCAGTCTAGTCTTGTCTATTCATAGTTTAGTCTCATCTATAGTCAGCCTAGTCTCATCTAGTCTCATCTATTCATAATTTAGTCTCATCTAGTCGTAGTCTAGTCGTAGTCTCATCTAGTCAGTCTAGTCTCATCTAGTCAGTCTAGCCGTAGTCCCGTCTAGTCAATCTAGTCATAGTCTAGTCTCATCTAGTCAGTCTAGTCGTAGTCCCATCTAGTCAATCTAGTCTCATCTAGTCGTAGTCTAGTCTCATCTAGTCAGTCTAGTTGTAGTCCCCAACAGATTCAAATGCTCAGTATACTTGATAAGAGACTATTAGCATAACTAGGCATTAAAGGACAAATTCAAGGTGTAGTTCAAACGTTATACAGTCTGAGGATAGTGTGAAGTCATGTCAGTACGGGGCAGGAATGTTGTTATGATGTTATTATGATCCCTGCATCTCAGATCTGAAAAACCGGTCGTTGCTGGAGCAGGAGAACGAGGTCACCTGCAGTACTCCAACTCACCTCCGGGGGCGACCTGTGTGGGGTGTGTCTGCGTGTGGGGCCACACCTTCGCGGCCATCATCATCATCATCGGTTTGGCCGTCACCACTGATGACATCCTCGCCCCCGGGGTCTTCCACCGCAGCCAGCCTCCGACCAGTGTCGCTGAATATCCCTGGTGCCGCGCTGTACGGGCTGATCGGTAGGCTGCGTTTGATGTCTGTGTGCGGCGGTTAACGAATGGTCACCAATTAAAAAGGCAGTTACACATCAAGGCGGCCATTTTGTTGAGATGTACCGTTGTGGCGGGACTTTACACACGTGGAAACTGTTGTGGACTTTAGAAAGCACTTAGATTTTTTAAATCTGATGCAACCGTTACAAGTGATACTAAAGTAGTTGGTAAACAATGCAGATTTATTTTCAGACTGAGAAATATTTTTTATTCTGCATTCGTAAACAATTTGACTTTCCTCTGACAAATGTACGTATCGTAAGTCGCTTTGGATAAAAGTGTCTGCTAAAATGCCCTGAATGTTAATGTAAATGTGAAGACAAAAGTTTATCTGAGTCTGAAAGTGAATCTCTCTCTTTCCTGTTTTTTAAACAGTTTGTGCTTCTCTCACAACTCGAATGTTGAAGATCTATGTTATCACTTGGAGGTCACTTTGGAGAGCAGCTTCCTCTGCTTAACCTAACGTTACAACGTGCCCCTCTCTCTCTCCATCCCTCCACAGTGCCTCTGTGTGCTCTGCTCGGGCTCTGCTGCTTCATGGGGGGCCTCTACGGGAGGAAGCAAAGGAACAGAGCCGTGAAGGCGGGACCTTCGGCCGAAGAGGACCCCAATGAGGAGCGACCAGGCCAATCACGGCAGCCGAGACCTCCCTCTGGGCCAATGGAGAGAGACACCATTCAAACCGTTCACTGGCACGCGGATGGAGCCTCAAGGTTTAACTCCACGAACGGCAGGGCAAAGTCGGCCAATGCCGTGCTGTCAACGTCGCCTTATAGCGGCGTATGGAAAGATTCACCCAGAGGGGAAGAAGCACCCGGAGGGAAAGATTCAATAGGAGTGAAACTTTCACCTGGTGGGCAAAATTCAAAAGGAGGGAAAGTTTCGACCGGTGGGATATATTCACCCGGTGGGAAAGTTTCCCCAGGCTTCAAAGTTTCACCCGGAGTGCAACGAAGTGAGGCGGATCACCTCCAGCTAGAGAAGACCCAGACCCCAGCAGAACCCGACGTCAGACTGGAGGTGGAGGTGGAGAGGGGGGGTAGGGGAACCAGTGCCCAAGAGGAGGGCCAGAGATACACTGACCAGCGACACCCTCACGTCTCCGTCTACGCAGAGGAAACGCCCTACCTCAGTATCGGGGACGTCCCGCCCAAACAGGAAGCTGACCGAGGTCCAGGTCAGAGGTCAAGGACTGGTGAGGTCATGAGCAGGGTCTCCTCTTGGCCTCTGAGTGCAGCTCAACACGAGGGCATAGGGACCCCCGGGGTTCAGGGGGAAGGTCCAGACATTTGGACCCAACACACCGGTCGTCAGCAACGAGAAAACGAGCGTAAACTTGGAACGGAGAGCTTCTTGGAGTCTCGGGTATACCATCATACGCCGACAGGGGGCTTCGTTAGTGATTCAGGTGTCGTTTCTGTGACTGCCGACACACGGGGTTACAGTGCAGCGCTCACATCTTCAACTACCGACATGTTGCCACTGGGGGGCACCAGTGGACGCAACACGGAGGCTGTTTCTCACGCATCGCCTTCTTCCTCACAGCAGGGCACCACTGATGTTCGTGTGGAGCCAAGACGCTCGGTACCGAGTGCAGCGACTCCCGGAGCACTTTGTGGAGAAGATTTAACAGTCGATGACAAAACCTGCTCCAAACCAAACGCTGAGACGTTGACGTTCTCGCTGTTGAGTGACGAGACCCACGTGGGTCCGAGGGAAGACGGTCACCGTGACCGCGGGGAGCCGCGTCCGCCCGGCCAGAGGATCAGCGCTGTCGGCCGGAGGGGGCCGTCCACCGGTAGGGATCAGGGAGCACCTGGAATGGGGTACGAGGATCTGCTCCACGAAGTGGTCCAGAACCGGGGCCGCTGGACCAGAGACCGGTGGAAACGGACTCATCTTAACAAGCAGAGCCCCAAGCAGCAGGGGGGAGACGGCTGCTAGGGCGGTCCTCCGGTTGGAAGTTCAGAATGAACCCACAGGTCAACACTGTGTCTTGAGCTTCAGGGCCCGGTTTTAGGTTATTCTGAAATTTGGTATTTGGATCACACTGATCCAATCCAATGTTCATTTAAAAACTGGCATAAAAGTAAGACGGATCCGGTGATCCTGGATGGCAAAACATAGGATTTCCTAATCAGGATCAATTTGATCCAGATTATTTTTTTTGAAAAACTGTGCCTATTTTTAAAGGGCCAGTAGGCAATATTTGTGTAAAACAATCAACTCAAACTATGGAATTACTCCCACTTTCCTGCAGCTATCGGTGAATCAAATGTTTTGCATTCATTAGTTTTTAATTGTACGATTGGTCTAATGCTCTGAAATGGTTCAACCGCCGACTTAAAACAATCAATTAGGGCTGGTTTTGTAGCTACTAATCAGGAAATGTACGATGTTACTAATCATGCACGATTGGAAATTGTTTGGTTGGAGGGGTTTAGAGCAGGGGGGCGTTCGTTATTTGGGGTGGGAGTGGCTTAGGGCAGGGGGGCGTTCTTCGTTTCGTTGTTTGTTTTTGCCTGCTGCTCTAGTGAAAGCAATATTTGCCACAAAAAAGCTTTAACAGGTATGATGCATATTTAGCAATCTTGGTGTAATTATTGTTGATTATCTTTGACTCTCCTGTGATTTAGATATAGGCATTTAAATGAGTAGCATGAAAACCAATCAGACGCCAATCAAAACCACACTCAGATCTATTCACTTGATGATTTTAATGTTGATCATGTCACTCGAAGGAGGAAATACATAAAATATCATTTTTTGTTCAATATATACGGCTGCATGCAGCTTTTTATTTGTTCATGTTCTGCTTGTAATGTGAAGTGCACCGACTTCATATAAATAGTACAAAATGATCAACCCTTTGAACGATGACTTAGAAACATGATGGGGAGAAAGGTAAACATGGGGACACACAACCACACGGCATGCACAGTGCATCCATGGTAATACACAGTATCAGAGGACAAGGTTATAAAACACAAGCAGTAGCCGTGGTCCACGGTAGAGACCGACATGTCGTTCTTGGCAGGCTGTATATCAAAACATGCTCTTTAGTGTTTGCATGCCCCTATAGATAGGATACTCTAAGGAAGTTTGGCCCGTATGGCTTGATGGGTTAATCAGATGGGGTCAGGGGTTGTGGGGGTTATAGCCCAGGCTGCTCCCGGTCACATGACGAGGCGTCCGTCCTCGTCGTGATGAGGTCATGCTCCGTCTTCGCTGGACCTGTAAACATCCTGGCACCAGGTGTACCGCATACCGTGTGTGTATATATATATATACAGTCAAAGACAAGTAGCGACAACAGTGAAAACGACAAACACCTTAGCGTGGGTCTCTAGCGTTCTGCGTCTGTCTCTGTTCGTCGCTGGGACTCACAGCCGCGTATAGGGAGGATTAGTCCGCCACTCGGCTGTCAGGTGGGACCGTTCATAGGGACGGTTGAATACGTCTAGATATACGTCTAGATTCAGATTAAAGGGTCATGCTGTTCACTCTGTTCGTCCCCCAAACAGAGCGTAGTGCAAAAGTAGTTCAAGTTCTGTTTTCGTCAACCTCCTAAACCTAAACGCGACCCACAGGTCAAACGAAAGGGTGATGACGTTATGTCGCTCTGGACCACGTTAAAACTTCGCTTTGTTGAATGGAAAGCATCGAATTCAACAGAAAGGCTTGAATGATCGTACATGGACACAGTCTCCCCCTCAAGCCGTTGCCTCTAACATTGGATCTCAAGGGTCACTGATGGACGTGGACGTTTTCTGTCGCTCTCCGTGCAAAACCGTTTGGGCAGACCAGGCACACTGCAACGTTACGTCATCGAAGAGTTAGAAAATGGCGTTATAAAGATATTCAGAAGTAAACTATTCCTTTGCCCGATTTAAATAATAAATATTCTGTACAACCATGTGAGGACAAAGTTGGTGGTGTGGCAAATAACGAGTTGGCGATATATTTACAAAGCTAGATATGAGGCATATGATGCACGAATAGATACAAATGTGTACATTTACAATAAATAAATTGAACAATCTTTTACACTAAACTCCATCTCAACCGTGAAAAATAATTCACGACGCCGTTACATCGTAGAAATTGTGCTCATAGAGATTAAAACAAAGTTTTTTAACACGGTGATAAAACAATCTGTCCAAACAAGAACCAATACAGTTATATAAATCAATATATAAATAAAAATCGGATACATTTTTTTCATTTGCCAACTTTTAACATGTAGAAATATATGAATTTCTCTAGAAAATGTAGTTGTTTTGATCTGATAACTATGATATGGAGAAGGTTATTACCTCAAACGTTTTGGAGTTTCCCTTTATGATATGGAGGACTTCCATTCAACAGTTTCCCCGCTGGACTTCTGACATCCTTTCCATAGACTTCAGTAGCATAGTAACTTAGTATAGTAAGTAATAGTTAATAGTCCTTTGATAGTCCACAAAGGAACTATTACCTGGTGTTATCATCTAGGGTCCAAAGAACGTTTAAAATAGTTTATAATAGTTTAAATCCATTCTATTAATACTTTTATCTTTTTTAATTCTCTGATATTAAGGCTTTAGTTTAACATCTAACAATTGGCCTTTCTGATCCTGTGCGTTAGATATTAACTCACTTTTTTTTATAAAAATGTCACAACTATGTTATGAATTTACAGTGAGCCACTTGGGATGCCTACAGTTATTCTTAAACTAGGGTCTATTTGCATATCACAATCCCATCTCACTTCCACACTTTGACGGGCCACTTGAAAGACGCTCTATGTTCACCGATACGATTCTCCCACATGATATAAACTGTTGTCTCCTGAGCCTCCTCTAAAACACGAGACGGAGCCCAGGGAATACGGACCGGGAGTACATGCAGGTTACAAAACAAAGCTTACATTGCTTCTTTTTTGCTTTGGATGGTTTTTTTTTATGTATAACACGTCGCTCTACGTTGTGTTGGTGAGTTATCAGTTGGAGAGTCTGGAAAGTAGTAAGGTGAGTTATTATTAGTGTTTGTGTGAGCGGGTTTAACTTGGGCTATTCAGAGTGATCAGAAGGTGAGCTCTGTAGAGTAATAGGGTGAGTTATTGAGAGTGGTAAGGTGATTTATGAGAGTGATAAGGTGAGTTATTGAGTTTGATAATAGGGTGAGTTGAGTGATAATGTCTTTTATTGAGTGTTAATAAGGTGAGTTATTGAGGTGAGTCGGGTTGTATTCCTTCTCTAAACGATCTTCAGTTCATTTGAGTAAGCAGAAGACAGGTATGTCGCATCAACTCTTAATCAGCAGGCGACCAGCAACCATGTGGGCCCATTAAGGGTTAATAATCCCGCAGTGGCATGTGTTGAACCTCTCTGTGGGCCCATTACAGGTTCATGTGCCCACAGTAGCATGATTGCCCATTAGGGGTTGTCCATTAGCATGTGTCTAACCTCTGGGGAGCCATCAATGCAAAACAACCTGTCTGGTTCTCCTTTAGGAGCGAGGGGCGGAGTTGGAGAGAATGTAACATGACTGAGGTGGGTCACCAGGTGAGTGACTGATCAACCGGTCAAGGTGCGTAATTTAGTGTGAGACTTTTTTCGAGAGTCAAAAGGAACGGGGTGGTGATGATGACGAGGCACTCTTCATCCTTCACTAGCAGCTCAGTTACGTCGACGTCTCACCTCCACACACACACCGACACACCAACACACGCGACTCCTCGTGCTTTAAGGCCAGAATCCAAGAACACGCCTTCCTCCAAGGGGTCGCCCCGCCTCAATCTGGGATGGGGAACAAAGCCAAAGTGTCCGGGACCGGCGCTTCAGCGTTGTGTTCTCTCCGTGGCGTCTCCGTCTGAGCGGGGCCCCGGGGTGGGGGTCCGACGGCTCAGAGGTGGGTCTCGTCTCTGGTCTCGGTGCCGAACTCCTGCTGGTTCCTTGTCCCCGGGGCCGGGCCCACCGGGGTCTCGTCCGGCATGTGGGCCAGCGGGTCGGACCGGATGATGTACCTGGGGGGTCAGACGAGATCACAGCATGGATCAGGAGCAGCTCTATGGATCTATAGAGCTGCTCTATGGATCCAGAGCGGCTCTATTGACCCAGAGCAGCTCTATGGATCTATAGAGCTGCTCTATGGACCAAGAGCGGCTCTATTGACCCTGAGCTGCTCTATAGATCCATAGAGGACCTTTATGGACCCAGAGCGGCTCTATAGATCACTAGAGGACCTTTATGGACCCAGAGCAGCTCTATGGATCTATAGAGCTGCTATATGGATCTATAGAGCTGCTCTATGGATCTATAGAGCTGCTCTATTGACCCAGAGCAGCTCTATGGATCTATAGAGCTGCTCTATGGACCCAGAGCGGCTCTATTGATCACTAGAGGACCTTTATGGACCCAGAGCAGCTCTATGCTCTGGATCCATAGAGCTGCTCTGGGTCCATAGAGCTGCTCTATGGATCCAGAGCAGTTCTATGCACTCAGAACAGCTCTATGGATCCAGAGCAGTTCTATGCATTCAGAACATCTCTATGGATCCAGAGCAGCTCTACTACTGCTACCCGACATTTTGACGCAAGGCACCGTGAAGGCTGGATAACGTGGCAGTGTTGAGGGTTTGACTCCCAGATTAAAAGGTTCTTTGTTCAATCCCAATTTACCTCAGACGTACTCTCTAACCCAGGGGTCTCAAACTCGCGGCCCGGGGGCCAATTGAGGCCCGCGGGAGGATATTTTGTGGCCCCCTACTTGACATCAAAGTTTAGTGTTATTGTCCGCGCGTTGTTGTCAAACGCACATTTTTGCTGAGTCGCTTGCCACACTTTCTTATCACTTGTGATAGGGTGACCAGATGTCCCGGTTTTGCCGGGACAGTCCCAATTTTGAGTTGCGTGTCCCGAGTCCTGACAAAAGCCAAAGGACGCTAAAATGTCCCGGTTTCAATTCAATTCAATTAACCCCTACCTCCTCCCTAATGACCTGGCTTTATACTGTCTGATTCCTAAAGTAGAGTAAAGTCAGCAGTGTCTCTTAAACTACAGTAGTACACAGTGTGTCTTGTATACAGTAGAGTAGAGTAGGAGTAGAGTACGGTCAGCATGTCTCTTACACGATGTCGTTCAGCTCCAGCTGGGTGTCCGGCGGAGGGTTGATGAGCACGTAGGACAGCGTGTTCTGGTGGTCGTTCATCTCATCTGCAACAGAGACGCGGTCAGGGCCTTCACAGCTGCTCCAGTGCACCCCCGCCCAAACCCACCTCTCCCCCCCCCACCCCCACCCCAACCCCCCCAGGCACCACGGGCCGGCCCATTACACGCTACATTAGCCGGCTAACGGTCTGTGTAACCGCTGGGGAGATGTTGCCGCTGTTCAGCCGCTGTGTAGCGCTACTAGCACAGCTGTGGAGGAGTGCCATCGTCCACCGTGCCAGTCTCAAACGGGCGTGGCCCGTCGTAGAACTTTCTTTTAAACTATCGGAATTAAATTAGGCCGAGGTCAATCGTTGATAATCCTTCATTGAACATTTATCCATTCTTTTCTAAGTAGGATCTATCGTTTAAAACTGAGATAATTTCTGTCGGAAACATCTTCTATCAGCCTCTTAATAGCAACCGATGTTCTAGAGTAATTGTTTGCGTTTGTGCATGTCTGCGAGGCAGTGTGTGTGTTCAGGTATGTGTGTGTGTGTGTGTATGCGTGTGATTCTGTGTCTATGTGTGTGTGTTTCTGCATGTGAGTCTGTGCGTAGACACTTGTGTATTCTCTTTGTGTGTGTGTATGCGTGTGTGATTCTGTTTTGCGTGTGTGTGTGTGCATTTGTGTGTCTGCTAAAAACTGTTCCCTGAAGCAGTGCGAGCTCCCTAGTTTCGGCTGTTTGGTTGCTAGGTAGGTTGCTAGGCAGGAATGGCGGGCGAGGGAGAGAGGGCAGGTGATATGAGTCACTAGAGGCACCCACCTGCTGGTCCCCCTTTACAAAGCCGGGCGGGCGGGAGAGAGAGGACTGACTGTTACTGACACGGCATGGCTTGTAACCGGGGGGAGAGGGGGGAGAGAGAGAGAGAGGGGGGAGGCCCATGCTGCCCGCCACAAGCCGACACCCCCATGGCATGCGTAGCTCCACGACCTCTCCGCATGCGGCGCTGACGGTCACAGAGCAGACCTCAACGCATACCCCCCAAACCACGCCACGCAATCCAGTCGCCGCTGGCAACGACACGACACGAGCCATCACGTTGCCATGCCAACGGCAGGCAAATCAGCCCCCCCCCAACGAATCCCACGCAGCCTCCCCCACCCCCTCCCGGCTCCGGAGACGATGGAGAAGGCCACAGCGAGACGATACGAGCATGCTCCATCACCTGGACAAGACCGCGACGGCGCGACTCAAAACACCGCCGGGTGGAGCAGAGAGCACGCGGAGGCGGGCGGGTCGAAGGCCCCGTTCACAGAGGGACCCCCAGGAACGCCGGTGCAGAGGCCAGACTGTGGTCTGGAAGCAGCTGCTGTTCCTGGTACCAGGGGTGCATCTTAACACCCTGACCCCACAGCAAACACACCCTCTACTACGACGGTAAGTCCACTACGCGTCCCTTCCTCCCCAGGTGGAGGACGTGCTACTAGGATGTGCTCTGTTGTGAATTGACCTTCGACCTTCGACCTCCGGGCTGGATGCTCTCTGCTCCACGCTCAGGTCGACTCTGAGGTTCTGCAGGCGGGCCCCTGAGGGCCCCGGCCGGACGCCACCACGATGCACAGCGACACAGAGACAGAGATATTCATAAGAGATGGACAGCAGTGTGGAGGGTTGGTCCGTCGACCTCCACTGAGACACACACACACACCAGCCTGCACATGTATGGCAGACACACACACGCACACACACACACCAAACACGCACGTACACCAACCCGCACATACAACACATACACACAAGGACACATCCAACACATACACACAAGAACGCATAAGCACACGTAACACATACACACAAGCGCGCACACACGCACACCACATTCAACACAGCTACACACGCACACACCGCATACAACACTTCTACACAAGCGCACGGACACACACCACATGAAACAAAATAAGCACACGCACACACACCAAATTCAACACATAAAGAGAAGCGCACACACACACACACCCCAAATACAACAAATCAACACAAGCACACACACCTCACACACACAAACCCCAAACGCGTGCTCAAACACACACGCAGAAACACACGCGCTCGCTGGCAGCGTCATGCAGCAGATGGCCGTGCGTGGCGCGGCTGACCTGGCGCTCGGGTCCTCTCTGTGTATGGGTGTTCTGAAATGGCCTGCAACTCTTAGCAACAGTAGGTATGGTCAACGTCAAACAGGCCTGCTTGTTTCATGTGCCTGTCCTAGCGTTAGCCTTAGCTGCTTCCCTTCGTACCCATATTATAAAGGCAATAATATCGGTGACAAACCCTCCATGGACACATGGGTTTGGTCTACAGGCGTAGAATTGCAAAATATTGCAATGTGACTACAAATTATAAAATGGTAAATAAAGTGAGTTTTCTCTATGGAAGACTATATATAGACAGCACAGGTAGCACTATATATAGAGAGTAGACATTAAGGCACTAAAAGGCACTAAAAGGCACATGGTGTTTAAAACACATATAAATATATGCACACAAATTACCTTGCAAATATCCTAGATTTACCCTGTTCATGACATCGCTCGCAGTAAGGTTAGACACATCCTCTACAGGGCGAAGCGAAGGGAGATCAGTAGAGAGAGAGAGGAGGAAAAAGAGAATACAGATCAGCCAGGCTGGGGAATGCAGTTTGCGGTTTGCTGAGATGGATGAAGGGGGGTCAGAGGTGAGGAGAGATGCAGAAGGAGCCATGCAGCGATGCAGGAGGGCAGAAAGACATGCAGGGTCTTCCAGAGCCCATCCTTCTCCAGGGGTCTAACTCAACGGAGATCACCACGGAGATCTTGGCTCCCGGTGGGGAACGTTCAAAGGAACCGCAGGGGCCAGCGGCGGGAGTGTTCTCTGTCTCAAGGGCTCTTTATGGTTCCACGTTCACGCAACGCAAGGGGGTTACGGACCCCTTACGTCCTTGCGGACCCTCCTTTGCGTCCACCGCAAGGGCCGGACGTGCACCTCCAAAAAAAAGGTAGCCTTCAGTCGAGGCGACGCAGCAGCGAGGGCTGTGATTGGTCCTCTTACTAAAACCCGCCGCCGAACCGTAAAGGTTCCCGACTGCGTCGAAGCGTCTGCGTGGACATTGCGTTGCGGGAACGTGGGACCATAATCTGCCCTTTACTATCGGGCGGGGGGGGGGGGGGGGGGGGGGGTTGGGGGGGTGCTGGGCGTGACAGGAAAGTGCTCAGACTCAATGGAGGGAAACCGGGCCAAAGGCTTAATGCTCCTCCTGCATTCATTCATGCTTCGAGGGGCCGTACGTGATGATGATGATGATGATGATGATGAAGAGGACGAGGAGGGGGATGATGGTGGCTGCTCACTCAGATTGTCGTGAGAACAGCAGTAGTTGGGAGGTGATGTGCGGGCTATGAGAGGGTTAATAGTGGGGGGGGTGGCTTTGAGAGGGTTAGGCGTGGACTGAAGGGTCTTGTGAGGGTGATGGAGAACAGTCATGGAACAGTCATCAAATACTTTGTTTGATCAGGCAGTGCGATGATTGGGTTGAAATGGATGATTTAGTGCAAACATTTTTTATATTGTATTGTTATCAATCTTTCATCACATTCAAATCTTAACTGGTCTCATGATATGTGTGAAACATTACGTTTTAATTGCAGTTAACATCCAACATAATATTGTCCAAATCTTAGTATTATTTATCTGAACATCAGTCTTCTTAGAGGTACAATATGCAAGATTTTGTTAGTTTGAAATGTTGTCTAAAAACGTTGTCGTGCAGACTGGAGGCTAACCTCAAGCTACAGGATCAACGCGACCTGCTGCTGAGAGGAATCTCAAGTTATTATAAGCTCCACTTCTGGAGGGGGGGAGAGAGTAGGAGGAGAGAGGGGGGGGGAGAAAAAGGGGTGAGGAGAGAGGGTGAGGAGAGAGGAGGGCGAGAGGAGGGAGAGGTGAGGAGAGAGAGGGGAGAGTTAGGGGTGAGGAGAGAGGAGGGAGGTGAGAAGAGTGAGAGGAAGAGTGTGGGGTGAGTAGAGAAAAGGGAGAGTTAGGGGAGAGGGAGGGGTGAGGAGACAGGAGGGAGGGGTGAGGAGATAGGGGGAAGGGTGAGGAGGGAGGGGTGAGGAGTGAGAGGTAGGGTGAGCGGTGAGGAGAGAGTAGGGAGACGGAGGAGGGAGGAGAGAGCAGGGAGCCCCGTGGTACCTCACGACCTCCTCTGTGTGCTGCGGTTACATCCTCCCGCCAGCAGGGGGCTCCACTCACCGTAGCCCACGGTGGGCAGGCCCAGGTGCTTCATGCGGTTCTTCACCAGCTCCGACAGCTCCTGCCTCTCGGAGCGGCGGTACAGGCTGAGCCGCTGCTGGGAGATGCGCTCGGCGCGGCTGGCCGGCTTGGGCGTCTTCCTGCTGAGGCGGCGCGCCCACTGCTTGCTCTTCCTGCGCAGCAGCGTGTGCTCCGGCTGCTCGCTGGTGGTGGAGTTGCGGTGCGCCGTCTTCTCCTTCCAGCTGTCGCCGGAGGGCCGGTGTTCCCCCGACGACCGCGGCTCCGTGCCCGCCTCCACGTTGATGGACACCTCGGACTGGATGGGAGGGGGGGGGGGGGGGGGGGGGGGGAGGAGGAGGAGGAGCAGGAGGAGGAAGGGTTAATATACTGAGGGTGTGCGTGTTCCTGTCGGCAGCCGCGGATTGAAAACAACTGAGTCTGTGTGTGTGTGTGTGGAGTGGGAGGGGTGTCTGTGGGTGTGTGTGTCCGTCTGTGTGTGTGCGTCTGTGTCTCTGTGTGTATGTGTATGTGTGTGTGTGTGTGTGTGGAGTGGGTGTGTGTGCTTGTTCGTCTGTCAGTGTGTGTGTCTGTCTCTGTCTCTGTGTGTGTGTGTGTGTGTGTGTGTGTGTGTGTGTGTGTGTGTGTGTGTGTGTGTGTGTGTGTGTGTGTGTATGCTAGTGTGCATAAGGGTGTAGAAGCCTCTGGAGCAGTCGGATAATACTAGTTAGTCAGGGCATGCGTTAGGTACTGCACGAGGGTCGGTTATCACAGACAGGTCACTGGACAACGTCACGGCAGCTAGGAGCAGGCAACCAGTGGGCAGAAAGCACAGACGACAAAAGATAGACGACCGACAAGACGGCAAGGATTGGTTGTGCCATTAACTGCACCATTCCCAAAACCCAGCGAAAGCACATTTATAAAACACCATGGGGTGTGTGATAGGATAAGAGATTGATATTAGACAGATTAGTCTTTAAAAGGGTGGATTTGGGTCGTAATATTATGATTTATATGCACGTAGATATTCATTAGTAGATGCACCAGGCTTTTTTTTTTCAGATGCGTGTAGCCTCTAATATCCCCATTAGTGAGATGTGTTTTTGCTATAATCGGTGTAGGAGTTTGCTTCCAATTTAGGTGACGTCCCACGACAAATCTTGCCACATACGACCCCCTCATTAGGAGTATTATCGTTCATTTTAAAGACAACGATTATTCTAATCGTTAAAAAGATTGCTAAAAGATTTAACGATAAGTTCAGTTGACTGTTTAAAAGTCACTTGCAGGTTCATTGATGAAAAACTGAACCATAAAAAAGCCTTTCTTAGAATATCAAGAGGGCCGATTCTTTCATTTATTAAATGCTGTCAAATAATAATCTTCCAGTCAGTGATAATAGAATGACACTGCAAACAAACATTATCTATTTTACATTAATATGCAAAAGAAAGACAAAATTAACCATTCAACTCTTGGAATAGCAATTAATCACTAAATCATCGGGCTGAATCTGACAAACTGCAGTATGATGCTGTTTATTCACTTACAACACTACTGTCGTCGCTAGTGTGACCGCAGTAGATCACGACAACAGAACGGTTTACTGCCCCTGGCAGCCAGCCATGTTTGTGAAAGGGTACGCAGCTATAGGGTCAGAGTTGTGCTGGGTTACTGTTTCACGGCGCGACGCCCAGCAGGAGAAACGAAAGCTGAAACATTAAAGTCACAACATGCCTTCTTACCTTCGGGAAGCGACCTCTGTTCTGTGAACAACAAGGGGGGACAAACAGACAAAGCAAACATACAAGAAGATGGGATGAAACATGCGGGCTATCGTCAGCAAAACCAGAACTTTTTCCTGAGGATAGCGTGTTAACGCATCAATTATTTGCAAACAGGGAGACAGGACGGTTTCCCCTTCACTGTTGTGTAAATAATGTTGTTCTGTTATACAGCACGGCCTGTATGAAACGGAACAGAGCGAGCCCCGGTTCTAACTGACCCTGGGTCAGGACCAAACCGTTTGATACACCAACAGGGTACCGGCCTGGCACGCAGCCAGGCAGAACTGAGGTCAGGCATGAATCAAATATCCAGAAGACGTGAGGTTCAGATGGGAGGGAGGAGGAACGCAAAGGAACCGAATGCTGAACCAAGAGCAGGGAGGAGAAAATGGAAGAAGACGGGTGGAGGAACATCGGAACGTTCACAACAAAGAAACCGAGACAAAAGGAAAACATGAACAATGGGGAAAACATAAACACTGGTGAAAACATGAACGATGGTGAAAACGTGAACGATGGTGAACACATGAACACTGGTGAAACATGAACGATGGTGAAAACATGAACGATGGTGAACACATGAACACTGGTGAAACGTGAACGATGGTGAAAACATGAACGATGGTGAACACATGAACACTGGTGAAACGTGAACGATGGTGAACACATGAACACTGATGAAACATAAACACTGGTGAAAACATAAACAGTGGTGAAAACATGTATGATGGTGAACACATGAACGATAGTGAAGGGAGAGACCAGATGAAGGGCTGAACTCTGAAGTGAGGGGGGAGGGCCGGCGGTGGGGGGGGGGGG
>NC_079422.1:24646009-24696667 GCF_026213295.1 Gadus chalcogrammus
AGAGGAGAGAGAGAGAGAGAGAGAGAGAGAGAGAGAGAGAGAGAGAGGGAGAGAGAGAGAGTAGGAGAGATAGAGAGAGAGAGAGAGAGAGAGAGAGAGAGAGAGAGAGAGAGAGAGAGAGAGATAGGGGGGGGAGAGAGAGAGAGAGAGGGGGGGGGAGAGAGAGAGAGAGAGAGAGAGAACTATGAGAGAAGAGGAGTGCTCGGGGGAGACAGTACCCATGAGGGAAGCGGGAGAGAGGTAGTGGATGAGGTGAGAGGGGGGGAGAGTATTTAATAATAGCAGTGAGCAGCAGCATTATGACAGCGGACAGTATGTATAGACTACTTTTCATTCCCCAGTGAAACACAAACACCCCCATCCTGCGCCTCCAGAGCTTCACGGTGAACGAACACAGAACGAGTCACCAAACTTTCGCAAAGTTGCCCCAGAAGACGGAGACTACGTCAGAAATAGGAGCTATAGAGGAATCAACCAGCGCTATTAAGGTTTGGATTCACGTGCCTGATTGTTCAGGGTTCGTACCCTTTAAGCACGTCGCACACTCGTGTAGGCCTCGGATGCAAATACAACAAAAACAACAGGCACCTGCACACCCGGGTACAGGCAAGTTATTAGACGGACTCACACGATTCAAATCGAGGATAAAAGTGATGCAAAACGCGCCTGCGTGATGCAAAACATCTTCTCGTAGGCTACATGCAAGACTGCACATGCAACAAAAAAAAGTATTAAATAACAAGTTTGCAGCCTCCGAATGAATCCTTAGGCCTGAGGAAAAAAAAAGAACTGCGATTGAATGCATAATCTGACCTTAACTAACCATTTACATAACCAACATGCAATTATTCCCATTTTCAATGCAACCCAACAGCGTATCCAGGTCGACCACAACTGTTTAATCAAGTTACTCCTGCCGGCTCGGGCTCCAGCCCCCCCGAAGGACTCGTTACCTGGCTCGGGGTCTGCTCGGGACCCGAGTGCCATCATCACCGTCAGCACCATGCCGGGTCAGGGACATCCGAGGCGCATCGTCCACGCATCACAAGGAGACGCTATGTGACCGAGCGCGCTTCCGATGAAGACTTCTTCGCGAGAGCCATCATAATCATTAAGAAACGACGGGGCGGGAAATGATCACAGATGATGATGCGACCCTTGGGTGTGCTTGGGGTAAAGTAGGAAGTCCTAACCCAGCAGCCTCCTTGTTACCACAGAGAAACCCAGCAACGACGATAATCGCATTTGGAGAAACGGTCCAAGGCTCCAAAGCACTCACGCTGTATCTCTCTCTCTCTCACTCGCTCACTCTCTCTCTCTTAAGGTAGATCTATTTTTAAGTTGACTGAAAAACAACCTGGCATCTCCTTGTTATTTTCTTCTCCGGTTAACCTACAAAGAGCCAATGCTTTGATCCGTGGAGAGATGTTTTGTTTTGCTTTGCTTGTGTCAGCAGCATCAGCAGCATCAGCATCTTGTCTGCTCTCCCGGCGCGCGCGAGACGTTCAGGGGACGAGGCGCTCCCCCTCCCGCGCCATCTAGTGGAAAGCCTGGGTACTGCACGTGTTACCTCTTCACCGAAGGCTACAAACCATCTAATTTGATTAGTAGCCTACTATTAGTAGACTAATTCTAACTGGAGGATAGAGACTGGTGCTTGGGTGAAAGATTGTAATCGTTATTTTGTGAACGCTTTGAAAAAAGAGTACATTTTTACTTATGTAATTATTAAATAATACTTTATTTCATAACAAAGTTGCGCATCACACATTGGAAGAGCACCTATCTGCTCCAAGAACCTCACATGAAAGACTCCTCAGTTAATCCAAACGAGATACAGGCGACATAATGGAAGTTCAGCATGGAATCAAGGACTTACAGCTGCCAGACTGATTTCTTCAACAGATTACTATTATTTTTTTAATTATCATTCGATTATAGTTCCAGATCGTAAACAGCTGTAGGGTTACATTTATTTTTTATAACCTGATCTAAAAACAAATGATCACAATCCATCATAACGCCTGTCAAAAGGCGAGAGTCAATATATTGATCCCCCCTCTGAGAACAGCAACGAAGCAATCGCCTCCGGTCAGTTTTTCCATTCCTACATACCTTGGGTCACTCTGTCTTCTGCTATTTGCCTTGCAAACTGTCCACGTAAATTAAAATATATATTCATAGTGGTGGATGGGAAAACGCTGTCTCCTACGCCGGCAGCAGGTCCGTTCAGCGAGGAGTCTGATGTCACTGGAGCATCTTCAGCCGCTTCCTCCAGCTCGGCTTCCACTCGCAGCAGCAGCAGCGGCAGCAGCAGCTTCCAACGGCACACGGATCAGCGTCATCACTTCAGAGCCCACACCGCCACTTGCGCTTTCCCATGATTTCAGTCCTTTATTAGTCCCTCGTCTCGACTCCCCCCTCCTCCGACTGCTTTCCCCCTCCACGTCAATTATTCGTTCGTTGCCTGCAATGTTTTGCATGTCGAGATGCTGTCATCATGACGGACGTGGTTTCACATGAAAGACTTAAGGTGAACACAAATACATAATTTCTTGAACGTGTGCATGGTCGTGTAAGTCTATTCGTGTCTGTTTTATCGTGTGTGAGTGTGTGTTTGTGTGTGTGTGTGTGTGTGTGTGTGTGTGTGTGTGTGTGTGTGTGTGTGTGTGTGTGTGTGTGTGTGTGTGTGTGTGTGTGTGTGTGTGTGTGTGTGTGTGTGTGTGTGTGTGCGTGCGTGTGTGTGCGTGTTTCCATCAACTCTAAACTACACTTCTGCATTGCTTTCTTAATCCTGGCCTCCAGCCCTTCTGGCATCTTTTTTCACCAAAACTTTGAATACATTCATTTTTCCAAAGATTTAAATAAAATAAAATAAAATATTACTTTTTGTGCCTTAACTTATTACTCCCATCATCAGATCCTACTTCACTTGTTTGGTACTGTATATATAACCATTTATAATGATATGATATCTTTATATGATCTTTGTCCACACATAGAGAACGTCAACAAGAGATGAATACATTTATACAATACACAACATGCAGATGAATAAACAAATGGTGGAAAAAAATGTGTTTGTTTGCAGGCATTGACATTTATAATTAGGGCATTTAGTCAAATGTAGTTATTGTAAGTCGCTTTTATACAAAGCGACTTACAATAACTACATTTGTCAGAAGAAAGAGAAACAACAATATATCTCTGTCGGTACAGTAAGGATGTTCATAGACCCAAGTGCCAAGCACTAACAATCACTAGGTTAACCCATTCCCCGTATACAACAAAGCTAGTTAGGACAAGACCCGGCCTCTTCTGCTAAAGAACTTTCAACACCGACAGCCCCACATGTGGGCGGTGGAGCCAGACGAGGGTCCACCCAGGGCGCGCTGTAGACCTGCAGAGCTCTGGACCAGGGGGTGGGGTTCAGGTCCCCCAAGCCCTCAGGACAGGACGACCAGTGCCCCCCCGGGGTGCTTGCTCCTCATGCTCCCATGGTGCCTGGGGAACAGCACGGGGGGGGGGGGGGGGGGGGTTAGTCTGCGAGGAAACGATGGATGGGCGACAGAGGGGAGACACAGTAGCTCAGAAGGTAGAGCGGGTTGACTGGTAACCGAACTGGTAGTTCGATCCCCGGCTCCTCCTAGCAGAGTGTCGAGGTGTGTCCCTGAGCGAGGCACCTCACCCTGACTGCTCCCGACGAGCTGCCTGTCGCCCTGCGTGGTTGACACACCGCCGTCGGTTGGCTCGTTCGTCCGCGAACCGGTTCGAATGACCGAGTCTTAAGGGCGAACGAAGTGAACCGGTTCGTCTCTCTCGTTCATTCGGTCGTCTCGTTCACCATTCGATTCACCGGAAACTCGACTGAACGAACGTACGAGTTTCCGGTAGCACTAACTCCACTGACTCAACTGAAAACCGTGCAATGGCGTGCATTCCATGATGCGATTCACGTTCACCGTTACCGGAAACTAGGCTGAATCGCGAACGACTCCTCCACGTTCAGTCGAGTTTCCGATGAATCGTTTCACCGGAAACTCGACTGAACTGGGAGGAGTCGTTCACGAATCGTATGTTCGTTCAGCCTGGTTTCCGGTAGCGGTAAATCGCATCATGGAATGGACCCCATTGCACGGTTCTCAGCTGAGTCAGTCAGACTCAGTGGAGCTAGTGCTACCGGAAACTCGACTGAACGAACGAACGAACGAACGATTCGCGAACGACTCCTCCTGGCGAACTGAATCACGCGAACTGGGTCACGGAAACGAATCATTGAATCCACCATTAATTTGTCTTTTGATAAAAGCAGTCCGAAAAAATCCCCTAAATGTAAATGTAAATATGAAGACATGCAGCGTCGCATTCCTTCTCCTCGTGCGCTGTGCAGACAGGAGCTCTGTGACTAACGCACCGAGTCGTGATCGTCACTGCTGATAGGTCACGCGCTGTCAAACCGTCTCGTTGTATAGAGGAGCGGGGCCGAGTGCTTTGTAGGCTATCCACTTAATGTTGTTTGGGTAATAAACGGGCATTATGGTGTCTAGGTGTCAGGTTTAAATAAACCAATCTGACTCATGCAAACAACAACTTGCTGCTCAGCACACCTCGCCTGTCCCTCAAACCCCACGGCCGCAGGACAGGAGACTTAATCACAAGCATCCGCGATGACACCTGATGGGACATCTCCATCCGACACGGAATAAACTGTCAATAAACGACATCTCCAACATCTATGGGCTACTCAGTGGGAGGCGCCGTTCCTCTAACGAAACGGTTTGACGGTGCATAATCAACAGCAGTGATGGCGGCTCAGTGTTAGTCACAGACGACTCAAGACTCACTTGTTCAGAGTTTCCCCAGACCCCCCCCCCCCCACCCCTCACATGCACTTGTTTTATGTTGTACGTCCTGGCACTTACTGTAAGCTCTTATTGTATGTTGTACGTCCTGGGACTTAGTGTACACATTTATTATGTTGTTGTAGGCCTACGTCCTGGCACTTAATTTACGCAGTTATTGTATGTTGTAAGTTCTGGCACTTAATGTAGACACTTATTGTATGATGGTTAGATGACGGTTAAGAGCGTTTGGACCATCGCTAACCCCATGGTAGCTGATGGTTCAGAGCCTTTGGACCATCGCTAACCCCATGGTAGAGGACGGTTCAGGGCTCGGTCTGGGGGCTCCTACCTCCACGTGTTGCTCTCGGGGTTGTACACCTCCACGCTCTTCAGGTGGACCACGCCGTCGGACCCCCCAGCCGCCAGCAGGGCTCCGTTGAAGACCACCAGCGACGCCTGGGGAAAGCACCTGACAGCTCACCGTCTGAATGTACCTCCAGCTTTTATTTTATTATTATTTTATTTTTTTTCGGAGTAGGATTGCTGCAGATACATGACAACATGCATTGCTTATTTAGGTGTTAATAAAGGATAGTATAGTACTAAAATATATTAGAAGTATAACAATATGTGGCAATATATATATAATGTATATAATATATGATTATAATATATATATATATATATATATATATATATATATATATATATATATGGGTATACATAGTATATAAGTATAAATTATTATTTAAGGAATGTATAATAAATCTGGCAATATAATTTTTTTTATAATCAGTATAATATATGATTACAATATACAGATATTAGTATACACAGTATATAAGTGTTTATGATTTCATGATTGTTGATTATGTTTTCTGTTTTTAAACTGCCCTGTAAGGTGACCTTGGGTGCTTTGAAAGGCGCCCTCAAATAAAATGAATTATTATTATTATAAGTATAAATAATTGCATAAGGAATGCATAATATATAAGTTTAAGTCGTAGTATATAAGTACAAGTAGTAAAACACAAGGACCAGGAGGTCATGAGGTCATGAGGTCATGAGAGGTCATGAGGTCATGCGGTTCCTCAGGTGCACTACCTGGTTCCTCTTGCAGGTCATGTGCTTCACGGGGCTCCACCTCCTGGTGTCGGGGTCGTAGCGCTCCACGGCGCTGAGGTCCAGCCGCAGCTCGTCCCGGCCCCCCGCCACGTACAGCTGGCCCAGGTAGGCGGTGCAGCCCGCCCCCTCCCGGGCACTCCTCATGGGGGGGCAGGGGGACCAGGACCCCTCCTCAGGGCAGTAGCGCTCCACTGGGACGGCGACGAGGGAAGCACCAAACGGTAAATGGAACTGCATTTATACTACCGCGCTTTTCCTACCAGTGGCCACTCAAAGTGCTTTACCGTGTTGCCTAACATTCACCCGTTCACACACCGACGGCCGAGTCACCCACTCAAGGCGACTGCCAGCGCGTCGGGAGCAGTGAGGGAGAGGTGCCTTGCTCAGGGAGACCTCGACACTCGGCTCGGAGGAGCCGGGGATCGAACCGGCGGACCTTCAGGTTACAGATTCACGCCCTCTACCTCCTGAGCTAAGCCGACCCAAACAGCAGCACCTAGGGCCTAATATCCAAACCATTACACATGGATGGTCAGACAAGGTTATTTTAATAAGGTTCTCTCCTTGCACGTCTTCAAGTCGTGAAATTAGATTAGTCTCAGTTTATTGAAAAGGCTGAAGTTAACATGACACATGTTATCATAATTTTTTCGATATTTGGCCCTAGGTGTGATGAACACACGTTTCCACCTTTAGCATGGTGGCCCACCACTTATAGTTCAACACAATATGATATTTTGCAATAAAGGTTTGTGGCATTGATTAAAACATAGACCACATCTACAAAGAGAGTGAATGAGAGAGGCACAGACAGTATTGTGATTGACAGGTCAGATAAAGAGATTGACCTGGGAGCTTGGGAATCATCGAAGCGGTCCCTTTCTCACAGACAGAAATAGACATGAGAATTGGCTTGCTCTCTTTACTTTGGCAGGGGAAAGTTTGTTCAAGAATGCCTCTGCGTGTGTGAGTTCATAAATATAGAATACACACTGCCCGTTAGCGGTGTGTGTATTCTATATTTAATCCAAGCATAACATAAACTTCCCAGAAGTACGTCAGTTTGTAGGAATCCATTTTTCAATGTTTACTCATCTCTACCAGTAAGATCGTCAAAATCAACCACTACACCGTACTATTTATACAATAAAGATAACATGTTTCCAAGAATTTGAAACATACTATTAAAAAAAAAAAAAAAAAAAACTAAACTCCCAGCCTCAGGAAAGACAGAGCGGACTCTGTGGTGGGGATCCCAATCAGGAAATGGATCTCTGGGGGGGTCTCACAATGGTTTAACCTAGAGATTGTTAGTGCTTGGCCCTTGGTCCTTACTGTACCACCAGCGATATGTTGCTGTTTCTCCTTCTTCTGACAAATGTCCTTATTGCAAGTCGCTTTTACGTCACTACCCCCCATGACGTGCAGGGGACCCCCACCCTACAGGCGACCCTCCTCTGGTGCCTGGTGGGGTCTCACCTGAGTTCAGGACTGTATCTCCATCACGGCCCCCCATGACGTAGAGGTGCCCCCCCAGCAGGACGGCCCCGGAGTGGGAGCGCCTGGTCCTCATGGGGGCCTGTCTGCTCCAGGAGTTCAGCACCGGGTCGTACCTGGGGGGCGGGATCAAAACAATACTGATAATCACACTTTATTGTTGCTGCACCGTAACTAATAAAAAGCAGGGGAACATGAACAAGAGGACAGAGGAGGAGGAGGAGGAAGAGGAAGAGGAGGAGGAGGTGAGGAGGAGGAGGAGGAGGAGGAGGAGGAGGAGGAAGAGGAGGAGGAGGAGGAGGAGGAGGAGGAGGAGGAGGAGGAAGATGAGGAGGAGGAGGAGGGAGGGGCGCATTCGACTAATAAAACTAATAAAAAGCAGGGGAACATGAATAAGAGGACAGAGGAGGAGGAGGAGGAAGAGGAAGAGGAGGAGGAGGTGAGGAGGAGGAGGAGGAGGAGGAGGAGGAGGAGGAGGAGGAGGAGGAGGAGGAGGAAGAGGAGGAGGAGGAGGAGGAGGAGGAGGAGGAGGAGGAGGAGGAGGAGGAGGAGGAGGAGGAGGTGAGGAGGAGGAGGAGGAGGAGGAGGAGGAGGAGGAGGAGGAGGAGGAGGAGGAAGAGGAGGAGGAGGAGGAGGAGGAGGAGGAAGATGAGGAAGAGGAGGAGGAGTAGGAGGAGGAGAAGGAGGAGGAGGAGGTGAGGAGGAGGAGGAGGACGAGGAGGAGGAGGATGAGGAGGAGGAGGGAGGGGCGCATTCAAATACAAGAAATCCACATTGAATACAGATGAGCAGAAAGGTCCTTGCCACAAAAATATTGTACTTAGCATTGTGTAGTAAATCCTTGCTATCTTTGTAGTCTACGGGGAATGGGTTAACCTAGTGACTGTTAGTGCTTGGCACTTGGTTCTATGAACATCCTCACTATACCGACACAGATATATTGTTGATCTCTTTCTTCTGACAAATGTACTTGTTGTACGTCGCTTTGGATAAAAGCGTCTGCTAAATGCCCTGAATGTAAAATGTAAATGTAAGATAAGTTCTGGGACGATGTATACTCGATCGATATCTGAAAAGACAACGTTCTCAGGGAGATGGAACAGGCAGCACTTTGAACGGATTGAGAGGCTGGGATCAGAACGGAGCCCGCGCGGCTCTCCGCTGGCCCACGTACGGCGGGATACGTTGAGTCAGAGCAGCTTGCGTTCGGCTGTGTACCTCTCCACGGCGCTGCTGGCAGTGATGCCGTCCCAGCCTCCGATGGCGTACAGGTATCCATCCGTCTCCAGCAGACAGACTCCTGTGCGGGGGCTGCTCAGTGGGGCTATTTCTACACTCCAGACATCCGTGTGTGGGTCGTACCTGAGAGGGAGAGAGAGGGATGGCTGCCGCGAGTCCAACTTGACTTCAACCGACACCCGGGATGTCATCCTAGTTGTACTTTGTGTTTTAGGGCCGTGTCACTTTTGATGCAGCAAGTGATAAAATCCTGTGTGTTGCACCCGTTCCTCAGTGTGGTGTGTGTGTGTGTGTGTGTGTGTGTGTGTGTGTGTGTGTGTGTGTGTGTGTGTGTGTGTGTGTAGCTGTGTGTGTGTGTGTGTGTGTGTGTGTGTGTGTGCTTTTGTGTGTGCCTGCCTGCCTGTGTGTGTGTGTGTGTGTGTGTGTGTGTGTGTGTGTGTGTGTGTGTGTGTGTGTGTGTGTGTGTGTGTGTGTGTGTGTGTGTGTGTGTGTGTGTGTGTGTGCCTGTGTGGGTGCACGTTCATGCGTGCGTGGGTGCGTGTGTGTGCCTGTGTCAGAAAAATGTGGCTCTTGAACGGCCATAAACATCTCTGTGTCATTTTCCTTTGCTTCCCAAATTCAGTGGGAGGTCGTGTTCAACGTCAAGTGTTTCCACCACTCAGAGACGTGAGTCAGCTCCAACACTAACTCGTCCACTGTGACTGGAGAGAGAGCTCTGGGGGAAATATTATCAGCCGGCCCAATTCCAGTGGGTCAGGTTTGTTGCTGAACAGTGACACCTGGTGGCGGGCCAAGGGATTGTAGAATGTTGGTGTATTTCAGTGTCTCTCTGTGTTCACAATTCTTAATGTGGGGTTAGCAGTCTCAAGATTGATGATAAGGGAAAGCTTGGGAATCTGGTTAACCATCATGATGGGAGCGATCAAAAGAAAAAAAGAAAATAGACAAAGTGAATAAAACGATGCCTCTGGAATTTGTATCTCAGTTGTGCAACAACTGAGGGCCATATTTCTCTCCGGAGATGAATCTTATATGTTGAGGTTAACAACACACAGCTGTTCCCCAGAAGATGGAGGCCCCAGATAGTGTTGCTGTTCCCCAAAAGACAGAGGCTAAAGATAGTGTTAGTATTATCCCACAAAACAGAGGCTACAGATAGAGTTGGTTGTATGTCATAAGACAGAGGCTGCAGATAGTGTTAGTTGTATCTCATAAGACAGAGGCTATGGATAGTGTTTTTTGCGTGGTTGCCGGCACTCAGCTAGAGTCACCACATGGTGCATGCACGTCTACACCAGTTGTTGAAAATATCAGAGTGTTTCCAACTGCAAGACACACACACGCACACTTGCACTCTCTAACACATTCACGCACGCACGCACGCACGCACGCACACACACACACACACACACACACACACACACACACACACACACACACACACACACACACACACACACACACACACACACACACACACACACACACACACACACGCACGCACACGTATGAATTTGTTTTTCGGCAGTGTTGGATGAATGATAATTAACTCTAAACTCAAATGGGTACATCACAAAGCTCACAATCAAAACGTTTATTTTCACCCTGTCCTAAAAATCCTGTTTGAAGTTGGGATTATTTAAGGACAAGACATTTGTTTAGAATTAAAATATTCTGAGATTCAAGGAAACGGGAAAGCTTTGCATTTAAAGGATTATACTTCAAAGGAAATACGCAATGATTAAATATTAATGCAGGGAATTTAATTCAAATAGTTAAAAAAAAACTGAAAGTGGGAAAGAAATTGTAGCAAGGAAAAACGACGACGATCTACCTCTCCACGTTGGCGTAGCAACGGATGCTGTCCTGTCCTCCGGCTGTGTACACCTTGCCGTCCAGGGTTCCCACTGCCGCGTTGCCACGGCGATTGACCATGGGTGCCGCCACCCTCCACTCGTTGTACTCCGGACAGAACTGTTCCACCGGACACGACGGCTCGTCCTGAGTCCAGCCGCCCACTTTGAGGAGAGAAAGACGAGGAAACACAAATGTCTTCACAAATGTTTCACTGTCAACGCACACTCTTTTGTGTGATTTCGTTCTCCCTTCCCGAGCCCATTTAGGACTAAGGATGGTTAACTTTAGGGCGTGTATGGATGGAGTTAGTAGCTGTTTATGTTTCGTTTCGCGATTTCTGTTTATTATTAGACATAATTTGCGTCAGGGAAAATGGAATGGGTTTATTTCTCCTCCTCATTGCGAGATTGGACTCGGAGTCAATGCCAAAAGGAGAAGCTGCTGATAGATGTTCGAGAGACTACTTAGATGGCTCTCTGTGCTGGCACCGATATTCACACAAGGTCGCCCAGGCAGCCATTAGCAGCAGCTCTGCGTCTGAGACAATATGAGCCACACTTCACAGAAATACCACCGAGAGAGGATCATTTATGGATGTGTCACTGACACAACGTACTGAGTGTCCAGAGTGCTCAGACAGGAGCGCTGGCGATCGCCACTCCAACACCACATATCCCCCGCTGCCTTCTGTTTGCTTCATGTGGCTTTATCCAAAGTCCTCCCTTTTCAATTAGCGTTCAAAGTCAGGGTTTTAACCCTGTTCGCCTGAGTGTGTTCTTGTGTGCGTTCCTGCAATAGGCTTATATATTTAGCTGGGAATGATATTAATAAATAAATGTGTGTGCTTATGTTAGGTCAATGTGTGTTGGATTTTGAATGTCCTGTGAAATCATGCAAACAAAATTAATAAATGGTAAACCAGGGGCCAGGTCTGGCTCAGGGACTGGGGACCGACCTGCCAACATGGTGTCAGTGAAGACGTCTCTGGGGGCCACCTTGCAGTGCTGCCTGCGCAGTGCCAGGGGCCCCGGTCGCTCCTTCTTGGGGGGAGGGGCCCCCGGCCCTTTGATGAGCATGTGACGCGACTCTGGCTCCTCGAGGGAGTTCCTGGAGGACGACATCATCGGCTAAATTTACTTAACAATATTAGAGAGTTAGCTGTTTGAGGAACAGAGAGGAGGGTTAGCTGTTAGAGGAACAGAGAGGAGAGTTAGATGATAGAGGGACAGAGAGGAGGGTTAGATGATAGAGGGTCAGAGAGGAGGGTTAGATGATAGAGGATTAGAGAGGAGGGTTAGCTGTTAGAGGGTCAGAGAGGAGGGTTAGATGATAGAGGGTCAGAGAGGAGGGTTAGATGATAGAGGGTCAGAGAGGAGGGTTAGATGATAGAGGGTCAGAGAGGAGTGTTAGATGATAGAGGGTCAGAGAGGAGGCTTAGATGATAGAGGGTCAAAGAGGAGGGTTAGATAATAAAGGGACAGAGAGGAGGGTTGGATGATGGAGGGACAGAGAGGAGGGTTAGATGATAGAGGGTCAGAGAGGAGGGTTAGATGATAGAGGGTCAGAGAGGAGGGTTAGATGATAGAGGGGCAGAGAGGAGTGTTAGATGATAGAGGGGCAGAGAGGAGGGTTAGATGATAGAGGGACAGAGAGGAGGGTTAGATGATAGAGGGACAGAGAGGAGGGTTCGATGACTGAGGGACAGAGAGGAGGGTTAGATGATAGAGGGGCAGAGAGGAGGGTTAGATGATAGAGGGACAGAGAGGAGGGTTAGATGATAGAGGGACAGAGAGGAGGGTTAGATGACTGAGGGACAGAGAGGAGGGTTAGATGATAGAGGGGCAGAGAGGAGGGTTAGATGATAGAGGGACAGAGAGGAGGGTTAGATGATAGAGGGACAGAGAGGAGGGTTAGATGACTGAGGGACAGAGAGGAGGGTTAGATGATAGAGGGGCAGAGAGGAGGGTTAGATGATAGAGGGTCAGAGAGGAGGGTTAGATGATGGAGGGACAAAGAGGAGGGTTAGATGATAGAGGGTCAGAGAGGAGAGGAGAGATAGATTGTTAGAAGGCACTTTAAGAAGGTGAGTTCTGAGTGATGTTTGGAAAGAATAAATATTAGGACGTTTACTGGTGATCTTCTCATGCTTACAATCGAAGGCTCCAAGTGAATCTTTCCAACAAGATACAATTAATTTAAATTGAAATAGCATAATAATCACAGTGCAGAAGATAGTGTTGACAATATCTGAGAGTTTGTAAACTAATTGCAGTCTTGCAGTCTTGTGTTGTTACTGGCTTTGAATAAGCTACCATTGGGAACGCAAATCCAATTCAATTGTGAATTTTGAATCAAACAACTCGTCTCATTCTGGATAAGACAGGCAAATGCCAATCAAACATGTTACGTTGCACTATCTTAATTCCTAAAAAGAATTCCAAGCTTCCGAGTACAACATCCAGAAAAGGCCAATATAACTTAGTTTTTTAGGGCAAGATTAGAAAATAAACTCAACACAGCAAAGCATTCTTTAACGATAAGCATACAACAGCCGTAATGCCAACAGCACATCTGAATGCCAATTACCCTTGTTCATTAGCCAGGCCCATATCTGGTCTCCTCAGCTCTCAGTCTACTCCTGTCTGGATGGGTTTGAAGACCTTGACGCCCCTGTGCCTGGTAAACCCTCCTGGCCCGTCTCTGGCTCTCTGATCTATCGCCCCTGAATGGCTGTGGATGGATCCTCGTAGACTAGCTGCCACACACCTCTCTGCTGCCAGGGAAATCCCACTCCCTGCCTCTTGAACTTCAAGTCCAACCCCCCCCCCCCCCCCACCACCCCCCCCCCGTCCACCACCCCACCCTGCTGGCTATGTAGCAGACACAGCCCCCCTTCCCTTGGGGGAACCCAGGCCGCCCCCTGAGGCAGCTGATCCTCCAGATACAGTCACGACAGGACCTCGCAGCGCAATCATTTGACTCATTTGACTCTGTTCAACAGTGCGCTCTCGAGTGGGTGCACTCACTCCATCATCATTTCCAGACACAGAGAGGCATAATCAATGGCTCTTTTCACCCTGAGTCTAGACCATAATCAGCTGAGAGCCTCCACCATCCCCACAATATCCAATGCGACACCTCCACGATCGGCGGACGCCGCCGAGAGAAAACTGCTCCCCCTTTTCCTGATGAACAATGAGCGTCTGAACCCCATTCGGAGATGTCTGTTGCAATAACTGATGTAAAAACGTAAATGTGCCTAGCGAAAAAAAACCTGCTGCTCAACCTCCATCCCCCTGCCGCCTAGCACCCCGGCACCCCGGCACCCCGTCTACAGCAGGACTTCCTACTGAAGACACTGTTAAAGTCGGCCGATCCCTTCCTCCATCCTACACGCAGTCTGTCCTGTCGGCCTTGAAGGCGCCCACATACAGACGCTCCCTGCACGCTTCACATTCCCTCCAGAAGGGTCCAGGTTAACTTGACCTTGCCAGCTAATCCTTAAGACTACCGTTCTATGCAAAGATCACGTGACTCGGGCAACCCAAGACGTCCTCACCGTCGAGTTGGAAGTTGATGTGTTGCCTCTTGACAAATTAATCCGCTGTCGTCGTCCCTGCTGTCCTAAACATGCATAAATAACAGGCCAGGGCTGTGACATTGACATTTCAGTTTCATGCCTAACAGAATGACCGAATGGCTCCTCCATCTATTCACCCACCTGTCGCTCTGTCTGTCTTTCTGTCCGTCTGTCTGTCTGCCTGTCTGTCTGTCTGACTGCCTACCTGTCAGTCTGTCTGTCTGACTGCCTACCTGTCAGTCTGTCTGTCTGCCTGTGGGTCTGTCGACCTAACTAACTAACTGATTATCCTACTCCATTATATCAATCCGATCGATTGACCTGCAGATCCACTTGTGTCGCAGTGTTTGTTAAACGCTGCCCGTTCAATATGCTGTGGAGTAATAGAACGCCGGTCTCTACACACCACGCTGGTGTCCTGCCGGTTCCTCCAGACGGATCCAACCAGGAGGAACTCCAGAGAGACCAGGCGGCCCAGTGATTGATTATCCTGATACGAGGACCTGCTGGGAGGAGTGGGTGGGAAGGTAGGAGAAGGTAGGAGAAGGTAGGAGAAGGTAGAGAAGGTAGGAGAAGGTAGGAGAAGGTAGGAGAAGGTAGAGGAGGTAGGAGAAGTCGTCCCCCAGTGAAAGCACTTTTCCAGAAGCATCCGTTTTAAACCTTGGCCGCTGTCTCTTGGCCAGGTCAGGACCTTCAGAGAGGCTGTAAACGGTAAGGAGAGCGCTGCCGGCTTTCCCTCTCCTCCTGTAGCCGTTAGAAAATAGATTCTTCCAAGTAACAGGAAATATTTTTGACATCTCAGCCTCACGGGTTTGGCATGAGCTGGGACGAGATCTGAGTATATTATTCAGGAGTCAATCCATCCATCACACTCTGATAACAATCTCGAGTGTGAATTCAGCAGCAGGGGAGATGGGTGATGAGAGGAAGGCTTAGTGAGTGACTTTGTGCCTTGGTGATGATGCAGAGGCATATACAGAGAGGCCCTGAGCGAACATAATAAGAAGCAGCACAGGAAGCACACACAAGACATGAAGACGTGGAGAGTTTGAGCGGAGGTGAAGGTCTTTGTGATTCCTTCTGAGTGAGTGTTGAAATGTGTCTCCTCAGATAAAGGCTTGCATGAGAATACTGTGGAGGGAAATCTCAAGGGATTCTGTAGGTTACACTTGTGTTTGAGGCAAGTGTGGAAATGAACCATGAAAAATGCACACACACACACACACACACGCACAAACACATGCACGCCCACATGCACACGAACGCACGCACGCAAGAAATGCTTACATGCTTGCATCTCAAGTCGTCCCACATTCCACACACACATGTACCGGGAACACCTTAATCGCCCTGCAGCTGTCCGCCGGGGCAGAAGACAATCCCATGATTCACAGCCGCTAGGCGTGTCGCGCTAAAGTCCGGCCGGCTGAATCCGATCCGTGCCATGAAGTTCCTCTCCTCCGTAAACCGCCACTGGTGACAGCAGGAAGGGCAGATATTTTTGAAGGCGCTGCAGGGTGACTTAACAGAGCTTGAATGATAGCGTTTAGGGGGGCATATTTGACATTTAAACCTCGAATTTCAAACACTGTCGATCCCGCAGGCGCCATCTTGTTGACATTGGCGGTAATACGGGTAGGGGTTGAGATGGGCCTGTCAGCAAGTCGAGTCATGTTTTAAACCTGGTTCATGAACAGAAGCATGTATTTTGGCTTCTTCTGGTCATGTTCTTAAAAGTGAATTCTCTGTGTTGCCATCAGTGCGTCGCTACGCTTTACCTGCTTGCAGAACAAACCGCCATTCCAAGTCGTTCATCCCCTCTGCAATTCGACTGCTAAATGCTCCGTAGTTATGTATGTGTATTTGTTGTTTGATTGTTACTGTGTCTGTATACAAGCTGCTCAAACTAATTGCCCCTAGTGGGATTAATAAAGTTGTATTGTATTGTATTGTATTGTATTGTATTGTAGAAGCTTCAAACACACAGAACACACTGAGAAAAGGCTGCTTCGTACATTCGTCACCGCTCCAACTCAGGACCATTAGTGCTTTGGTAACAAAAAAGCATCACATTTTATTAATCAATCAGACAATCACCGAAGTCAAACAACATGGAAAACTAATAAATAGAATACTGCAAACATTCTTAATGAAAAGCTCGGGTAAACAAACGTTTAAGCCCTTATTTAACGGAGTGAAGTGTTGAGGCAGGTTTAATCCAGATCTGTGATGCCTCACTAATAAGGATGCTTCCTCTGCTTGGTTCAAAATCATAGTCTCCAGTTTAGATTGGATATGCTCATCACTTCCACACGGTGCAAACAACTTTATCCAAGTTGTAGACACATAAATCCCAAGATGTGGCCTTTGTATCACCAAGAGGGATGTACATGAAGCACTTTACAAAGGGACCATGTTTGAGAGGCAGCAAAAGTGTTGAGCTAAGATAATGACCCCATTCCCTTTCTCTAAAAATAATATTCTCAACCCTCTTTCTACACATAAATAGACCACAGCTTCCAGTGAATTCATCTTCTCCTCCAGAAAACGAAGGGACAATCTCCCACCGTCATCTCAAAGCCCTGGAAGTTCTCCAGAGGACGACATACCCAGGGGACTGTTTTCAACTTTACTGAACTTTATCGCTGACCACGTTAGATACATTACGCAACATAACCCTGTTGGGGTGGCTGTGACCTGTGAGCCAAAAAATACTTTACTTGAACACTTTAACTACTCTTCTTCAAAGGTCACCCGGGAGAAATATGTGGCAGCTTGGAAGTAAGGTAATCCGGTTGCTCTCTGAAAGGACATCACTAAAACCCGGGACCTTGTAAAAATAAATCCCAAGGGTCTGGTTTCATGGGCTGGAGCAGCTGACCCAGGCAGCAGAGAGGGTCAGGGTGTGTATCTGAGGGTCCTGTCCGCTGAAGGTCTGAGAGGAACCACAGTTTGCATCTCCAACCGTTGTTAAACCTTGTTCCCCGAGACCAGATCATTTGGATCAGGGCCGTGCTACACACTGCCCTGTAATTCTGAATGTTTCTTTGATAGAGGAAGGGAAGAACCTATTAGTCAGCCGCTACATGATAAAACTGCTGAACAGAGCTCCAAACATGTGATTAAAATCCTGACATTTACCACAGCTCACTCGAAGGTGGAGATATAGGCCTACCGTTTCTTGTTTGCTTTCTCCAAACCTGCGGTGTAATGTTTCTTACAATTCTCTCTGACAAGCCGATTCAGTAGCCTAACTAATTCTATCAAATCTTATGTTGGCTGATACATTCTGGCGAAGCCAACAACATCCTGTTTCTGGTTTTTAGGCATACGGAGACTGATAGATGACTATTTAACTGAAAAAGATTCAAAAGATGCGTTTTGGGTGGCCTGGGTGGGTTTTGTTATAGTATCATGTATCTCCCTGCTCATTAAATCATATCCACAATGATAGCCTACTTGTTTTATAGATTGAAAATCTCTTCCTGCTTGTTGTTCTGCCCGGTGGGTGCGGTTCAATTATTGGATTGGAGGAAACATTAGAAGAGTGTACGAAACCTCAGCCGATCCAGGGTAAACAAGGCGGGATATTCATTTTACTGTGTTGAAAGCCACACTGAGTGCACTAAAACCAAACAGACATTTGGGTTAATTTGGTCTGTCTTCAACTTTAGACGTCAGATCACTCAACAATTATGTGTTATTAAGTGTTCCAGGCGCCGGAGGTGGATGTGCGCACGGTGACTCACTCGTCCACTCAGCTTTCCTCAGGAGCTAACGAGACCTTTCTAATGGCGCGACTTCTCCTCAAACCATCCGACACCCGCCGCTACAAAATGTCTTTTAAATCAGCGGGTTTTATGGAGGAGGTGAATGGAATGCGGTCGACGTGCTTTTAGAGGCGAAGGGCCTGCAGGAATTTGCGGTGAGCTTTTGTCCGTGATCAGCTCGTGTTCGGCTCAGGACGGTGTGTTCCTGTGGTGGAAGCATCGGGGGTGGTGGGGATCTTCAGGACCACAGGAGTCCAAAGAGCTCCAATACCACGCTCTCTGCGCTCAGGGGGAACGGAATCCAACTCCATAATCGGTTTACCTTAGGAGTGAGTTGTTTGCTTCCACGTTCAGTTAGTTCACTACTGAAGAGGACTGAAACTGAACCATAACTGAATTACATAATGATTCGATTTTCAGTCCGATAAAAGAAATCGAGAAGAGGGATTTCAAAATGCCTGTGGCTGGCGATGCTCACCGTGCAAAACAAACATGGTCAGACTCATCTGGGTTTATTGTTCTGAGCATAGAGGACATCAACTACTGCTAATGTAACGAGTCATCATGAGAGGACCCTATTTATCTGTTTATGTCGGTAGCTTCTCTGTTGTTGTGGAGAAAGCGGGGCTTGGTTGATTCCTCATCGGCCTCACAGCGTGGAGCAGCACATGTTGAGGCCAGAGGGGTCCCAGCTGTGTTTTGGGCGGAACAACAAAATTTGTTTCTGTGCCGGTGTGGGCATGCATGCGTGTGTGTGTGTGTGTGTGTGTGTGTGTGTGTGTGTGTGTGTGTGTGTGTGTGTGCGCGCGCATATGAGTGTATGTGTGTGTGTGTTTGTGTGCGCATGCATGCGTGCATGCATATGTGCATGTGTGTGTGTGTGTGTGTGTGTGTGTGTGTCTGTGTGTTGACCCTACTCTATGTTAATGTCACCAGCGGTTTGTTGGTCATGTGACCCATGTGTCAGTGCCGGTGTTCATCACATGTGAAGCCACCGTAGGCCTACGTTACGTGTCCAGCTCCCCGTTCAGCTGGACGCCAGGGGGGGCTTCAGAAGGCACGTCAACAAGACAAGACACGAGAGAAAGGTCCAGGAGGAGAGGATATGAACATGTCTTCAAATAGAAAGGGACTTTGCACTTACTTAAGTGCAATGACACAAATATGACGGGGGGAAATGTGTGTGCCTCTCTCTCTCTGTGTGTGTGTGTGTGTGTGTGTGTGTGTGTGTGTGTGTGTGTGTGTGTGTGTGTGTGTGTGTGTGTGTGTGTGTGTGTGTGTGTGTGTGTGTGTGTGTGTGTGTGTGTGTGTGTCTCTCTCTCTCTCTCTCTCTCTCTCTCTCTCTCTCTCTCTCTCTCTCTCTCTCTCTCTCTCTCTCTCTCTCTCTCTCTCTCTCTCTCTCTCTCTCTCTCTCTCTCTCTCTCTCTCTCTCTCTCTCTCTCTCTCTCTCTCTCTCTTTTTGTGTTTGTGTTGTTTTCTGTTGTGTACTGTCGTCATTGTCCCCTGCCCGTTCCTAGGGACCTGAGTGAAAGCTCATTTATTTAACATACAATATTTCTGTCTCAAATAAAATAAAAATATCGCCTGGGCTAATTGTTCAGTAAGACGTGATTGGCCATCTGGGACTGCTTTATGTTGTTCTGCTTTTAACCAAGTACAGAGATGGAGGTGCTTTTAAAAAAGAGAACATTTCCACAGCCTACGTACAATATTCAGACAGACGGTGAGAGGATAATTACGATAAGAGAAAGAAAACAGACAAGCTCGAGTGATTCCGGATCATGGACGTCTTGCGCCCTCAAGTGGCAATAAACTGTAAGGGAAGAAATAAGATAAAAAATGATAGGAGAATAGCTGACGATCATGAGGGGGTTGGGTTTACTAAGGAATCTAACATAGAATAGAAGGCACAAGTTGGAATAAAGTTCCTATTTTATGGTAATGAATGAACCTGCATTGATATGCCTATAATTATCCCTTCATGTGGCCTTAATTATCAATTGAATTGGTTTACCATTTTATTAGCATTTTATGTTTGTGGTAAATTGTATTTAATTTAATGGTTTTAAAGGACTCAATAAGAAGGATAGGCCAAGAACAAACCATTGTATTTGCAGGTAGAAGCAGTATCATCTGAGAACACAAAGAGGCATGCTGACCTTCTAGAACTGACTTCACGCAGCCCCTCCGAGCCACGAGACAATGTGGCCCTTCCAGAGAAAACATCCCATAATGACAGTGTGGGTGGCCGTCACTCCCACAGTCAAAAAACCAACACGTGCCGTAGAGAAGACGACAGGAGATACACGCCAGCCTGCCAGAATCACAACAAACACCCACACAGTCAGTGTGTGTGTGCGTGTTAGTGTGTTTGTATTTGTGTGTGTTTGTGTATGTGGGTGTATGTTTATGTGTGTGTGTGTGTGTGTGTGTGCGTGTGTGTGTGTGTGTGTGCGTGTGTGTGTATGTGCATGTGTGTGTATGCTAGTTTGTGTATGTGTGTGTGTTAGTGTGTGTATGTGTATCTGTGTGTTTGTGTGTGTGTACGTGTGTGTCTTAGCGTGTAATGTTTGTATGAATGTTTATGCGTGTGTATGCGTGATAGTGTGTGCGTGTTTATGTAGGTTTGTGTATGTGTGTGTGCGTGCGTGCATGTGCATGCATTTGTGTGCACGTGTACTGCAGGCTGGTGTTTGTTAATAAACAGCTCAGAGAAGAGCGTCTTTATTCACGGCTCCAGCAGCCGCGGCAGCAGCCGTCTACGTCTGCAGAAAACGGCCAGCGCCGGAGAGCAGAGAGCAGCGCTGATTAAAGATGGATGTGAGACTCGTGTCAGGAGGCCCCTGGGCCGGCTGCCAGGACTGTCAGCCGCTCAGGTGTCAGCGGCTGGCCGCAGCAACGGCAGCAGAGAACCGGAGATCAGCAGGAGGATCACGTCCTCCCGGGGCGAAAAGGCTGCACTCACCGCGGCACACCTGGTCCAGAACAAACAGGTAAGATGTTTATCCCGCTGTGTATGTTTTGTCCTCATTAGACTGAAAGGCAGATCTTAGGATTGGAGAATTAAGGGTGTTACAGACGTAAGGAGGTCCGTGGAGGATTGGATCAATAATGGGGGATCGATGCACACTAATGAGCAAGAAGGGTAAGAGCCTGAAATGGGGGATTCTGTTCATGAATGATGGGAGAGGTGTTTACAGTTACCCTCGCTGTCATCTTCTTCAATCTGCATGTGTACGTGGCGATTAAACATCATGACCCGTGTAAAAATATCAGCTTAAAAATAGCAGTGAAGTGTCCTACTGAACAGTTACTGAATAGAAAAACCCCAAGAAAAACAGCTCAGGCCTATAATAATGAGACATTGTTCCGGCCTTTTGATGGAGGGAGGAAACAGAGACATGAAACGGCTGACCACAATACATCTTCAAAAGACCAAATACAGCGCAGTCAGGAGACTCCTTCTGCTGACTCATCCCGTAACCACCAGACCTGCCGCACATCCGCTGGTTTCTACATGTTTACCGGAGTAAAGCCGTCCGTTGGTATTCTAAAAATAAACCCAGCTAATATTCCCACCATGTGCTCTGAGTTGCCGCTAGAAGGTGCAGGAGCAGCATAGCTGTCGCGTGTGAAAAGCTCAGGGTGCTAAACCACACAGCCTTGGTTGGTGGTGAGTGGTGGGTATTGTAGACTGCATTGGAGGCAGACTGTGGTCACCGTTGTCGGGATAAGGCCTATCTGTCACCAGCTGGGCTGAGGTTCACTCATGCACGCAGGTGAGCTTGGGTTACCGTTCCTTGCTTGTCAGCCGGTCTGCTTCAAGTTTCAGAAGCACTCAGCCCCACAGATGACAACGCACTGCGATTGAGTTGCACACGCTGCAGCTAATATGCTGACAACGAGAAACACTGGACTTATGATAACTTATGGGGGGCTTGCCAACAATAACGTCTAGTTCTGTGTTACTCTACTCCTGCTGGGGTAGGCATGTATTACAATTGGACAAACTGTTGGAAAAGTTATTTACAGCAGCCTGTATCTGCATATGCTTTGAGCAGTCATCGTATTACTCGCAACCCTAATGCACTTAGCGCTTGAAGTCGACACTTTCAGCTACAAATTACAATAATGAGGAAAAATCATTTTGAATCATTTTGTCAGATGAAAAGGCCCATATGATCTAAGAAGTGTCTTACGATACGTTTGAGATGTACACTTTCAGCAACAAATTTCTAAGAAACATAATTTCGACTCATCTTGTCAGATGAAAAGGCCCAGATGATCAAAACATTATCTCATGACCTAGGTCAACTTTCCACTCAAACAAACAAACACCATTTCTTCACTAGACCAGTCGGAGAGAGTCAAAGCCGTCCTCCCTGTCCACTGATTGCATGACAGAACCGAACCACGATCAACACGCTGTGTTGTTGAGCGACTACAAACGCTCCGCCGGGGCCGAGATGCACGGAGGCCTAATCAGCGGCTTTGCTTCCACAGGAAGTTCTCCGTCACACTGAGGCGATGGCGTCTTCTGGAGCCGAGTCGCCACGACGACGCACTTTGAGGAGGACCACCGGCGGCAGAACCCTGCTCCAGGACCTCCTCCACAAGGGAGGCTCTCACGTGGGTGCCCTCCGTGACCTTCTGTACAAGGCCCACCCGTGGGTGCTCTTCATGACCTTCTGTACAAGGCCCACTCGTGGGTGCCCTCCATGACCTGCTGCGTCAGGGAGATTAATTTGCATTACTTTTACATTCACATTCAGGGCATTTAGCAGATGCTTCTATCCAAAGCGACTCACAATAAGTTAATTTGTCAGACGAAAGAGAAACCAAAATATTGCTGTCGGTACAGTCAGGACGTTAAAACCAAGTGGCAAGCATTAACAATCGCTAGCCCATTCCCTTTATACAACAAAGAAAGGATAGATGCTACACAATGCTAAGTAAAATTTTAGTGCCAGGCCATACAACCTACAATAGGTGCATACATTAAGTGGCAGGATGTACATCATCATCATCATCATCATCATCATCATCATCATCATCATAGTTTTATTTATCGAGGTCGGAATTATTCCTCTCCCGACTTTGGGGCCTGTCGGACTCGACGTAATCGTCTTAAATGCCCTCTCCACACATACAACCTACAACCTAAGTGTGTAAGATGGGTGGGAGGGAGGCTGTGCCGAGTCCAGGTGAACTCTGAACAGGTGAGTCTTAAGTCCGATCCGTAGGTGCTCCCCATGACCTGCTGTACAAGGGAGACTCACCCCTGGTTTCCACACAACAAGCTCCTTACTTTCAGCCCTTATAGCAGGCTTTGTGTCTCCCCACTCGCATGCATATGGATACACACGTTCCATATTCACACATATTACTGTTCTGGACCTCTGCTGTGACACACATTCCCGTCTGGGATTGATAAAGTACAATCCTTCCTTTATGGACATTAGCGTACTGGCGTCATAACAGAGTTGGCTTCACTTCACTCTTTTTTCGCAATGTCGAACTCATGTACAGTAAGTAGTGTGACGCAGTGTTTGGTTTGTTAACAGGCCCCAGGTGAGTTGGGCAGGGAGCCCAGGCTCATCCAGTCCATAGCCGGTCTGATGAGGGGCAAGGGTCAGCTGCTGCTCCTGGAGAGACCTGATGCTGTGGAGGTCTACAAGGTCAGCGAGCTGCCTGTCATTCTGGCAACATGACACCCTGCTGGACTGGGATACAGTGGAAGTTGACCAACCGTCACATGTGGAACCACACACACACACACACACACAGTCATGCACACACACACACACACACACACACACACACACACAGACACACACTCGCACATACACACACCACACACACAGAAGCACACGCGCACACACATACACAGACGCGCGCACACGCACTCACACACACACACACACAGACACACACGCGCGCACACACACACACACACAGACGCACACACACACACACACACACACACACACACACACACACACACACACACACACACACACACACACACACACACACACACACACACACACACACACACACACACAGACACACACACACACACATACACACACACAGAAACACTTATGCTGGGTAACACACATACATACACACACACACACACACACACAACACACATGCATGCACACACTTCAACAAATCAGCAAATCATCAATATCAGTAAATGTCGATGACAATGAACAGGATGGAGACAGTGTGGGAGGACATCTGAGCACAGATCCGGCCAAAAGATAAAAAGCTGTCAATGAAGCATCTCCTGGCAAGAAACATTTTCCAAGGAGTAGATCTAATATCAAGCAAGAACATGAAATCCAAACACACATCTGACCACAGAGCTTATCTTCCAGTACCAACTCTGAACAGTCTGAAGACAATCACCTGAAGACAGCTCAGGAGGTAGAGCAGGCTGACTTGTAAGGGTTGCTAGTTCGATCCCCGGCTCCTCCTCGTTGAGTGTCGAGGTGTCCCTGAGCAAGACGACTAACTTTACCTGCTCCTGTTGAGCTGGCCATCTCTGGCATTGGATAAGAGCGTCTGCTTAATGCCCATATGTAAAATGTACATAGTATCCTGAACTCAGTGCGTCATAACACGGTGTGTCCACACAAAGTGTGTCTGAACATAGTGTCTGTGGTGTGATCTGCCTCTTCTGAAAAGCCATGTTGAAAGTATCTGAGACTGATTCCTAGAACCCCCACATAACCAAACCGTATTTCCGTGAAGAGACACAAACCAGACCTGTCCTCACCTTGGACCCACAGCCAATGGGGAAAATACTCACTTTGCTGTCTTTCATTTACTTTAATACACTCCCAGACTCGTTGGACTTTGCTTTGATCGATGATGAAAATGTGCTAGTGTTCCCGGGTCCTTACTACGTCGTCCCCGGTGAATGCTTTCATGTGTAGACTAATAAATGGCCCTGTTTATCTGGGTGTTTCCTGCAGCTTAACAAGCCCCCGGTCCGTTCAAAGGGAGCTGCTGCCGACCAGTTGTACCTGCCGAGGATACCGAGAAGGCCCTCAAACCTGGCCTCGCTCAGGGCGTCCCTGAGCAACTCCTGTCCCTACCTGTGCGACCAGCGAAGGGGCAGTGTGTCCTCCATGTGCTCCCAGAAAACCGTCAACTGGGATAAAAAGACGGTAATTCAAAAATGTAATAAAAAATAGCTAAGACTCAAGACTCACTTGTTCAGAGCACACCTAGATTATGCATAGCCTCCCCCCCAGCCCCCACTAACCCCCTCTTACGCACTTATTGTACGTTGTACGTTCTGGCACTTGTAGCGCAACAGTACTTAGCGTTGTGTAGCATCTTACCCTAGGTATCTGTGTTGCATACGGAGCATGGGTTAACCTAATGATTGTTAGTGCTTGGCACTTGGTTATATGAACATCCTTACTGTACCGACAGCGATGTATTCTTGTTTTTCTTACTCCTGACAAATGTACTTATTTACATTTTTATCCTATTGACGCTTTTACTTTTGGATAAAAGCGTCTGCCAAATGCCCTAAATGTAAATGTAATTAATTACAAATCGTGTTTGATATTTACGTTAACAAATTGTTGTCGGTTGACGCTTTTTGGCCCAGCGTTATCGACCAATCGGAATCCAGCATTCAGCGACGCTGAATCAGACACAGCATGACCTCACCCTCCGTCTCCTCCCCTCTGATGACAGAGCGGCCTGAAGGCCCTGGCTGAGGCTAAGAAGTCCAACGTCACTGTGACGATGACCTACCTGGGGCTGCGCAACGCCCACTCCGGCTCAGGCACCTTACAGGACGAGCTGCGGGTCCTCCAGCAGGTGAACGGGGGGGAGAACCTCTGCGTGTTCAAAGGCCTGGTAACACCCGGAGGTAAGGGCCTCGGATTGACCTGTGAAATTCAACATTGCGTCCGCCGGCCCGTGCTTTCATCCACGCCAAGGTTAATACTTTGGAGTGCAATCATTGTGTTCAAAGGGTTTTGTTTTTTTTGCGGCAGTGTTTGAACAGTGCTGTACCTTCTAACGACTACAAAGACCACGGATCAATTATGACATCGTAGAGCAATGCTGTACCTTCTAACGAATACGACAGACCACGGACCTGCTGCACCTTTTAACGAATACGACCATGACCATGAATGGACTGTCACCATTACGCGCCCTCCTAGGTTTCCTTTGCTTGAATTCATGCTCTCAACCTCAAGAGCTAAGTTGTGTTTCGTTGGGTTCTCCTCCCGCAGAGCAGTTCCAGTTCCTGTCCCAGAGACACCGGGGCTACCCCTTCAGCGCCACCATGTACGTCAACGGCCTGATGGCCGCCCGCATCAGCTCCTGCTGCGAGTACCGCTACTCCCCGGGCTTCCAGCAGGGCCAGCGGAGCTGCTTCAGACTGGCCTGGCTCTCCGGGGGAATGCCCTGCCACAGGTGTCTGCCTCACACTTACCTTCCGTGTGCATAGGAACTAAGGGGGTCTGCACACCGCCCGAAGAAACACCCACACATCCGGGGAGGTGGGGGCGGTGAGGGTGGAGTTGAGAGTGGGTCTGGGTGGGGATAACCTCAGGAGGTAGAGCGGGTTGGCTGCTAGTTCGATCGCCGTCTTCTCCTAGCTAGAGTGTCGAGGTAATAATAATAATAAATTGGATTTATATAGCGCTTTTGTCGCACTCAAAGCGCTTCGCAGAGGACAATACAACAAATAAATAAATACACAAAATAAATGCAAAGTTGATGGGGAGAGGGGGGGGGGGTCTAGGAGTAGGCAGAGGAGAAGAGATGGGTCTTGAGGTGGGACTGGAAGATGTGGCGGGAGTTCCAGAGCCTGCGAGCTGCCCTGGAAAACGCTCTGTGACCAAGACTGCAGAGTTTTGCTGTGTGGGTGGAGAGGAGACCGGCTGAGGAGGATCTGAGGGAGCGGGGGGGGGGGGGGAGGAGGTCAGTGAGATATGGGGGGGGCCAGATGGTGGAGAGCTTCATAGGTGAGGACCAGGAGTTTGGAATGGTTCCGGTGGGAGATGGGGAGTCAGTGGAGGTTTTTGAGGACTGGGGGTGATGTGGTGCCAAGATTTGGTGTGAGTGAGGAGCCTCTCCCGGAGGGCTGCTACGATGTGGACCAGCTGGAGTCTGTTGATGGAGGTTGTGCTGATGCCGGAGAGGAGAGAGTTGCAGTAATCGAGGGCGGGGGGAGATGAATGCGTGGATGAGTCTTTCGGGCAGCGGGGGTTGTTGTTGTGAGGAGGGGTCTCTGAGTGAGACACCTCACCCTCATAGCTGTCGCCTTGCATGGTTGACTCTGCGGTAAACGTGTGTATACACAGCTGTATGTCGCTTTGGATAAAACCGTCTGCTAAAAGCCCTAAATGTAAATTAGGTTAAAAATTCTTCTGGCCTGGGAGTAGAAAACCAGTCCCAGGATGTGCTGGTCTTGGACTGGGGGCTCCTCGACCCAGTCACTGCCACCCAGTGACTCGGTGACGGTTTGTGGCTGGCGGATGACGCGTGGTCAACTTCCCAACCCCACGAGAGCAAACCACGATATTAAAGATCAATATCCGCCATCTGCAATAACGTGAACCCAACCGTTGAGTCTGTTTACTTATTTATCGTATCTTACTTTGTAATATTATATCCACTCTTTGACATTATATATTGCTTTCGTACCATCACTTCCTGCTATTGCGATGTCCCCTTTTGTTGCGGTAACACCGCAAACGTCTCCAGTATGGGATTAATAAAGGAGGTTATGAAACGGAAAGTAGAAAGCACAATACCTTTTCCCATCACGTTTGGTTCCACCTTAGCTCCACCGCGTGTTTTCTCTTCTAAAGAACGCATTAGGGCTATATGCGGGCAATATAAGATGCCTGATTAATTCACTGTACCCTGGCTGTGGAATCGTGTTGTGAGAAAAATAAAGGAGTCAAAATAAGAGCACAGCTTTTCTCATCTCTTTCAGATGTACAAGTCTCCGAAACAAATACGGCTCCTGCCAGCAGCTGAACAATGGCACAAAGGAGAATTTAATTCCCCCGCTAGACCGGAACGCTGGCAAAGGTAGAAAGGCAGCAAATGAGTGTCTCAATTTTCCATGACTTCCTCCTGCTTATTCATCAAAACATTTATTGAGAGCAGGCCCGAGTCTTTGTTTCCAATGGACTGTTTCCACGACAGAACACCGCACGGAGCACTTTTCTTAAACCCTCGTCTAATTTCCTTGGACTAGCCCCCGATGAGGAGCATCACTCAGCCCCCCTGCTCCTCCCCGCCGCAAAGCCGGAGAAGAAGAAGAAGAAGACGTTGAGGCAGAGGACACGGGAGCACAGCCGGGAGGCCAGCTGTCCGTCCAGCGACAGCGAGGAGGACCCCGCGCCCGCAGCCGCCAAACGTCCCTCCAAGCCCAAGAGACGCAAGGGCCGCCCCGGTCCGAGGGAGGGCAAGGGTGGGACGGGGGGCAGTAAGGCGGACCCCAAGGAGACTCAGGTGCTGGGGGGCTACGACGGCAGAACCGCGACTCACAAACAGGTCCAAACAGACCAGGAGTCCCCCGGTCAGGGCAGGACCCCGCGGGCCAGGAGGGGGGTGGTGGACTCTGGGAGAGGGGTGGTGGACTCCGGTGAGTGCAGTTCATCTGACTTCAAGTGCCCTCTGCTTCCTGCTCTGTTGTGGTCCCAGATCTGCGACCACAACAGAGCAGGAAGCGGAGGGCCTGGCAGCGGACGAGGTCGGCCTGCTGGAGCTGTTTTTCCTTTCGATTTTGTTTTTTAACGGACAGAAGTTTCCTTTCTCCTCCTCGTTTTTGGTCGCCCTCCAAAGGGGGTCCGCAGGACAAGGAAGCCCTGACGAGGCACAAAGCGGGAAGAAAGACGGAGCCCGGAACAAATGAGAAAAGCAGAGATGGGGATGGAACCAAGGACTACTATGAAGAGTGTTTGGACATGAGTGCAGCGCTGGAGCGGCGCCCAAACCAACACAACTGGTTCAAGGCAAACAGTATGTATAATGTGTCAGAGGACGAACCCGGTGACCGTCCAGCCCTTACATAATACACTCCAGCACTTTAGGGGGAATTATGTAATGTAGTATATATTATCCAAACGTGCTTCATTCAGCATAAATTGTATCCTGTTGGGCTTTTACTGACATAAACACACACACATTTACACACATGGAAACACAGGCGCACACACACACACACACACACACACACACACACACACACACACACACAAATACACATATCACATCCTTATAATTGTATCCTGGACAGAAATGTTACTATTAAAAGTTAGTGCTAAACTTTTTACATGAACAGTACTATGAATTACACAATGAACGACACCATGAACTACTCAATGAACTACTACTACATGAAGTACTCCATAAAAGACGTCATGAATCACATCATGATCAACACCATGAAATACCCCATGAGGTACGCAATGAAATATACTATGAACTACAACATGATCTACAACATGAACTACACTATGAACTACTCCATGAACTAAACCATGATCTGCAACATGAACTAATCCATTAAATACACCATGAACTACACCATGATCTACACCATGAACTACACTATGAAGTACTCCATGAACTAAACCATGATCTACAACATGAACACCATTAAGTACAACGCATGCCACACATGAACTAAACCATGGACCAAATGCGTCCCTCTGCCATAATGAAACCCTCAGTCGTACTAACCACCTGACTCTCTGTGTGATAAGTCTTGGAGCGATGTCGTCTGAAGAAGCGCCTGGCAGCAGGCCCCCCAGGGACCAGCTCAGACCTGGAGCCCAGCGAGTGTGAGAGCGAGGAAGAGGTTCCCCCTGAAGAAGAGCCAGCAGAACCAGAGGTGGAAGAACCCCCACCAGAACCAGAGGTGGAGGAACCCCCACCAGAACCGGAGGTGGAGGAACCCCCAGCAGAACCAGAGGTGGAGGAACCCCCAGCAGAACCAGAGGTGGAGGAACCCCCACCAGAACCGGAGGTGGAGGAACCCCCACCAGAACCAGAGGTGGAGGTTCCCCCAGCAGAGCCAGAGAACCTGGGAGAAGAAGATCTGCAGACACAGGCAGGACGAAAACAAACATTTACGACGTGAAATTCATAAAAAAATAAATCGCAATCGATTTTGAGACAAATAAAAAAGTAAACAGATCGAACAAATGTTAAACTAAAGTAATCATTCATGTTAAGGAAGTATTTAAGTCTTGTAAGTTATGCAAACAACTTGCATAAAGAAAGGATTTTGATTTTCATAAAATACTATGGAGGTTTGAATATACCATAATATTACATTAACAAAGCCCTTAACAAAAACAAAATAAGAACAAAATAACACAAAAAAGCCACAAAATCACAAAATCCCCAACCTGTGTTTAATTCCACCTTAAAAGAAAGGCCCAATTTTCCCATCGTCCGGCGCTGCCGCGTATACCTGGCGGCGGGGGCCTTGATTAACCCGCCCGTGTCGGCGTTCCGCCTGCAGCTTGACGCCATGATGGCGGTGCTGAACGCGTCGGACGAGGTGGAGCAGCTGGTGCTGAGGAACACGGGCCTGACGGACGACCTGCTGTGGAACCTGGTGGAGGTCCTGAAGAGGAGCCCCTCCGAGGTCACCCTGCTCAACCTCAACCTCAACCGCATCGGCCCGTTCGGAGCCCACGTCCTACTGGACCTGGTCAGAGCCAAGCCCCAGGTCCAAGGGATACAGTGAGTTCTGGTGGCCTGAGAGAGGTGGGGGTGTCAGTACTGGACCACATATTTATTGCATGTAGATATACCCGCAGAATCATGTATGCACGCATAAACGCACAAAAACACACACACACATAAACATTTTCAAGCAGGTCAAATAGTTAATACAAACTAAACGTCTTCTTATTCGGCTTGTTTTTGCGAAAGCGATCCCCTTTGATGTTTGTTTGTTTGTCACCTGACCTTGGTGGACAGTTTCAAATGTGTTTGATAATTAAAGCTGAAGGACCTCTGATGGAAATCAAGCGGCCATCATCTGCACTGCACTGCGCTCTTCTGTCCACAGCATATTCGGAAACAAACTGCGCGACTACGGCGTCCAAATCCTGGTGAACGGGATAGTGGAGCTGCAGGAGCAGACGGCCAGCGAAGCAGTCCTCCAAGACAGCATGCTCCTCCAGTCAGACCAGCTCCTCCAGTCAGACCAGGACCTCCAATACACCATGCCCCTACAGTCAGAGCAACACCTCCAACAAGCCATGCTCCCTCAATCAGAGCAGCTCTTCCAGTCAGAGCAGCTCCTCCAACACACCGTGCCCCTTCAGGCAGAGCAGCACCTCCAACAAGCCATGGCCCTTCAGTCAGAGAATCCCCTCCAGTCAGAGCAGCACCTCCAACACACCGTGCCCCTTCAGTCCGAGCAGCAGGTGAACCCGGACCTCCTCGTCAGCCTGAGCGCTACGTGGGGCTCTCTCAGCATCTTCACCCTGCTGGAGCTTGACATCGGTGGGAACGGCCTCGCCAGCGACGGGCTGCGGCTGCTGGCGGCGTACATGAGACACTACTCCTCCCTGCAGTACCTGGGCCTGGCGCAGACCAGCGGGGCTGACCTCGCCGCGTGGAAGGAGCTGTTTGACAGCCTCAAGGAGAACAGCTCGCTCACTCACATCGTCCTGGACGAGAGCAGCCTGGGGGACCCGGGGGTGCGGATGCTGGCCGACGTGCTGCGGGTCAGCGTCAGCCTCCGGCAGGTGGACCTGGACAGGAATGGCATCAGTGACGTGGGAGGGAACGACCTCATGGGGGCGTTGCTCTGCAGGACTCAGTGTCCACTGAGCCATCTGAGCCTTCAGGAGAATGACATCACCCCGGGACTCATGAGACGCATACAGGAGGAGGTGAAGAATACCTGACACCAAACGACTCAACGATGACGAGTAACATGTAGTTAAAGGTGCTGCAGGAAAGGTTTTTGAGTGACAGTAGATAATATTTGCCACCCTCTCTGCTCCCTCCCGCCCTGTGTTTCTCTGTCATTGGGAAGGGATGCATTCACTCCCCTTTGATTGACAGGCAAAATGTTTTTCCTGAACCAATCAAGGAAGAGCTGTCCTCCGAATCGGTTCCATACAGATGCAGGTGCAGTTAACCAGAGAAGATATTTCACAGGGCATTCAACCGCTGCCTTTATAACTAATTAAAGTCAAATGATGGTTCTTAAATAATGCCTGCAGTACCTTTAAATGTAAATGAATGTACTGCAATACACATTGTTCAAAGAGTATTCATATCTTCACATTAATCCCCAAAATCAAATATGCTGCAGTGATCCGATGTAAAATAAATACCTGAATCTCCTGCTTCTAGGCCACGGGTTCTCATAGCGCCCCTGATCCCCGGATACTAATCCCAGATAAGCCCCTCAAACCAGAGAAACCAGATCATTCATCAAGTATGACAGGATGTCTTAGGGGATGTGTCCCACAACCTATACCCAGGTCCTCAGTTCCCCCCCTTGGCAGGGCCGTGAAACGACCCAGTTCATGACAGTGGCCGCCTCTAACAACCCGGAGAATGTTCTTTTTCACCAATTACCACGTCTCAGACCGGAAAAACATTAGTACGATTTGTTGTTCAGAAAGTGCCAGGAAAGAATTCAGCTGGCGCTGGTCTTGGTCCTCCTTGACTAGAATGCTGCCAGTTACAACCCGCCAGTCTGTGCTGAGGCTCCCAGCATCGGCTCAAGTGGAGCCCACAGGAAAACACAGATCTCCTGCTGCTTCCTCTGCATGCCCAGCCCAGGACGTACAGCGTCCTGTAGGGTAGAGCCAGGCCTCATTCAGACAATGTTTGAATTAGACTCATTTGCAGTCTGGATAGCCTTGAAGAGAGCACTCCTATTTAGATGTGATTCTGGTTGAACGCAGCTTCTTCTTCCTCTTATTCCTCCTGCTTCTTGATTACAAGGAATTGATTGATTTCAATAATTTGATTTTCACAAGTTCACTGTAGTAATAAGACCTCCGATCTGAGATCAGTCCCCTGTCTGGTGATCTGTAGTCAACACACCGCCATTCCAGTCAGAGGTGTGGAGAAACTAGGGCAACTACACACACACACACAACTACACGACGCCCTCGGGTCGTTGTTCTTTCAACGACGACAATTTGATAATAACCTTACGGGTGATCAAAGCTTGTCATGGCAGGAAAGATCCCCACCGAATGCTCAGAAGGCTGCCAATAGGGCTGAAACCTATCCCTCCACGTTTCATCTCCAGTCTCATGGATTAACTCCCCCAGTGATAACAGTCCTCTGGAACAGCTTTGCCCCGGATGACAGACAAATTAGTCTGGAGCACCTGAGGATTACAAAACCCAGTCGCAGTTTCAGCGGCTAAAATATTAAACTCTGCAGTGTACCATAGACCTAATTCACCTAGAACGTTCATAAGTAGAAAGTTATATGCTAACCCTTACCCTCTTATCCTAGCTATCTTTGTTGTATACAGGGAATGGGTTAACCTAACAATTGTTAGTGCTTGCCACTTGGTTCTATCAACATTCTGACTATACCAACAGCGGTATATTGTTGTTCCTCCTTTTTCTGACAAAAGTACTTATTGTAAGTCGCATTGGATAACAACATCTGCTGAATTCCCTAAATGTGAATGTAAATGTAAGTAACATTTAGATGGTTTGATTGGGTTGTCATGGTTTCCCCAAAAATTCTGGAAAGTTTCCCCAACCAACCAACCAATATGGCCACTAGGGCATAAGGGCCCTTTCCTACCAACAGATGCATGCATGTGATACAGTGCAGTTGTGGTGTGGCTGATTCAGCCCTCTTCTGATCATTCGAGAACTTCATTAACTCCCATTGATACTGAGAGTCGTCCGTTTACACCTGGACATGGTGTGTATCGATAGCCTGCTGTATTTCACTGCCTCCTGCAGCTCAGTGCATCTTTTGTCTCTGGGACAACGTGACCTTAGAATACCCTGAAATTAACACTTCCCTGAAAAAAATCCAGATGCTATTGCCACAATGTTACCTGTTCCTTCTCGCTTTTAGAATAAACACAGACAAATGTTTAAGTGAAGTGGGTATTGTGTATGTTTTATTTACTATTCTTCAGTAATGGAATCAGAATCGTATTTTATGATTTTTTTTATAAATGTATTAATAAATATTGTAGTAGATATATCTATCTCAATGATTCTCGTTTTGTTCTCTTTGGCGACACCTTTGGTGATAAAGCGTCATTTTCCCAAAGATTCGAAACAGTGACCCCCAGGTGGTAACATTTATAATACTGCCAATGCCAGGGCTGTCATCCGCAATCACCATTGTGTTACCACAATCAGTGATAGAATGATTACTACATTTACCAGTCTACATGGTGTTGATATAAACCTTTACCAACCTTTTTTACAGTTCCCAGCCTCAAGCTACATGATTGAAATACAAATATCAAATAAAGTAAATAAAGTGAAAAGCCCTGCTGATATGAGCTAGTCTGCCCAAGAGTTTGGATATGATTATAATCAATCTAAGGTCTGAGTTGTGCGTCAAGTCAGATGGAGGCAACGGTACCATTTTCATCACCACAAGGATGAACATAAATAATGTGGGAGAGAGACAGCTGAACATTGCCTGCACAATTCGCCTCAGTGTACCGCATTAAGAGGTTGAAGGGGTGTGTGTGTTTGTGTGTGTGTACAGTAGAGCTGCTCTCCCTCCACATTTACAGGCAGAAGATCTGGAGCCGGTGTGTTTGTGTTTAGGGGAGCCAGAGGGCGGTGAACCGGCGTGGATGGCCAACAGCAAAGCCTCCGTTTGGCAGGCTCCCACTCTGACCCTCCAGTTAAACTCTGACTCGGTTTGTTTGGACCGTCCAAAACAGATGGTCCTGGAAAAGCCTCATCGTTGTAAGGAAATTGTTTTCAGTAGAAAGTTTCATAAAAAAACATGAACAAATTGGTGTCTGCAAATGGTTGTGTCCATGTTCACCACTAGAGGCTCTTTCAGACATACTTGTAAGATGAAAGCAAGTTTGTCAAAGCCCTTCGTTGGCCTGTCCAAGAACAAATCTAAAATGAAAACAAAGAACACATAACATGTAATTTAGTGACGCCTTCAACACCCTCTTCATCTCCACATTCGGTGGAGGTAGCAGAGAATACTTCTGGCTACGGATGAGAAGGGACGATTTTCTGAGATGATAGCACTCCTGTGAGATCTCTCGTCAACACAGAGACGCTCCCGTCATCAGAGCTGCTGTTGGAAGAGATTTATAGATCGTATACGGCTCGGTCGATGACGTGGGCTGTCTACACTGAAGACCGAAGCCAAAGGTTATGATTTGCACACAGCTCATTGCTCAGACTTTGGCACAGACAGAAAAACGCAGCTGAGACCACAAATTATTTGAGCTAAAGATAAGTGAAGTCAATCTTACGTGAGACATCAGTATCTCTTAAAGCATCATGCGAGGGGGGTCTACCTTTCATACTAACTCTGAACCAAAAGGACAATACGGATGTGTTTTCCTCTTAGCCTTGGCTCTTAGCGCATTACAGCATGATGCATGATGATGCATGGAAAAGTATGTGGCCTTTGGAACAATGACTCAATCTGCTGTTTGACATTTGGTCAGATAGATAGAGGAGTGTTTCAGTATGGAACATGCATGCAAATGCTCATCCAAAAACGAAATGTCCCCATAACAGTAGTAAATGGACGCTAGAGATGGTACTTTCTGCTGCAATCTGTTTCTGTTAAACAAATAAAACATTTAGCAACTGTATCCATCACTATCTCTTTCCATTCTTCCATCCGTCCATAAAATTATTCTGCAGGAACTACTGAAAAATATCCTCAAATCCAATTTGAAGCCGCCTAACTCGGATGAATGGGTCTTTGCTCCGTCCTGTTTAAATGTATGTACAGCGCAGCCAGAACCACGGGACAGGCGGCCTTATTGGATCCAGCTGTGCGCAGGAAGAGGCTGCCGCGTTCATCTGGCCCCAATTCAACCAAGACAGGGGAGTAAAACAGAAATCCCTCAGTGTTTATCATACCAGGGTTTCCATCAGCAGAACCCAGGCCGCCTCAGCCCCGTCTTCTTAGCGGAGAGAGATCACCAGGGACCACGTGTCTTAAACATCAAAGGATAATGTAGGTTGCCGACATAAACTCCAAAATATATTTTTGGTGTTTTGTTGTTGTTCGTGTCAGAGAAATTCTCAGACTGATTTCTCCCGCGGCATCTTGAATTCTGTTGGATGATTATTCCAGTGTGAGCTCTGGCTGGTGCTCATGAATTATACAACCGCTCTGTCGGCGGAGCATTGTGGAGATGGTATAGAATGGCTCCTGGCTACGTTGCCATCGTGTCTCCAGGAAAATCCTCCAATTTCCTTTAGACAATGAAGTTCTAATATCCACTGCGATGTTGCCGTATGTAAGCCAGCTGGGCACGATTACGTATCGGCACCGTCAATCTGGAACAGAAACAGTTGCAAGGTTGCAGTATCCACACCTGCCAATGGTTACAGACGCGATGAGTGACCTAAATCCCGAATAAAACTTTATCTGGCCACCAGATATTCATCCTTCTAATGAGATAATCTCAGTGGACGATTTGTTAGAGCTTTCCACCGCTGCTGCCTCCCGTCTCCATGAGTGGGTGACTAGGTCACAAACTAGCTAGGTGGAAGCAAGACTTCCACGCGCGACACTCAAGGGTTAGCATTGTGAGTTAATAAGTGCAAATTTAGCATCTTAAGTTGAGCTGAAATTGTCAGCAGAGTTAGTGAGTTAGTTAATGCAAATTTAGCAGCTTAAATTGAGCTGAAAGTGTAAGCAGTGTAAATTAGTTAGTGTCAATTTAGCAGCATAAGTATAGCTGAAAGTGTAAGCAGTGTGAGTTAGTCAGTGTTAGTTTAGCAGATTAAGTTGAGCTGGAAGTCTTAGCAGTGTAAGTGTATTAACGATGAGCAGCAAAATTTGAGATGGAAGTGTTAGCAGCCTTAGTTAGTATTAGTTAAGCAACACTGTTTAGTAGCCAGTGTTAATTAATTAAGTGTTAGCAGTGTTATTTAGTTAGTTTAGGAGCTAAAGTTGAGTTAGCAGTGCCAGTTAAGCAGCTTAAGTTTAGTATTAAGTGTTAGCAGTATTTGTTTAGCAGCTAAAGTTTAGTAGGCAGTGTTACCAGTCTTAGTAAGTATTAGTTTAGCAACTACATTTTAGCAGACAGTGTTAGTTAACTAATGTAAGGTTTAGCAGTTAAAGATCAGCTGGAAGTGTCAGCAGCCTTAGTTAGTATTACTTTAGCAACTAAAGTATAGTTGGCAGTGTTAGCAGTCTTAGTTAGCATAAGTTTAGCAACTAAAGTATAGTAGGCAGTGTTAGCAGTCTTAGTTAGTATTAGTTTAGCAACTAAAGTATAGTAGGCAGTGTTAGCAGTCTCAGTAAGTATTAGTTTCACAACTAAATTTTAGTTGACAGTGTTAGTGTACAGTTTAGCAGCTAAAGTTAAGCGGGATGTTTTGGCAGTCTTAGTTAGTATTAGTTTAGCAGCTAAAGTTTAGCAGGCAGTGTTGGTTGGCTACTGTTAGTTTAGCCGCTAAAGTTGAGCTGCGTGGAAGTGCTGCTGCTCAGGAATGTTACAGAGTCGCACTACTTCTCACTTCTGGCTCGGAATCCCGTCTTCAAATGGGAGTAATCACCACGGCCCAAACATCATGTTGCAGACGGTGCCGATGCCGGCTCTCAGCTATCAGGTCCGACACACGGATCATGTGCACGCTTCCCGGGCCTGTGCACACATTGCTTCCCTTGTGTCGAGTAAGAACGCACGGTAACAAAAGCTAACATCCGACAGAGCTCCGGCAGGTACATGGGAAGAGCTCTTTCAAGGCGCTGTGGCCAGGGGACGGGGAACTGTGAGGCTCTCTGTGTGAGCCGGAGGGATCTTGTTGCAGGGCCTGAATCAGGCCTCTGTTGGGTCTCCCCTGGACACTGTCGTAGCGTGTTTGCTGAAGGCGGGCCAATGAAGACTTTCTTTGACGGAGGAATTTCACAGCACACGACAGTGTGCACAGTAACACCATGCAGCCCTCCAAGCCCGCTCAGAGTTAGCCAGGAGCGGAAGTGGAGAGTCCTCAAATAGACCTAGTCTTCCAAGACCTTGTGCTCCCAGGCCAGGGAATGAGTCAGGGGAATTCGCAAATTCGTGAAATGTTTACCCTGTAGGGTAAACAATTAATTTGATTATTTGTGGTAAAAAACACTTACACCCCATATTTACATTAAAGTGAAGGAACCCAATTTGTAATTCTCCTCATTTGAGTGGGAAAGGGCTAATCCCAAGCAAATCCTCAATACAAGTCGTGTGGAATGCCTTTGTCTCCGTCGTCTATTAGCAGACCCACATAATGATGGTTTGAGAAAACAGTTTAAATGAAAGCCCCCCCCCCCCCCCCCCCCTCCGTTCAAGATTTTTTATTCCTCGATGTGAGCTGAGGGCGACAGAGGGAGGTGTTCCCCCCCTTCCACAGACTCAAGGATCCCTCACTCTCCAATAACTTTCAATTTCACTAGTCCGCATACTCGGCGCTCAAGTGTAAGCGACCGGACTGCTCCCAACGCATCGGACTTCGCTTAACACCGGACTGCTCATAACACAGCGGACTGCTGCTAACACAGAGCGTATCTCCAAGACGCGCGGAAACCAAACGCGCGTAAAAGAAACGCGCTTTACGCGGTGGAGTTCTCCAGCGTGCGATACACTCCGATGACACTCATGCACAGCTGACAGAAGAAACGATGAAAGAAGCGATGAGTTTAGAATGAGTTGTTTCATTTGAATGTACTACGTGTCATTGCAAACCTATTGCGGTATCCGGAGGAACACTTGGGATGGAAAATAATTGCTTTTATCTGCCACGTCTGGACTATAGTACAAACTCGCAAGGAAGAATGAAGTAACCGCTATGGAGACGGACAATGCCCCGTACTCCAAACTCAAAACAGCTGGAGTAGGGGGGTGAGTTGTTCAGGCTTCATTTGGCAAACTTATAGCTTTGCACTTTTGTAATTCAGTTGTGAGTTGTTGGCATTACTTACTGATTACAACCGATGCATGATAAATTCTGTAGTATGACAGTTGTGTACTAATTTGCAAGATGCTATATAGTGGATGGACGTATAGGCCTAAAGCATTTAACTAAATAAATAGGCTTTGCATGTGGCAATATTTCAGTATCATTGTGTTTTTTTAAAAAAGGTAATGTTTTCCATTTTACGCAGGACATAAAAATAACCAAGATCAAATATATAATCTTGACAATTCGAATGTTCTTCCATAGCTTTGTTTAGTCATTGCCTACTTATACAATTCTGATGTATGGGCTCATTATTCCACTGGAGAAAGTCTGTGGAGTGCAACATAGTTTCGCTGCTCGTCTCCCCATGAGCCTCCAGATCCGTGAGCGATCTGCTGAGCTTGTATGAGGGGAGGAGACATCGTCCCGGTCCCTCTCTCCCCTCTTCTCTCTGGTGACGCCCACTGTGCGTACAACTACACACTCACAGTCACTCAGCCGCTTCTTCCAGCGGGGGGGATGAACTGCAAGTCAAGATGTTGCATCATAAATGGGACATGTGGTCATCACTGGGTCTGGGAGGCCCGCCCCTTCCTGCCCCTTCCTCTCCCGTTTGAATCACAGAGTGGAGCTGGGGAGCGCTAGATGAGTAGCCCTGCCTACGAGGAAACCCCGGTCCCAGCAGCCTCATCAAACACTTGTTGAATGGATGCAGCAGTGTCTGTGGTGGGGACATCCCAGTGTGGCTACTGGCCGCCTGGTGTTTCTTGGTGAAGAAATATATAAATCCATCTGAAGGCTGCTGTCCCTGGCACGCGTTCAGTGCTGGGTGGGTCACTGTGAGGCCACGCTGCGGAAGTGGTAACGACCGGATGTTCGGGGTTTTCTTCCCGGCGTGGCGTCCGTGACCGCGGGCCAAAGCTGGCTGGCCCGTGTCCGGCGCCGGTCACACGCTGGTGTTGCTGACGGGATGACACACGCGCTCCCGCCGGCGCACTCCCAATGAGGCAAAGCCTGTCTCTGGTTTGGAGTACGATGGAGACTGTCTGAGATTGGGTCCTTTATAGCATCAGAGGCAGTGGTTTGGGTTCACGTGATCAGGCCGGGCCTGAATGTACTTCACACCCATAGGGATAAATAAGGATGCAAAAAAGAGGTGGGGAGGGGGGGGGTGCACAGAGTTTTACGATGACGTAATTTGGCCTTTTAGAAGACCTCTGCAGGCCTCCCCAGAGCGGCTACGGTCGGGACGTTCGATAATAAACTTAGCTCATGATAAACTGCTCATTAAAAGTAGGGCTAGCAGCAGAGGCTGTAGAGGCTCAGGCTGTACTCCCAGCGATAGGAGGGCTGCCTCTCTCTCTGCTGTACATCATACCCTCACCAGTCCCAGGGTTTATTCAAGAGGTGCTGAATAAGTCACAGGTAGTATAATGTTATGTAATGTATATATAGTATCATATGTATATAGATGATATAAATATCATTATCGGTGAATAGGGGGCGACGTCTCTTAAGCACCTGGGCGTGTTGTATCTCTCTCTCTCTCTCTCTCTCTCTCTCTCTCTCTCTCTCTCTCTCTCTCTCTCTCTCTCTCTCTCTCTCCCTCTCTCTCTCTCCCTCTCTGTCTGTCTCTCTCTCCCTCTCCCTCTCTGTCTGTCTCTCTCTCCCTCTCCCTCTCTCCCTCTATCTCTCTCTCTCCCTCTCTCTCTCTCTCTCTCTCTCTCTCTCCCCTCCCTCTTTCCCTCTCCCCCTCTCTCTCCCTATCTCTCTCTCTCTCTCTCTCTCTCTCTCACACTCCCCCTCTCTCTCTCCCCCTCTCTCTCTCTCTCTCTCTCTCTCTCTCTCTCTCTCTCTCTCTCTCTCCCTCTCCCTCTCCCTCTCCCTCTCTCTGTCTCTCTGTCTCTCTCTCTCTCTCTCTCTCTCTCTCTCTCTCTCTCTCTCTCTCTCTCTCTCTCTCTCTCTCTCTCTCCCCCTCTCCCTCTCCCTCTCTCTCCCCCTCTCTCTCTCTCTCTCTCTCTCTCTCTCTCTCTCTCTCTCTCTCTCTCTCTCTCTCTCTCTCTCTCTCTCTCTCTCTCTCTCTCCCTCTCCCTCTCTCTTGCCCTAACAGCCAGTTCTAAGCAGTCTCCTCTCTCCCCCCAACAGGAGGGTGCTGATTCTCTGGACCATCCTGTGTCTCAGCTGCTCCCTGAGGTCAGCGCAGGCCCAAGGTGAGTCCGTGTGTCCGTTAGTCCGTGTGTCCGTGTGTGGATGCCTGGTGACCGAGGGTGCGCTGACAAGAACACGCTGGCACTGTAGTGGGTCAGGACGGCTAAGCAGCTGAGCAAGGCCCCCTCCAAAACACGGCCCCACTCTGTTTCCGCACATGCACATACTCAGGGAAGTCGCGTCGAGATTTACCGTGACCCGGGTGAACCCTGCGGTCCTCCCCCTCCTCCCCCTCCTCCCCCTCCTCCCCCTCCTCCCCCCCGGCCCGCTGTACACTCCCGCCTGTGTTCCTCCTCTGATGTTTGTGCTCTGAAAGTGGGCTGCAGCTTGTTTACTCTTTCTTAAGAATGATAGCAGGTCTCGGAGCCGGCGACGGCTCCCCCGTCTGCCGGTACTCCTGGACCGGGGCCTAATGCACGGGCTGCTGGGAATTAGATCACCCAGAGGCCCTGGACGTCCCCCTAAATAACATGGCTTTATTTGTTGTTTTTATATTTCGTCTGCTGCAGCACAGAGTCAGCCCGCTGTCTCTCCGCATGACTCCTTTCAAAATGTGACTCCGCATAGCCTTACCCCCCACCCCCCAAAACCCTCTTACTGACTTATTGTATGGTTTATGTCCTTGCACTTAAAATAGTACTTAGCATCGTGTAGCATCTTATCCTAGCTGTCTTTGTTGTATTCGGGGAATGGGTTAACCTAACAATTATTAGGGCTTAGCTCTTCTATGAACATCTTTACTATACCGACAGCGATACATTGTTGTTTCTCTTTCTTCTGACAAATGTACTTATTGTAATGCGCTTTGGATAAAAGCGTCTGCTAAACATCCTAAATATAAATGTAAACAAAGGATTCCCCCGATTGTCATTCCACGCAACAGACACATTTACCCTTTACTATGGAGTGCCAGAGATGTCAGAAACAACAAGACCATATCACTGATTGCCATTTGTTAGCCATTTGTTCGTAACTTCTTCCCCTATTACTTCACTAATTACAAAGCTCTTTTATAACATCACTGATGACTTGTGTCTGTGCCTGCTAGTCTCATGGAAACATTTACAGTACACACTTTTCCCTCAAACCCAAACCAGATTGAAATTCTTAGGCACTGCTTAACGTAGTGTTTATGCAACTGACTTGATAGATTAAGTTTTACATGGAGTTGAGGGCTGGCCCCTGGGAGGCCATTGTTTAAGTGGATGACCCAGTTTAAGACTTTGGCCACGTGGTCAAGCTGAAGTTGTACTCTATAGTATCCGCTGATTTCAGGCCTAGCTACAGCTGGTCTGCAGGTTGAACTGGTGCAGTGGGTGAAGGGTGTAGATGTGTGTGTTTTGCGTATGTGTGTGTGTGTGTGTGTGTGTTTGATATTGAAGTCACTATCAATAATATACAATAAGTGTGCATTATATTATTCTATAGTTTGACCATTTATTGGAGTTATTTTGAGTTTGATTTCATACGCTGTAGTCCAAGCTTTCTGTTTTAACGGTCATCCATCAATGCAGACTCACCATTTACATGCACGGGGAGATTGTTTGTTTTAGTCGATTCTATAAATATACTTTTTGCCGGCTGCCTTCTGCAGGGATCCCGTCTGTCCCCGGGACGATGAGAACACATTCTTATATGACCTGTTATCACTGGATTGGTGTTGATGTATAGCCACAGTGGAACCTCTTTATTACATGGCGTCCTTAACATAATATCCATTAGACGCTGTATGTTACCGTCCTGACATACGTTTGCTCCTTTTGAGTCCACAATGGATATCTCATCTGTTCAATCTAAAATAAAGACAGGAGGTTTGATAATGTTGCTCATAGATAGAGGCACTTAAGTGGAACAGCGAGCAAGGGAAAACATCATTAATAAAACAGACGCATGGCCCATTACAGAGTATAAAAACAATACAGGTACCAGACACAGCTTCAAGTCAGATAATACTCAAGACAAAGCACTGCCAAATCTTGATGAGGCAATTTACAATCCAGCCCGATGAACAGCTCGTGTGACACAATCCATTCTCACCCTTTGCCCGCTCAAATGTTTCCCAACCATAAACAAACCTTAAATATCCCATGACTAACTTCATGTTGTCCTAGGCTTCCAGGCATTAAGCACTCTCAAGCCTAAGAGTAGACATTGTTAGTCTCTTCTTGTGAGGTGGTGACTACTGCAAGGGGGTAAGCATGGCCGCTCATCGGTGCATTGTTCCACAGCATCACAGCGTCTAACAGGTCATGGTTGTGCCGTCCCTCTGCAGATGTGGACGTGCTCCAGCGACTGGGACTCTCCGGTCGGCGCGGGGCCGGTGGATCGCGCTCCGTCCCTAATGGCGTCATCGTGGTCAAATCGGGTGCCATCCTCACCCAGCGGGCGCGGGTCCAGGTGCCTCTTCGCACGGTCCTGCCCGCCTCCTACGCCTCCGCCAACCTCTCCGTGATCCTCAGCCTCTCCGCCCATCGCGTCAACAGCGCCTTCATCTTCAGCGTCCTGTCGAGGAAGAAGAAGCTGCAGCTGGGGGTGGAGCTGGCCCCGGGGAAGGTGCTGGTGCACGTGGGCCAGAGGAACTCTGTGAGCCTGGACTACAACGTCCACGACGGACTCTGGCACAGCCTGGCGCTGGACATCCGGGGACAGCGGGTGTTTCTGTACACGTCGTGTGGGAACCGGACCGCCCAGGCGGATCTGCCTTCGAGCAAGGAGGAGACCCTGGACCCAGAGGGCTCCTTCGTTTTGGGCAAAATGAACCAGAACTCGGTGCCGTTCGAAGGCGCCATCTGTCAGTTTGACATTTATCCTTCCGCTGAGGCAGCTCATAACTATTGTGATTACATTAAGACACAATGCCGGGAGGCCGACTCGTATCGGCCCGCTTTCCAGCCTCTACTACCTCTGCTGCCCCAGGAGCTTAACATTACTGTTACCCAAATGACTCCAAGGTCGTTGACCGAGCTTACGAAAAAGGCCCATAGAGCCACTCTGGGCTGGCCTGAGGAAACCAGAAGGGCCGGGTTCCTCCAGCCCACTCAGAGATCATCCATGTTTCACAAAACGGTGCTTCCAACACACGCCTCTCCGGTGCACAGGACCACGTCTGTCTCAGCTCCGGTACACCGAGGGTCGGCCCGTCACCCTCGGGTACCGGGTACCGACGCCGTCAGCCTGTCTCTGCCGACCGGTACAAGTAACCCAACAGTCCCCAAGTCAACACCTCCTGGCAGGCTGAGCAGAGAGCTGGCAGAAGGAGATATTAAAAGGCCCAAACCCTCTGTCAACAGCACGCCTTCAGCTGCCTTCTCGAAGCCACCGGAGATCAAATCTGTTCCACAGACCACTGCAGCGGCCAAACTGGGATCCTCTTCAAACACCTACCTACTCTACCAGAGGCAGCTGATTACAATGGCCCCAAAGAAACTCCAGCCAAGAGTGACCAAGACACCGGATGTTAAACCTACTGTGCTTATCCCGGTCACCCCAGCTGCAACAGATGGCTTCCAAATATTTGACTTGGACCCGACCCAATTCTCTCTGCTGGCGGGACCACCTGGACTAAAGGGAGAACCAGGACCAGCGGTGAGTCCTCTGTCAGAACCAAAACAATGCAAAACAGAACTGAAATGTCTATGCATTATAATTGAGAATCATCTTGCGGCCGAAGCTACACAGTGATGATCCCACTATTATTTGCCTCAACAACTCTTTTATTGGCAGTGGCAGCAGGTTTGAAGAAAAACATGTATTTGGTTAATTCCCTTATTCATGGTGTTTTGAAGAATATCAGCTTGCTGTTAGCTTGCAGATTTGACTTTGAGGTTTAAAATGTAAAGCCCCTCTAAAGAGTGCTGACGTCACATGCCCCATTTGGCACCTCTATGAGTGGTCTTTAGAAGCTTGAGAGAGACACCAGACAATGAATCCTCAAATGCTTTATTTTGTAGAATAAATAGTTTGCCCTAGGTGGACCCACTTTACGGTCTAGTAGGGAGAGGCTTGCAGTCTATTCTGAACGGTGCTACCATTTGGTGCTCAGTGTGGTGGGATGTTGTTTCTTCAGCAGTCTGATGGAGATGGCCAGAGTCAGGGAGGTTGCCAAGTTCTGGCTGACGGCTGGAGGGTGGGAGATTCCTGCTGGTGGATGTTTATGTTCAAAAAAGGGTCAACGCCTAAAATAAATCACCACTGAAAAAAGGATCGACTTGAGTTTTCGCTCAGTCGACTAAAACAAGGACCATGAGACAGTAAATGTCAACAGAATATTAAGATATTGAGTACAGAATGACGTATGAACATGAATGGTAGAACCCCAGGTGCGATGCTTTCACAAAATGTCTGACACTGTCCAATAAAGATCTCTTTTTGGATGACTAAATCATCCAAATGTTAACTAAATGAGTCAATGCAATGTTTAACAGCTTCTTAACTACTATTGGACTATTCTTTTGTTTAATAGGATAGACACGGTGTGCTTGAATAACGTTTAAATGCTTTGGTCTGGTAAAACACAAATTAGTCCTAACTTTATTCCACCACTTTGATGTAAAATGTTGACGTTTCAAGATAGCCGCTATTAGATCAGTTTCTAAAAGTAATGTCGTATTCAAAGAAATATCCCTCTAAATGGTCTCTATTTACATCAAGTAATGATCCGTAGACTTCTGTAGCTCTTAATGGTCCCACGTCGTTCAGGTAATAGAAGTTGGTAACAATATCCTAATTTTCCATTGGTGAAATGCACTATCCAAGACTTTTATTCGGTCATTAAATGAACAGCTCTAGTAGGGCTTTCTGTTGCAGTGCGACAACTCTCAGCTCTGTGTATGGTCGCCAATTGGCTCAGACATTCGTTCAGTGAAACAAATGATGCATATTTTTGTGGGTTTGTGTTATGCGCTGTCATTTACGCGTAGTAATTCAGGACAATATTTGGTTACGGTGGTAGTTTAGGAAGCACAGTTTTGACAAGGGATAAATTGAGGCAAAAATTTGATTCTTAAAATTTCTTCTGCTAAGAGTAAATGCTGATCTGATCCGTACCTTTACTGTATAGTTTATGCAACAGTGACATTATGCAAATTTCAGTATAGTGGTTGACCATCAGTCTTTCTTTTCGTCAAAGACATTCGGGTCGCCGGCTAGACAAAAATCTTTCTTTGTAAGAGCAAATGTTTAATGTGTTTTTTTGCACCAGATTGCACCAGAATCTCCCCACCTCTGATATATTTAACAACATTTGAAATGCTAGGGTTGGAAAACACACATATAACGTATCTATTAGCAGAAGAAGCTTGTTTACAACCATTACAACATTCAGCCCATTCAAATCCTTCTGCTAATTCCCATGAGATTCTCCTTTATGCACCACTAAAGACCAGACCCTCTTCCACTGTAGAAGAGCTGTGCCACCATTTACTCCATTCATGTCTGTGTTTGATGCTAGGACTTCTAGCTGAGCTCATGAGGATGGCCTCTCTGGCTTCGCACTTAAGATATTTTCTTATGAAATTATCCTGATTAAAGTCAAGATTCCCTCTGTAAGAGTTTCCTTAACGAATCTCTGAAAGTCACACGCTAGGACACTATTCCCTATTTGGTCTCTTGATTAGATCACATTGCGTCCAGTACCCCATTGAAATAAGTTGCAGTCATGAAATAAGTTAATTTCTGCTGCGGGTGCAAATGAGATTCAGCTCTTGTTCTCGTTCCCCAGCCCAGGAGCTGAATCTCACGATCACAGAGCTTTGCTAATTCATGTAATGTACGAATTTGTTCTTAAAACTAGCTGACGTTAATCATTCTAATTTCAATCCATTCTGACATCCCTGCCGGCTCGGCTAGTCTGCCTGTGGAGGAACAAAGCTGTAGACGTGTTCCAGGGGAAGCGGGCTGTGCTGGATTAGAAAGGAACAACCTAATGCCAGCTGCCGATATTATATTGAGTCTGATGGCTCATTACTAATCTGGACTAACCGCCACGGGGCAGAATGCCTCTCTTAAGTGTTCCCGCTTGGGTGTATTACCCAGATCAATGGTTTTATTTGCAATTCTCTGGAAATTTCCTGTACGATTGTTCATGGAAACCTCATAACCGTCTAAGCCTGCAACAGTAGAAATCATTCAGTTTGAAGAGCGCCGTTTACTAATCCGTCCCTTCTTCAATCTTTGCCTTGTAGGGACAGGAGGGCCCTCCAGGGATCCCGGGCCAGCCAGGCAAGAGAGGATCTCGGGTAATCCATCCTCCACGTTTTATCAGCAACACGTCTCTGTTGTCCAAAGCATCCATTTGTATTCGTACGTCGGACCCACTGTGTTCCAACCACAACATGTGCAGGCCAACCTCATTAGTCGTATCTAAAGTAGTCTGAACTGAAAATAGGTATTTCCCACTGCCAAGAGCTATTTGAGTAGAGTGAGAGTTTGGATATATCTACTGGTTACAATGGATAATGAAGAAATGTTTTGTTATGTATTGTAAATCCATTGGGAGAGTGTATATGCCTCCTCATCTACTCGTTACATTGGATAATGAGGAAATGGTATGTTATGTAAATCCATTATCATGACTGGTCAAACTAACTTTACTACCAGAGTACAGTTCAATAGTGCAAAGCTCTGTTTTAATTTCTGCAAGAAAATTTTTGATGTACATTTTCACCTTCTCCGGTGTCTGCAGAAACGCACACACTACACCCTATGCAGTTGCTAGCTGTGTTTGAATGAAACCATATCATATGTTTTGATTCATGTAACCGTGCACCATCGCTTAAACTACGCAAACTCAGCCTCGTTCTTCCCGTAACAATAATAATCAGAAGGAGAATGAATTGCATTTACGTATCAGTTTGCAAAGTACGGAGAGCTTAACATAGCGAGAACCTCAGAACCCAAGCTTATATTCAGAAGGCTGCTATAATAATCGGCTGCTAGGATAACCATTAGACAATAGTCTTTATATTCAGACCCCTGTCTATGATTCCTTCTTCTGCTTCTTTAATATGACCTTTAAAAGTACTATCATGCCCAACAACACAGTAGCACAACCATACATTCTCAATGCACGGTTCAAAGAGTGGACCGAACACACAAGCAATTCAATATTCGATTCTTAACATTCATAAAATGTTATGATATTTCCAGCGGTCGTGATGTTATGACAGCACATCCCTGAGCGTCCCTGAAATGACGCTACTCGCCCTGGGGGAGCAGCGGAGTAATGAGGATCGATGACTTAATGAAAACCCTCCAAGAGTGTAGGCAGCCTGTGCGGCTAACCCAAGGAATAACATTCTGCTGGATTAGCTCAGTGCTATTCCAGTGCAGCAGCGCTCTCTCCTATGAATGCTGCCAGTGTTTCTTCTGCTCCGGTTTCTCCTCTCGGGGCTCTGCAGCCCACTGAGACCACGTTTTCTGGCAGGGCCGGCCAGGGTGTAGCAGGTGTTGTTTTAAAGGTAGTTTGAAGTTATTTTAAGGCTATTTATAAGTTCATTTTTTTATAAGCAAAGGACTCTGTGGAGAGATGGCTGTTAACTTCAGGATGAAATATACCTGCTACCTATGAGTAGGGATAGTATGGAGTAAGATGGGATAGTATGGAGTGAGATGGGATAGTATGGAGTGAGATGGGGTAGTATGGAGTGAGATGGGATAGTATGGAGTGAGATGGGGTAGTATGGAGTGAGATGGGGTAGTATGGAGTGAGATGGGGTAGTATGGAGTGAGATGGGGTAGTATGGAGTGGGATGGGGTAGTATGGAGTGAGATGGGGTAGTATGGAGTGAGATGGGGTAGTCTGGAGTGAGATGGGGTAGTCTGGAGTGAGATGGGGTAGTCTGGAATGAGATGGGGTAGTCTGGAGTGAGATGGGGTAGTCTGGAGTGAGATGGGGTAGTCTGGAGTGAGATGGGGTAGTCTGGAGTGAGATGGGGTAGTCTGGAGTGAGATGGGGTAGTCTGGAGTGAGATGGGGTAGTATGGAGTGAGATGGGGTAGTCTGGAGTGAGATGGGGTAGTCTGGAGTGAGATGGGGTAGTATGGAGTGAGATGGGGTAGTATGGAGTGAGATGGGGTAGTCTGGAGTGAGATGGGGTAGTATGGAGTGAGATGGGGTAGTCTGGAGTGAGATGGGGTAGTCTGGAGTGAGATGGGGTAGTCTGGAGTGAGATGGGGTAGGGGGACTCTTCCACCAGTGATCAAAGTGATCGTGAATCGTCTTCTGAGGACTCTGAGGAACTGAGACCCAGGAGCAGGAAGTCAGAGATAGCCCCCTTCTGTCCTCAGATCCCGTGCCTTCTGAACTTGAGCCGAATGTGTGTGTGTGTGTGTGTGTGTGTGTGTGTGTGTGAGTGTGTGTGTGTGTGTGTGTGTGTGTGTGTGTGTGTGTGTGTGTGTGTGTGTGTGTGTATGTGTGCTTGTGATTGTGTGTGTGTGTTTGGGTGTATGCCTGCTTGTGATTGTGTGTCGTGAATGCGTGTGTGTCTGTGTGTGTGTGTATGCGTGCCTGTGATTATGCTTGTATGTGGTTTGCGTGCGTATGCGTGCCTGGGATTGTGCGTGTTTGTGATTGTCGCTGTGTGTGTGCGTGTGTTCATGCTTCTGATTGTGTTGTTGTGTGTATGTATGTGTGCGTGCGTGTCTACCTGCCAGTACCCGTGAGCCCGCTGCCAGTGGTCTGGCCGCCCAGGGCTGAACTGTGGGAACCTAATCTCTTTAAAGGAGGAAGAAAGGAGGCTTTGTCCCCATCTTATTAAAGGCCTTTAAGAACTTGTCTGGGGCTCAGCAGCCGCCCTCACCAGCGCACCCCCTCCACAGGCGTCAGTCCTGGGCCGCTCCTGCGGAACAGGCTAGGAGGCTGGGAGGTTAGAGGGCTAGGAGGCAAGGAGGCTCGGAGGATAAGAGGCTAGCAGGCTAGAAGGTTAGGAGGCTAGCGGGCTGAGAGGCTAACAGGCAGGAGGCTAGCAGGTTAGAAGGTTAGCAGGCTAGGAGGCCAGAAGGCTAGGAGGTTAGAGGGCTAGGAGGCTAGCGGGCTAAGAGGCCAGCAGGCTAGGAGGCTTAGAAGGCTAGGAGGCTTGGAGGGCTAGGAGGCTAGCAGGCTAGGAGGCTAGCAGGCTAGCAGGCTAGGAGGTTAGTGGCTAGGAGGTTAGTGGGCTACTGCAAATCTGGAGCTAACAGCCCTCAGATTGCTATCAGAGGAGGCGTTAATTCCTCCCATTATTCAGAGCAAACGGAAGCACCCGTAATTGTTTGGTTTCCTGGGTTGAAAATACAAGGAAAACTAAACAAACAATAACTGTTATCTATAAAACATATCTCGGTTTGGGAGTTGGACACCAGCCTACACAAGCTTTTCTCTTTTCTGATCGCAAAAAAGGCTTGTGAAGGCATGCATGCTTCTACGACCGTGCT
>NC_079422.1:24696767-24811093 GCF_026213295.1 Gadus chalcogrammus
TGAACAGAGCCTTGGTGGATCTCACCGCCGCTCGCACGTGTTGCACATTCCTGCTGACCGTGCACACTGCCCTCAATGAAACGCACGCGCGCACATGTGCGCCCACGCCAACACGTAAACATGCATGCACAAAAACACACACGCACACACACACACACACACACACACACACACACACACACACACACACACACACACACACACACACACACACGCACGCACGCACGCATGCACGCACGCACACACACACACACAAAGACACACAAAGAAATACACACACCCACACAAACAAATAGAAACACATATGTGCACACACACACATACACACAAACAAATACACACACATATGTGCACACACAAACAACCACACAAACAAATAAACACAAGCACACGACAATCTCTGCTAGAAGTTGACACCATGAGCAGTGCTAAATTTCTCATCCAAGCAAGAAGAGTAAAGAATAAAATATGAATTTAATTTACCAAAGAGTACTGGAAACATTCTTTAGAAGAGCAAAGTATGTGTTCAATTTGCTAAAAAGTACTGAAAACGAACTTTAGAAGGGTAAAGTATGGGTTAAATTGACTTAAAAGCACTGGAAACATTCTTTAGAAGAGTAAAGTTAGAGCTAAAGGTTCTGAAAAGTAGTGGGATTCTTAAGGAACCGGTCTTGGCTTTATTAAGGGCACATATGCATGAGCTCAGCTATTGCTGGGCCGCGGCGCAGATCCGTGATGCAGTCAGACAGGGTCAAGTGTGGAAGACCATCTGGTACAGTTAAGGTTCCTCTGTTCACTGTAGTAACAGGGAGGGGGACTCCGGATTAAGGAGAGAGGAGGAAAGAACCTGGTTGACCGCTGCCGGCCCTGTGAGTCATGGAAAAAGAGGCCTGGGAAAGAGCTGATATGGCCTCCAGCTGGGGTCCCCTGGTGGGGCCCCTGTTGGCTGTGAGCCAGCCCACCGTCAGAGGTTAAGTAGTGGTACTAGACCCCTCTTCCTACCCACAATGATCACATCTACCAGCGTCGGTGGAGGGAGGTCCTGAAAGTCTTGTAGTAAAGTAGGTATAGATTTGGTGTCAGTAGGACCAATAGGTATTGGTTTCAGTAGGTTTTGGTGTCAGTAGGTCTTAGTGTCAGTAGGTTCAGTAGGTTCAGTAGGTATTGGTTTCAGTAGGTTTTGGTGTCAGTAGGTCTTAGTGTCAGTAGGTTCAGTAGGTTCAGTAGGTATTGGTTTCAGTAGGTTTTGGTGTCACTAGGTCCAGTAGGTTTTGGTGTCAGTAGGTCTTAGTGTCAGTAGGTTCATTAGGTATTGGTTTCAGTAGGTTTTGGTGTCAGTAGGTACAAGAGGTTTGGGTGTCAGTAGGTCTTAGTGACCAGTAGGTCCAGTAGGTTTTGCTGTCAGTAGGTACCAGAGGTTTTGGTGTCAGTAGGTCCAGTAGGTTTTGTTGTCAGTAGGTCTTGGTGTCAGTAGGTCCAGTAGGTTTTGGTGTCAGTAGGTCCAGTTGATTTTGGTGTCAGTAGGTCCAGTTCATTTTGGTATCAGTAGGTCCATAAGTTTTTGGTGACAGTAGTAAGTCGCAGTCAGTTGTGTTACCTCACTCCTCACGTCATCTTTCTCTGTCACTCTATACTTTTAATGCCACCATTCTACGCCCAGAATCGTTCGATGAAGCACTTTCGGTCCCTGTTTTCTGGCGTTCACTTTAACCGATAAACTGTGCTGTGGCAGATCTGGGGTCCAAGATTTCCGTGCTCCATCTGTCTGGTCCAGAGCGTCCAGTAAGAACCACTTGTGTCCCCACTGCTGCGGGCTGTGTTCTGTAGCCCTGGGCCCGGGCCAGAGAAAGCCTTCCACACTGACTCACTGTGGGAAACCTGAAAACCATGTAATGGCAATGTGCGTGTGTATGTGTGCGCATGTGTGTGCATGTGTTTGTGTGTGTGTCTGTTTGTGCATGGGTGCGTGTGGGCATGTGTGTGAATCTGTGTGCGTGCGTGTGTCTGTTCCTGCATGTGTGCATGTGTGTTTGTGTGTGTCTTTGTGCATGGGTGCGTGTCTGTATATGTGTGTGTGTGTGTGTGTGTGTGTGTGTGTGTGTGTGTGTGTGTGTGGGTGGGTGTGTGTTCGACTCTCTGAAAACTCTGTGGAGATCATTACCGCGTTGGACCAGGGATCTGGTTCCACAGCCAAGGGGAATGATGGTACGCTGGAATAGTACTCAGCCGTGTACTAGAAGCAGCAGCCCTCCAGATTTCCACTTCCCTCGGTTCCCCAACACGTTAAATATCCTTACTCATCGCTTTCCGAGACTTTTGTGTTAGGATGTGGAAACGTTAGGAAGAGGTGCGGGGTGGGAGAGAGAGGACTTGTGTGATGTTTCTGCAGTTACTGTGTAATCAAAATGAATTACAAAAAAATGACAAGTGTTTGTCCTGGTCCAAGCTCTGAAAGTCTGTAAATGTTCTGCATTGCCAGGATTGTGACTTGTACTGGGTTGAAAATAATCATCTTTTCCAAGAAGGACAGCTGAGAAGGAAAGGGATCCTTTGGCCTCTGTGCGCAACTCTCAATACACTTTGGATTCCCAGTCCTGGCTTCAGGGAGTCCTTGTAACGTCCACACACACTCCCGGCCACAGTCTGTGACCACAGCTCCAACACTATTGTCGGCTTAATCTGATGCAATATAAAGTTAGCAAAGTTTGACAGAACCCAACTTTGTCTTTGAGATTTAATTGATGGTCTGAAGTGAGCAGACTATCTGCATTTACTATTCTTCTCAATACAGTTGGTTTGGTTCTTAATGCTGGGCGTTTTTAATGCACCTTAACCCTAACCCTCAGGCTTTATCGTGGTGGGCTTGACAGTTGAGTGACACCACATATTGAAGCCATTGAACTCTCGTCGGGTCGTTCAGCTACCTCACTCACTTCTTCATCTTCACTAACGCCATGGACCTTATTGAGCCCTGTCCTGGATCCTGTCCATGCTGGGACTACATTCTAAATCCAGCTGTAAATCCCCACTACACCCAACCAGCGAAACAGCATTCTTATAAGGAGATCCTAATCCCACTGTATATACTGACGGCCGGGGACTGGAGAGCACTCATGGTGTCGCCTGAGCCGTGGCCTAGTGTGTTTACACGGACACCCTCCTCTGCATCATGGAGAGTGCCAGCGTGCCTCGGTGCCTCGCAGACGCTGACACGCAGGCCTGGTTACAAGGAGTTTGATGGCAGGCATTTACAACTCTTAGAGGTTAAAAACACCGCGGAGCGAGCGTTGCGTTGCCCATCCATACTCCCCGCAGGCGTTTATTGTGAATGGATGCCACGTTAAACTAGGCAACGCGACCCGTCAACACAATGAGATGATTAAATTGCCGCTTGTTTCTCAAACGGCCGATCCTTAAAGATAGCCGCGTTCGAACAACGTTATTGATGTCGGGCAAAGCCCGGAGCTGCCTTTTAATAAATAAGGAGCCAACACCTTGGGTCGACTGTGAGCAATATGCCTTCCTTGGAATGCCACCGCACCGCCTGGACCGGAGCTCGCTGTTGAGTTGAGCTCATTCAAACACGTCCGTCTCCTTAATGGCACCACAGAGACCCGAGGACATCGCGGTGCTTGGTGGGCCATTAGGGTGCGTGAGTGTTGCAGCCGTGAATCAAATCGATTCAGCGAGCACATTCTTGGATTTCCCCCCCGCCTTCTTCTGCCTCGAGGATCCCTGGATGGGTCGTTTCATATTTATATATTTCTGCAGATGCAACGGTTCGGACACACATTGTTATCTTGTCTTGCTCAAGAGAGGCTTACCAGTGAACTAAGCCTTGTTTTTATATCTCTGTTTTTCGCCTCAATTATATTTTTGTCGGGTGTAAACTGTCTGTTTACGCCCAGGCCTACACATTATCAGTGTGGTTAACACCTGTGTGTCTACGCCCTACATTATCAGTGTGGTTAACACCTGTGTGTCTACGCACTACATTATCAGTGTGGTTAACACCTGTGTGTCTACGCACTACATTATCAGTGTGGTTAACACCTGTGTGTCTACGCCCTACATTATCAGTGTGGTTAACACCTTCTGTGTGTTTACGCACTACATTATCAGTGTGGTTAACACCTGTGTGTCTACGCCCTACATTATCAGTGTGGTTAACACCTGTCTGTCTACGCCCTACATTATCAGTGTGGTTAACACCTGTCTGTCTACGCCCTACATTATCAGTGTGGTTAACACCTGTGTGTCTACGCACTACATTATCAGTGTGGTTAACACCTGTGTGTCTACGCCCTACATTATCAGTGTGGTTAACACCTGTGTGTCTACGCCCTACATTATCAGTGTGGTTAACACCTGTGTGTCTACGCCCTACATTATCAGTGTGGTTAACACCTGTGTGTCTACGCCCTACATTATCAGTGTGGTTAACACCTGTGTGTCTACGCCCTACATTATCAGTGTGGTTAACACCTGTGTGTCTACGCACTACATTATCAGTGTGGTTAACACCTGTGTGTCTACGCCCTACATTATCAGTGTGGTTAACACCTGTGTGTCTACGCCCTACATTATCAGTGTGGTTAACACCTGTGTGTCTACGCCCTACATTATCAGTGTGGTTAACACCTGTGTGTCTACGCACTACATTATCAGTGTGGTTAACACCTGTGTGTCTACGCCCTACATTATCAGTGTGGTTAACACCTGTGTGTCTACGCCCTACATTATCAGTGTGGTTTACACCTTCTGTGTGTTTACCTCAATTATCACCCTGGATAACACCTCCTGTTTACGCCTAAATGATCAGTCTGGTTTACACCTCCTGTGTGTTTACGCCCTACATTATCAGTTTGGTTACGACTCCTGTCTGTTTACGCCCTACATTATCAGTTTGGTTACGACTCCTGTCTGTTTACGCCCTACATTATCAGTTTGGTTACGACTCCTGTCTGTTTACGCCCTACATTATCAGTTTGGTTACGACTCCTGTCTGTTTACGCCCTACATTATCAGTTTCATTAACACCTTCTGTCTCTTTCCGCCCTACATTATCAATGTCGTTAAAGCCTCTCTGTTTACGCCCTACATTGTCAGTCTGGTTAACACCTCTTGTGTGTTTATGTTTTACATTATCCACACTGTTTAAGCTGGCATTAAAGAACATACATAGAACATACATCACACTAATACATAAGAGGGACATGTATTTCAATAATTCATGCATACCATCATCAACACATCTAAGTCCCAACGTGTTGGTCACACTTTGCAGTAGGAATAAGTGAAACTCTTCATGAATAAGTTAGATCGCACAGCTTTAACGAGGACAGCCGCATTATCTCCGTATGCAAGACATTATGTAACGTTAATTAGCGCATCTCTGTCTGCAGCACACCTGTTGAGACCCTTCAGAGCCTTGTTCTGTTATATCCTCCATTTTATCATCCGTTTGCCTTTGTAAAGATAATGAGGCACAACATATGTCCCATTAGGCTGCAACAGGCTGAAACCCTACAGTGTGATGTTTAACATCTGTGGTCCTGACACCGGCGGATTGTTTCCTGTAGGGGGTGCTCCTGAGCATATGCTGGCACTATTTATGTTAAAGAAATATATAATTGTGTAGTTTCAAAGGTGGTTTACAGTAGTTCAAATGCTCTCTCTCACATCATCTCTCTCCAGGGATTCGGAGGAGAATGCTAATGCATGTGTTTGCCTTTCGACTAGATTAAAGACGGTTCAATTAGATGAAAGATGGCCTCATTCAGTCTTTAATTGAAAACCTTTATTGATCCTCTGTTTCAGGGACAGAAAGGCCATCCGGGGGTGCCTGGGCTTCCGGCCGAACCGGTAAGTACTCTTTGTATTCACTTAACTTTAGCATGCATGGTATTGTTACGTACTGTAGTATTCATATTCTGTTGCCATCCCCGGCAAAATCAGATGTTGCTGCTACTGGTTTATTACAATAGTCATGCCTTTTTTTGTATCTAAAATCATTGACCTTCGTAAATCCAATGCAAGTCAATTTATTAAAGCACCGTTCAAACATGAGGCTTTTCCGATTGCTTTACAAAGGAATAAATCACATGTAACAGCAAAAGGACAATCATTCAAAGTGTAACATTTTAATACAAATAGGGAGGAATGTTGAAAAGTATGTCACGGTAAGACAACATTTGCAGTGCAAACTTACATTTTGATTATCAGAAGCCGCAGCAGACAGGACAAAGCTACAAACTCAAAGCTACCTCACGATACAGGGTTGGAAACCTGGGAACAGTGAGCAGGTGCCTGAGCACCTGAGATATTATAATGAGAACCCAAAGTCCTCAAATGTGTAGAATGTACCGGGGACATCAGGTCCCCAGCTCAGATCCTGTGTGTGGAGTTGACCTGATGTCCTTGTTTTTTAAAAGACTAAAGTTACATGACTAACAAAGTCACGTGACTAACGCTTTCACATGACGTGGGGACGTGGCGCCCTCCATTTCACCTGCTTGTCAGCCACATGCACGTGTGGACACACACAAGGGCCCTTGTCTCTGCCTTATCGTTCAGCCCAAACATTTCATGCACGGATCCCAAGGTAGGAAGATCAAGTGTCAGACACAGAAGAAAGTAAAGGAAGGGACGAAGAAGAAGAAAAAGAAAAGATGAAGAAGAAGAAGAAGAAGAAGAGGAAGGAGAGATGAAGAAGAAGAAGAGCGGAAGAAAAAGAAGAAGAAGAAGAGATGAAGAAGAAGAGATTAAGATGAAGAAGAAGAAGAAGAGAGGCCGAAGACGAGATGATGAATAAGAAGAGGGGAAGAAGAAGCATAAGAGATGAAGAAGAAGAAGGCAAGGCAACTTTATTTATAAAGCACTTTTCATACACGTGGCAGACTCAAAGTGCGAAGAGGGGAAGGAGAAGAGGAAGAAGAGACGAAGAAGAAGAGTGGAGAAGAGGAGAAGATGCCTGTCCAAAGGGGAGGATGTTTGCTGATGAAAACATTATAGCTCAGCACATTGTAGCTCAGTGGCAGTGTGTGTGTGTGTGTGTGCGTGTGTGTGTGTGTGTGTGTGTACATGCGTGTGTGTCTGTGTGTGTTGGGGGGGGGAGGGTGTTTTTGGCAGGGGTACAAATAGGCCAAAGCGTCTGGACCGTCCCAAGAGGTCCGTCTCCAGGATTCTTTCCCAACGCCAGCCCCATGTAAGATCGCCAGGAGGAATGTGCCGAAGGAGGAGAGAGGGAGGGAGGGAGGGGAGGGAGGGAGGGAACATGTCTGCTCCTTCTGTCTCCGGCTGGTACTGCGTTCCTGACCGTGGAGGAAAAACAACTGACTTCTTCTGCTTTCACTGTGTAGCACTGCGGCGTAACACCAACTGCTGCCGCCGTTGCCATAGCGACCGGGATAGTACAGTCGACATGACGCTAGCAACGGTTTGATGTTCTCTCTCCCGGCTGTCAGTCTGTGGTCTGTGCTGCTGACTGGGGTGCTGATTTCAGTGGTTTCTCAAACATGTCCCCGTCGCTCGCATTCCTTTGATAATTATGTCTTAATAGTTGCTGATTTTCATAAACTCTATAAATAATAGATTATGAACAGATGGGTTCCTTTTTTTATGCATGGGACTGAACAATCTGTCAGCGGCCTCGTTAAACTCTTCCCCCTGCGTGGAAGCCATGACTCATGGAGAACAGTACGAGTCAAATATGATAACATGAGGATCCTTAACAATGAGCTGTTACACAACATCTCCATGGACTAAAGCACAAGGGCTTCATTCCAAAGACCAAATCCACTACCATCCATATTTTACTCTCTTACATTCTTGTATTCGTCCTTTCATTTCTTTCTCTCTTTCTTTCTTTTATGTTTCCTTCCCTCTTCCCTCTTCCTGTTATTATTTTTCTCTTGCTGTCATTCAGTTTTTCTCTTGCTTTTCTGATAAGCACTTCATCCATCTCTCAGTGCCGTCCGATCTGTTTATACACCAGAGGAAATGTTTAACACAGCTACTGTTTCCCTATTCTCTCTCTCTCTCTCTCTCTCTCTCTCTCTCTCTCTCTCTCTCTCTCTCTCTCTCTCTCTCTCTCGCTCCATCTCTCCTCAGGGCGAGCGGGGCGATCCTGGAAGCCCGGGGGCCAAAGGTTATCCTGGCAGGCAGGTGCAGTAAAGCTAGTGATGCTGTGCTAGTTGTTCAGGACACACACACAAACATGCACATCAAACACACACACACACACACACACACACACACACACGTAAAGACAGACACACACGCACGTGCGTTTGCACAATGATCCCACACAGAGGTACAACAAAACAAGCACAAGCATCCACAAAGACAGCCACACACATGCGTGCGCACAGAGGCAAACACACACGCATGCATGCAGCCGCAAACACATTAAAAGACAAGACAAAGGGACTACCCTTGCAGAGCCAGACTCGAGGCCTGCTAGCGGAAGTAGGTGTGATGGAGACCCAGCGGGAATAACATCTTAAAGGTTATTGGAAGTGAAGGAAGACCAACACACTAACAATCAGGCTGCCGTAGCTCAAAGGCAAGGATGAAAGGAACAATAGCAAACCACCTGCTGGCCGTCTCGCAGCAGCTCCCGGTCTAGCCGGGGAGCACCAGGGCACAGGGTTTACCCCCGCTCTCTGGACAGGGGGGGGGGAGGTAATAACTGTGTGACTAACGCCAGCAGCCCCCGGGTACGTTTGCGCTCCCCTGGTCCTCTGCGAAGGCAAAGGGCACGCCGCTCAGCCCCGCCGCCGGGAATACCGTTTGGAAAGTTACAAAATAAGAAACCCAGAACAAATAAACAACCGGCGGGGTTGTACCGAGTTCGTGTATCCCTGCATCTCCCTAAGTCCGTGTTGGTTTAGCTCGAAGGAAAGGAAAATGCCGGATGGATAAAAATCGAAGGAGATTTAAAGACAGCTTGGGACGCGGGCCACGGTTCTCCTGACCTGCTGACCCTTTCCTGCTGCTGGGGGCCAACCCCGGCACGGCATGACCCGTCTCTGACCCTGGGGATGCGCTATGGTGGCGTGCGGTGGCGTGCGGTGGCGTGCGGTGGAGGAGATGCAGCCAGCCCCCCACCGCCTGCGTGTCGGGACTCACTAGGCCCTGCGGCGCGGGCAGGGTCATGACCTGTTGTTTTCGTCTTGACCTTTAATGCGGCCGTGCTCCCTTTGTGTTGACGCGGCTCGTACGATAAACACACCGAGGGTTTGGACTGATGAGAGTACGCCAGCGAGACCGTTCAGCTTTTGACCCTACTCCAACAGATTTACGTTCACATTTAGGGGATTTTATCGACGCTTTTATCCAAAGCGACTTGCAACCATTCATACACATATTCACACACAGACGGCGGTGTCAGCCATGCAAGGCGACAGCCAGCCCGTCAGGAGCAGTCAGGGTGAGGTGTCTTGCTCATGGACAACTCGCCGCTCATCTGGCAGGAGCCGGGGGTCAAACTATCAACCTTCCGGTTTCCAGCCAACCCGCGCTACCTCCTGAGCTACTGTTGAACCAGATCCTCGTCTTCCTAGCATTCAAACGGTGACGTGGTGCCCTTCTGTGTCCCGCAGGGTTTACCCGGACCGATTGGGAAGATGGGGCCTAAAGGAACCAGGGTAAGTACCTGGTTAAGTCTAACACATCGTTTATCTGACAGAGGGGTGATCGTATAGGCACTGTGTTTGATCCAGGAGGATATAGAATGAGCGAAGGATGTGTTTGGATTGATATGGTATGCCGGACTGTTTTGCACGCAATTAAGAATATCTACGACCCAAGTTATTGTCAGCATAATATTCACACTAGCCTCCATGGGCTTTACTCTTAAAGCAACACAGGAGAGACATGTGCTACTGTACTTATAGCCTGCAGATGAACTGACACATTTGTCAATGGGCTCAGAGACACATGGTAAACGAATGACCGCACCAGAGCAGGCATATAAAACAGGGGCAATGTCGTAAACGCCACCGCTCCGGACAGTTAACTCTCTAATGACAATGACAGATGACTGGTTGAGGTTTCCTGAAGCCCTGTGTGTTGAACTAGCCTTGAGGTCAAGGCTTTGGTAAAATCGTCCACTTGCCGCTGTGACCGCTAACTCGGCTGTCAAATGGCAACGCATTCTGCTGCTGCTCAAAGAGATGAAACGCCACGGAATGGACAGATTCTCTTTGACTTGTGTTACGGCTGGGTGAGCAGAAGGGGAAATAGGACTCAAAAGCGCAACTCAAAAAGGGATAATTTACTAGCGGATAGGTTGGTACACGGAAAATCAGTTGTAGATCAGGCAAACAATCCGGCAGGGAGAAGGCAATATGTAGTCTGGAGTAAATGGGCAGGAATCAGAAAACTGGGAACCGAAAATATCACTCGGAAAATGCTGGGACCCTTGATACAAAGAACAAAGAAGAACTGGCTCAGTGGAAGGGAAACATGCCGACTAAATCAAACAGGAGGGGATTGTTAATGAGGGACAGGTGAAAACAATTCAGGTGATTGAGGCCAATCAAAGAGAAATATGGACAGGGAGGGAAATAATCAAAGAAGGGGGCGAGATGTGACAAATTGTACCGCCTTGTAATGCCATCCTCCATAATCCAGGCTGTCCCGTTAGCCTCCCCCTCTCTCCCTCCTCACCCTCCCACGGAGCAGGACCGCCGAAGACAATCCGAGGTCTCCAGACATCCCTGACGTGGGGGTATGTGCCCTTGGACTACATCGTGGAAGCCAGCACCATGCAGTCCATGGGCATATACACTTACCTCAAGGCTTGGGTCGCCATTACCATCTCTCTGGTGTTAACATCTCTGTCATTGCAATCGGTGCATCATACCCTCTGTCTCTCATTATCATCCGTCTGTCATTACCACCTATATGTCATAACCATTTGTCCGTCATCATCTCTCTGTCAGTACCATCTGTCTTTCTTTACCATCAGTCTTTTATTACTATCTGTCAGACATCATCTGTCTGTCATTGTCATCTGTCAATTATTACCATCTGTCGATCATTACTATCTTTCTGTCATTACCATCTGTTTGTCATTTCCATCCATCTGTCATTACCATCTGTCAATCATTATCATCTGTCTGTCATTACCATCCATCTGTCATTACCGTCCGTCTGTCATTACATCTAAAGATCATTACCATCTATCCGTCATTACCATCTGTCCGTCATTACCATCTGTCCGTCATTACCATCTGTCTGTCATTACCATCTGTCTGTCATTACCATCCGTCTGTCATTACCATCGGCCTGTCATTACTACCTTTCGGACATCATCTGTCTGTCATTATCATCTGTTTGTCATTACCATCTGTTTGTCATTACGTCTCTCTATCATTATCATCTGTCTGTCATTATCATCTGTCTGTTGTTACCATCTATCTGTCATTACGTCTGTCTGTCATTACCATCTGTCTGTCATTACCATCTGTCGGACATCATCTGTCTGTCATTATCATCTGTCTGTCGTTACCATCTATTTGTCATTACGTCCGTGTGTCATTACCATCTGTCTATCATTAACATCTGTCTGTCATTGCCATCGGGCTGTCATTACGACCTGTCGGACATCATCTGTCTGTCATTACCATCTGTCTATCATTACCATCTGTCTGTCATTACCATCTGTTACATGTCACTACCATCTGTTACCATAACCTGGGTACACTGATGAAAAAACGATAAAATGAACTTTGTGTGAGTGTGTATAAAGACAGACAGACAAACAGACAGACCACAGTGCTCACAACTCTAACCACCCGCCCCTCTGACCTCTGCCCCCTGTGCTGCGCCCCTCCTCCAGGGTCACATAGGGCTCCCCGGGCTCTTCGGGCTTCCCGGACCCGACGGGGAGAGGGTGAGTATCAGTTCCCCGGCGGCCCCTGCAGGCAGCACGACCAACACCCCCATGAACGAGGAATAGAAGCCCTGCCACTCATGTGGCGTGGGGGGCTGCTTTCACCGCCACAATATGGGAGCGGGGGTTCCTCTGGCAGTGCTTACATAGGATCTACCTACGCACCCACACACACACACACACACATTGATGAATACGCACACGAATACGCGCCATTCCCCGCCCCCAGGGTGCACTCACTCCTACCGGGATGAATAAGGATAACACATTGGAAGGAAAGCGATGGCTGACATTAATTAACCCCGTCAAACCCCACAGCCAGCACTCCTAGCTCCAGATGTGTCTCCGACTGACACACACACACACACACGTATTGCTTTGAAATGCATCGAGTTAAGCAATGGAATAGAGAGCAGTTTCGGGTTTTGCACACAAGTTGCAGATGCCACCGTTGTAATACTTACCTTCCCCTTCTCGTTTCCTTCAGGGGAGTCCTGGCGGTCCTGGGAAGAAGGGCAAGATGGGTAGGCCGGTAAAGTTTTCTCTCAACATACTTTTTAGAATCCCTTTCTTGTCAGTTTGGCTAGTTTCCCCGGGATGCATTATGTTGCAGAGCTCCCAGGGAACCGGTCGGGCTGTCACGGTCCAGTCGCGTTGATTTAATTATATTCAGCTTTATTTGTATAGCCCTTAATCACAGGTGCAGTCTCAAAGGGCTTAGCGGGCCATGTGTTGTTAGAGTCTGTTCTGTTTTACATTTACATTTAGATTTATATTGAGGGCATTTAGCCAATGCTTTTATCCAAAAGAGATTTACAATAAGTACATTTGTCTGAAGAAAGAGAAACAACAATATGTCGCTGTCGGAACAGTGAGTGTCTGTACCGTCCAGCTGAATACATTCAGGATTAACACTGGTGACACCCAGAGCCCTGAAAAAGGTAGTGTTAATTAACCAGCATGGTTGAGAAAACCCTGAGACATTAAGACCAATAATAAGAGTTGATAATTCCTGCCGTCTCGCTCAAGATGGGCCCTCCATAACTTTGTTGAAGTGTTAATCCACCTTCCTAGAGTGGGGATTTGGCAGAGGGATGATAGGAACATGCACGGTAGGCCTAGTGGAAGCCATGGTCCTTGATGTTGTTTAATAAAGTGATAATAATGCCCAGTGCTTGTGGATTTGGCGGTGCTGAGCTTCTAACCCACAGACCACGGAAATCTGTGTTCATGGGCGCCTGGAAGTCAAACGCTGGCATCTCCAACATTACATGGAAAATAACGACTGTGTTCTTAGCTTCTTCTGTATCATTATCTTGTTTTGCACTTTTATTTTGATCTGGATTTCGGTGCATCGTTCATAGGAAGGAAAACACTGTTCTTTATTTTGTAACAGTGTTGTTGTCTGCTAATCGATGCAAGACGAGCGTAGCTATTTATAAGTCGGTTTCCTGTCCTGACTACTGTACAATGCTGACGCAGTACCAATATCTGTAGGCCCGAGGCGACCAGCCTGCATATCAGCGCCAGACGTTCCCCAAATTGTTTTGTATCGGACGTTTGCAGTGTGTTACCTAACAAGTCCGTTACAGCCTGCTTGATTGTGTTAGGGGTACTAACACAGAGAACGGTTCTTCCCCAAGCAACCTTTCTTTACATTATATCACCCTTCTCCTCCCCAAAAAATTGTTCTGTGATTAGATATTAACATTTTCACATTTAGGGCAGTTGGCAGACGCTTTTATCCGAAGCGATTTAAATTTGTCAGAAGAAAGAGAAACAATTTATCGCTGTCGGTACTGTATGGATGCTCAAGTGTTGAAGCACTAACAATTGTAGGGTTATAGATATGAATGCGTCTTCTCAATGCTTCAAAAGCCAGTCTGTAAAGAGCATGTTCCACAGTTGGCTGCGTAGCGGAGAGCATTCTTCCCAGTTCCCCTGGGAATCAGAGGGACGATAAGAAATGACCTGCTGGGTTCTGAATCCCCTCAGAAGAGCGCTCAGTCTCTATCTCGTGCGGAGCATATCACCGAAGACGTCTCCTTCTCCTTCTGTACGGATCATAGGCCACATCCTGGAGAACACGTGTATAATTATGATAATAACGTTTGTCTAATTAGCTCGTTGTTGCAGAGAAAAGAGACGAAACATGCATATTTGAGAACGCACACACATGTGTTTCGGATCAAAACCGAATCGGTGAAATAAATCTTTGGAAATAACTTTTCCACATTTCCCTTGGATGCGATCACGTTGCAGCAATTAGTTTTGACGACTTGACCCACATGGCCCGGTTTGTCAACCCCGGAGCGAGACAGGCCCGCGTCTCTGATGCCTGGCCTGAAGACCGCTTTCCCTTTTACCTCCGTGGAAACGAGAATAGAGCGATGGGATAAAAATATCGTCGATATTGAATAAACTTGCGTGAACGTGCATAAACACAGAGAGATATGTGTAATATAATAGAGTGTGTCAAACAATGGAGCACATTATGTAATACACTTTTCCACTGTCCAAAGTGGGGGGATGTGGACGTTGGCGTGGAGACAAGCATGCGTCTAGCGTATGGACGCACCACGTCATTCCTCTGAAATCATGAACACAGCACAACCAGGAGGGAGAACAATAATAACCCACGGCGTCAGCACTTCTGCAGCCAGCTTCTCTTCTCATCTGGCCGTTCAGACAGTTAGACAGTGAGACATTAGGCAGTTCTGGGGAAAGCTCCCTGCCAGGCACGTGCACCAGCCCAGCACGTGCACGCTGCCAAGCATGTGCACACATTGCCAGAACGTCCCGATGCCAAGCACGTGCATACATTGCCAGCACGTGCACGCTGCTAAGCACGCGCACACATTGCCAGCCACGCACACTGCTAAACATGCGCACACATTGCCAGCACGTGCACACTGCTAAACACGTGCATACTTTGCCTGCACGTGCACTCTGGCAAGCACGTGCACACATTGCCAGCACGTGCGTACTGCACACACAAACCGTCACTCGGAAAGACACAGTCATTGAGCTTCTTGCCGTTATCCCGGAGATTGAACGACTTGTGCTGCAGAATATAAAGTTCCTCTCCCAGAAGTGTGTCTTCCAGCGAGGATAACCAGCCATGCTTTCAGATTCTGCTGACAGCGAGACCAAATGTTTAACAGAAGCGTGCTTTGGGAGGGGATTCAGGCTCCATTCGGCTATTATTGATTCGTATTTATTAACATATTTGTGAGTAGGGCTTCAGCCAATCGAATCATGTAGTCTGGTGGAATACAAAATAAACACAGCTAATAATATCTGAACTTTTATGTTTAAACCAAAAATATGATCTATTTTGCCTGCAAGGTCTCTCTCCAGCTTTCTCAAAAAGACGGCAACAACTTTGGAGCGAGCGATGGACACCTTAAACCAAAGGCGTTAGTCCTGGCGCATCCCCGGGTGACCACTTGGGTCTGGCTGGCTGAGCGGCCAGCCGTATCACTCTGAGCCGAGCTCAGGATCGATGAGAGAGTCCTGAGTAAATCCAAACTGCCTGTCCCGTAGAGAAAAGTCCTATTGACAAGTGTTCCTTCCACGGTTCAGTTGAACGTGTTTTATTGCTCGTAACTATCGAGCGATCATCACATTAACATCTCCCATCCCGTGTGTTTTATAGGCTGATGCTAATGCCCTGACAAAGTTCACCTGTGATAATGTCAACACCGCTGTGTGTGTGTTTGTGTGCGTGTGTGTGTGTGCGTGCGTGTGTGTGTGTGTGTGTATGTATGTGTGTGTGTGTCCAGGGTTTTTCCGGAGACCCGGGAGAGAGGGGGCCGCCCGGTCCTGATGGGAACCCGGTGAGTGAGACATGATGGACACAAACAGCTCTTCACTGCTCTACAGCTTCTACAGCTAGAACCATTCACACCACCCGCCTCCACCACCTCCACTCATAGATAGAATCCACCTCCACCACCTCCACTCATAGATAGAATCCGCCTCCATCAGCTCCACTCATAGATAGAATCCACCTCCACCACCTCCACTCACAGATAGAATCCACCTCCACCACCTCCACTCATAGATAGACTCCACCTCCATCACCTCCACTCATAGATAGAATCCACCTCCATCACCTCCACTCATAGATAGAATCCACCTCCACCACCTCCACTCATAGATAGAATCCACCTCCATCACCTCCACTCACAGATAGAATCCACCTCCATCACCTCCACTCATAGATAGAATCCACCTCCACCACCTCCACTCATAGATAGAATCCACCTCCATCACCTCCACTCACAGATAGAATCCACCTCCACCACCTCCACTCACAGATAGAATCCACCTCCACCACCTCCACTCATAGATAGAATCCACCTCCATCACCTCCACTCATAGATAGAATCCACCTCCACTCATAGATAGAATCCACCTCCATCACCTCCACTCATAGATAGAATCCACCTCCACCACCTCCACTCATAGATAGAATCCACCTCCATCACCTCCACTCATAGATAGAATCCACCTCCATCACCTCCACTCATAGATAGAATCCACCTCCATCACCTCCACTCATAGATAGAATCCACCTCCATCACCTCCACTCACAGATAGAATCCACCTCCACCACCTCCACTCACAGATAGAATCCACCTCCATCACCTCCACTCATAGATAGAATCCACCTCCATCACCTCCACTCACAGATAGAATCCACCTCCACCACCTCCACTCACAGATAGAATCCGCCTCCACCACCTCCACTCATAGATAGAATCCACCTCCACCACCTCCACTCATAGATAGAATCCACCTCCACCACCTCCACTCATAGATAGAATCCACCTCCATCACCTCCACTCATAGATAGAATCCACCTCCATCACCTCCACTCATAGATAGAATCCACCTCCATCACCTCCACTCATAGATAGAATCCACCTCCACCACCTCCACTCACAGATAGAATCCACCTCCATCACCTCCACTCATAGATAGAATCCACCTCCACCACCTCCACTCATAGATAGAATCCACCTCCACTCATAGATAGAATCCACCTCCATCACCTCCACTCATAGATAGAATCCACCTCCATCACCTCCACTCATAGATAGAATCCACCTCCACCACCTCCACTCATAGATAGAATCCACCTCCATCACCTCCACTCATAGATAGAATCCACCTCCATCACCTCCACTCACAGATAGAATCCACCTCCACCACCGCAACTCATTGATTGAATCCACTAATTGTAAATGTCAAGATGCCAGTTTCGACATCCGTAAACCTATTGAATAACAGCTCATCCACCCTATCTCTGTACGATCATGTCTGACCACTTGCGTTGGTGGTCGTGCACACAAATCTAGGATTTACACATGGCCTATGGTCCTACTGAGTATATCCTTTGAATAATTCACTTATTGTTCTTATAAATGTTGAATCTTACTCTTACAAGCTCCCTGTTCTATGGGACCTTATGACGATCTTCCTGCAGAGCGAGTGGAGACGGAACACGACAGCTCTGTTGGCAGTAACGCCATCGCTATCCGTTACAGAAGTTATCGTGACGCTACCTCCCTCCTCCCTCTGTGTCTAACACTTCATGGAAAATAACGACCGTGTTCTTAGCCTCTTCTGTATCATTATCTTGTTTTGCGCTTTTATTTTGATCTGGATTTTAGTGCATCGTTCATAGGAAGGGAAACACTGTCCTTTATTTTTAGACAGTGTTGCCGTCTACTCGTTGATGCAAGACGAGCAGAGCTATTCATGCTCTGTCGCCAGTAATGCCATCGCTAAACATTGGTAACCCTTCCTTTTATAGCTATGAATAATAACTAGGAAAAAGTAATTTATTGGAAAGTGCTAATTTCTAGATAGTACATCATTAAACTTGGGCTGTTACCAACATACACCTTGGATAACTACAATTGTAACTTGAATGAATAGGTGTTTCTAAGAATTGGTTGCCTAATTTCCTAGGAAGTACACAATATCAGAGTTATTACCAACCTAAAACAGTTACAACTACACGGTACTTAGTTGAGTTGATGGGTAATAGTGGAGGTTTTACTTAGTAGTTCAGCTGTAATCCCTCTGTATTTACCTTCTTATTACCAGTGGTAATTACCCGGTAATACACTATGATTTACCATGCATGTACCGGGTAAATATCGAGTAATTAGGGGACTGTAAAAGGAAGGGTTACCCAAACATTATAGAGGTCACCGTGCCACTGACGTTCCCTCCTTCCTCTGTGTCAGGGGGAGCTGGGAGCCCCGGGTCCCTGTGGGGTCCATGGTCTCATCGTGAGTACATAACGTCTGTGTGTTCCTCCATCACAGCTTCCCTCCAGCCCTCCACCTCATTCCCCCCTCCGGGTTCGGTTTCTCCTCATGCGTGAATGACTCACAGATTGGAGATTTCTGTCACGTCAACTTTCTTTGTTTGCTCATATTGTGTGAAGTAAATTTTTCTCTATTCGTCTAATTTATTTGATTGGAAAATGGTGTTGCTGTCTGCTGCAACACCCTAATTTCCTTAGTGGGATGAATGAATGACACCTTCACTTATCTTATCGTTATGATATCAAGTTAAAGATAACTGCAGATACAAGGCAGGTCAACGTGTACGTATGTCGTGAGTGTTTCCTGTTCTAAGTGTGTGTGTCAGGAGTTTGTCCTGTTCTAAGTGTGCGTGTCTGGAGTGTGTCCTGTTCTAAGTGTGTGTTCTGTGCGCCACGGCAGGGCGACATGGGGTCTGGAGGTGTGATTGGCTTAGCAGGACCTCCGGGACTCAAGGTAAAGACTGATGACTCGTCGTTCACAACGTGTTCAACTAGCTACTCTCCATATGTATATGTAGACATTAAGATCACTATCACATCCACAGCCACTAACAGTGAATACAGAGTCAAATGTCATTCAGCGGCAGGTATGGGTCAGGAGGTAGAGGTTTTACAGTGTCACATGTCATTGAGGAACGGTTAGGGGATAGACACGGAATACAGAGTCACATGTCATTCAGGAGCAGGTAGGGGTTTGAAGGTTGAGGTTAGACAGTGTCAGATGTCATTTAGGAGCAGGTAGGGTTTAGGAGATAGGTGTTAGACAGTTAATACAGTGTCTTATATCATTGAGACTGTTCCTCATGTCATTGAGGAACAGTTAGGGGTTAGACACTGATTACAGTGTCACATGCCTTTTAGGAGAAGGTAGGGGTTAGACAGTAGATACAGAGTCAGATGTAAATCAGGAGCAGGTAGGTGGTGGAGGTAGGGGTTAGACAGTAGATACAGAGTCAGATGTAAATCAGGAGCAGGTAGGTGGTGGAGGTAGGGGTTAGACAGTAGATACAGAGTCGGATGTAAATCATGCAAGCACGCAAGGGTTAGGAGGTATCTTGCTCTTCCTAGGTTGCGTAAAGAAGTGAGGGAATCAAACCCACAACATGTTGGGTTAGAGTTGAACACCTTAATCAACAACACTATAAACCATCCTCAATGAAGTTTTTATTTCAAATGGAAAAAAGCGTGTGGTTCCCGCATAACAATATTTACCGCTAGTCTGTAAATATTGTTATTCAGACCATCTTAAAAAATGCAGAATAAATACACAAAAAGAATAAACTATCTAAGTAAACCAAACATAACTTCAGACAAACATAAACAGTGCAAGCTGATAGTGCTCCGAAGATTTATGAAATAGCACTCTTCTATATAAATGTTGTTTAAATAAAACATATTTAATACAACCTCTAGGATACAGACAGTCCCCGAAAACTCTGCTTCCTCCATGTGGTTTATTAAAGTCCCTTCACGTTTATTGTCTGGTGGGGAGAGCTACAGCGAACTGCTGCTACATTACTTTATCTCATATTCTTGTGTTTTCAAAGATGAGTTTCTGTATTTCTAGATGACTGTGTTTCGATATTCCCAGAAGACTGGATTTCGGTACTCCTAGATGACTGTGTTTCTGTGATGACTGTTTCTGTATTCCTAGATGACTGTGTTTCTCCTAGACGACTGTGTTTCTGTATTCCTAGATGACTGTGTTTCTTTATTCCTGGGTGACTTTGTTTCTCCTAGATGACTGTGTTTCTGTATTCCTAGACTACTGTTTCTGTGTTACTAGAGGACTGTGTTTCCTAGTTGAGTGTGTTCCCGTGTTCCTAGATGAATGTGTTTCTCCTAGATGACTGTGTTTCGGTATTCCTAGATGACTGTGTTTCTGTATTCCTAGGGAGTTCCGGGCAATCCAGGGGAACCAGGACTGAAAGGTGATAAGGTGATCTGATTATGTCTTCCATAGTTTATTCAATAAAGTATATTGTTTTAGAAAGCTATATTATGTATTTATTCTCTCTCAATCTCTCTCTCTCTCTCTCTCTCTCTCTCTCTCTCTCTCTCTCTCTCTCTCTCTCTCTATATATATATATATATATATGGTTGAGGAGTTATATTTCCGCTACTCTGTATGTGAAGGCCTATCTCGACCGTTCAGATCCATGCTAGTAATTATTTTATCAGGAAACACAGAACATGCAACGGTGACAGAATACAGATCTATATATCAATGTTATTAATCTGAGTCTCCATTCAACCTGATTGATTAAAGTGTGTGTGTGTGTGTGTGTGTGTGTGTGTGTGTGTTGGTGTGTGTGTGTGTGTGTGTGTGCGTGTGTGTGTGTTGGTGTGTGTGCATGTGTGTGTGTGTGTGTGTGTGTGTGTGTGTGTGTGTGTGTGTGTGTGTGCGTGCTTCGTTCTCAGGAGGAAGTGGGTATACCCGGCGAGCAGGGTGAACACGGTTTCCAAGGCGACAAGGTACGTTCTCATTTCTTATTCGTCAGAATCGACAAATATTAGCCCTACGACGGCGCCCTCCACGGCCCTGCTCGATGGTTAAGAGGTGGTGTGTTCCCCTTCGTAGGGTATCGTGGGGTTGCCAGGGTTACCGGGACAACGTGGGAAACCTGGATCCCAGGTATGGTCTCACACTGTTCGGAAACACCTGATAATGTTCCACGTCCGCCTTAGCTGAGAGAAAGGTCTTCCGCCAAGTCTCAAAATGAATCTCAAGTCTGATAACGTGCAAGGAAAAACCTGAGTGTCCGTTATTATTCTGCCTAGTGTGAAAATCCCGCAGCCCAAAATATGATAATATTCTTGTTACACTTTGAAAAGATTCTGCCGATGACTTTGCAGGCTTTGTTAACAAAGGTGGGATTAAGTAAAAAGTACTATAAATGTAAATCTGATTCCTGAACACCCCCATATATATATAGATAACAACAGCATCATGAGCTTGTTTGATGAGCTTGTTAAGAGAGGCAGAGAGGCCGATCTCTATCTGTCTGGGCTACTTAACCGGTCCTCCATGACGGATGTTTGTGTGTTCCAGGGGAAACCAGGGGACAGCGGTCCTGCTGGCCTGGCCGGCCCTCCCGGCCCGGAGGTAAGATATTACCCGGGAGGGGAACACGAGTGTATGTTTATATAAATACTCTTCATGAGAGTGTTTCGGAAAACATTCCCGTCTGCTAAATCGGCTCCATTCCCGCAAGGTTGGACCGTAGGCGAAAGCCGGACCCTAATGTTTTCTCCAAAACACAAATCTGAGAAATTACTTTATTGATTTCCACAGAAAGTTGAAGTATTTTTTTCCCTTCACCGTACGAAGCAAGCCTCTCCGCTATTAGGGAGACAGCCTAGCGTGACGGACCCACTTTACTCTGAGATAACCGTCTATTTAAATCTACATCTCAAGTTGATTCAACAGGGGGTTGAATCAACTATTTCCTGGCACTTATTGTATGTTGTGCGTCGGCGTGACGGTGCATTGCTGAATACAGGGAATGGGTTAACCTAAAACCTTGTAAGAGCTTGGCACTTGTTTCTATGAACCTCCTTACTGTACCGACAGCGATATATTGTTGTATCTCCTTCTTTCAACAAATGTACTGATTGTAAGTCGCTTTGGATAAAAGCTAAATGCCCTAAATGTTAATGTAAATGTGAATGGGTCGATTTGAGGACAGAACGGTTCTCATGGTTCACGTTCTCCCTCCTCACTCCAGGGGTTCCCCGGGGATCTCGGCCCACCGGGACACAACGGCCCCGAGGGACCCAAGGTTAGCGTGACCTTTGACCTGTTATCACCCAATCACAGAGCAATGCTTAGCGCTCGCCACCTGAGCTGCAGAGGCCGACGTCATGTTGTGCTCTATCTCTCCCCAGGGTAGGGCCGGGCTCCGAGGGTTACCTGGACCCAGCGGGATCCCTGGACTGGAGGTGAGCTGCTCAGTGGGTCGGACTCTGCGTTATTAAGGGGCATCCGATGCTTTTCGGTCCTTATTAGGGTTGGGAATCACAGAGTACCTCTCGATGCGATACTATACACGATACATGGCCCGCAATATAACATAGCGATACAGTGATTCTGCAATTATCAATGTATTGTTAGTCAATCCTATGATGATACATCACGATTTATTTCTAACGAAGAAGTCAAAATGACAGTGACAAGGTAAAGTGCTAGATTTCGCTCTTTATTCATGGTCCAAACTGAGTTTTCAGTTACTTTTCTTTTGCTAGTTAACTTCCGTTCAAGTTTTCTTCATTCATGTACGGAAATTCTTCTTCTTGTTCTTCAAACAAAGAAAAATATTATATCGATATTAGGCGTCGATATTTTGTCCCACCCCTAGTCCTTCGGCCGATCCGCACACATCCAGCCTTCTGTAACGACGCGGAGGTCGGCGAGAGGTCACGGATGGCGTTGATGAGCAACTCCATCGCCTCTCTCACACAAACACGTTATTCCCCTCCACCTCCTCCTAGGAGCAGGATTATCTTTGGCCACTATTATTTATGTAAATGTATCTTGTTTTTCCATCCTATTAGTGTCCTGCACTTTCTGCTGAATGAATGAGATGATTAAATACATCTTAATTAGCAAACACAAAGATCTTCGTTAGAGAGAGGGAGATGCATTTGGAAACCATTCGGTTCTTCTGAAGCCCTGTGCTGCAGACAACACAAAGAGCATGAACTTTCCGTTCGCTTCTCCTCCATGTCTGCTTTTTTCTAACCTTGTGACTCTTTCGTCTCGTTGCCAGGGTGACGAAGGCCCACCTGGGCCGGCTGGACCATCTGGACCAGAGGTGAGCACCCATTGGATAAGAGGATGTGCGGCTCTCGACCAATTACAGGGTTATCGTGGTTCATGCCTTCCCCCCCAAACTCCATAACATACACACAGTGGGACTGGTGTCTTCGTGTTGATCCCAGCCTCAAAGGAGGGATGCAGCCAGTCTTGTGTGGTGAGATTTTGGCGGGAACATGTTCATTGTTCTCAAGCTATGCTCCGAAACATATGGCGTCCCTCCTATCGCCATGAAGGTCGGTTAGGAAAATTGCTATGCACACAGTGAAGAGAAAGGTCTTGATGTGTGCTAAGGGAGAGACTATGAAGCAACAACAACTTATTCTCTACACACAAGACATAAAGGAGCTGTCCAAAACTTGAATTTGAGATTTGAATCAGTTGGTGAATGGTTATTATTAAGTCTGAAATCTCCAAAAAGTAGACTTCCACCGTTTCACAGTGTTCATCATGTAGCATGTCTTTTGGAGACCAACTAAAGTTAGTCTGTAAAGTTAGCTTTTTGTGTTATGAAACGTATTCACACATTTTACACTATCTTGTTAAATATATCCTTTCACTCATTTGATCAGCTCTTCATAAAACAGTTTTGAAAATAGAGTCGACCGTATACTACGATAAGAACAGCAGGGAGCCAGACAAATGATCAGTCAGACGTCTCCCCCCGGCTGGCTGTGGTTGATCACACCCGGCTCCGAGCTCTCTGGAACCGCGCTCAAAACAAAGCACTAAAGGACCGGGTCGCCTCTCTGAATATCAAGAACCCCTCGGAGCGGGCGTCTCTCTGCCTCTGTGAAGACTTTATGACTTCACCCGTCGTTGAGCTGCTCAAACACAAGGCCTCCGCCACTGCACTGTTTGTCTTTTATTTGGTGTATTTGTACATGTATGTACATATCAGAGCAGAGCTTCACCCCGGACTGTGTGTGTGTGCGGGGTGTCCCCCAGCCGCAGTGCACTGACTGTGTGTCCTCTCCCCCGTCCCCTGTCCCCCGTCCCCGTCCAGGGCAGAGCTGGGAGGCCGGGATTCGGAGGCAGCGCCGGCCCAGACGGTCTCAAGGTCAGGGCCTCGTTAGCATGCGCCGCGGTGGCATCAATGTCACCTCAGTGCGGAACACGGTCTTTTAGGATAATGCATTAAGTGAATGTGTGTAAATGAGATGTTAATTCCCCCCGTTGCGCCCAGGGGGAACGGGGCTCTGAGCACATTTCCACTCATTTGAACTTAAGCAGGAAGGCGTGAATACGTTGGCGATATGCTAATGAGGTCCTCCCACACAGGGGGAGACGGGCGTAAGTGGCGAGGTCGGAGCGCACGGAGAGAAGGTAGAATACTTTTTATTAACACTCGCTCCCTCGTGGTCATGCTTTGTCTTTGTGTTTTATCAGTCCTCCAGTGTGTGTGTGTGTGTGTGTGTGTGTGTGTGTGTGTGTGTGTGTGTGTGTGCGTGCATAAGAGAGTGTGTGTGTGTGTGTGTGTGTGTTTCGGTTAGCGAGTACATTTGTAGGCGTCAGTGTGTGTCTGTGTGTATTTGTGGGTGTCATGTGTGCACCTGTGTACACATGTGTGTGTGTGTGCATGTTTGAGGGACTTTGTGTGTGTTTGTGCTTTGCTCTCTGAAGCTGTGTTTGTGTTTGGGCTCCGGTTGACGGTAATGCGGCGTGTGTGCACATCTCTATGTTGAATTTCGTCTGCATGTAAAAGATAAATAATGTCACAGCTTAGCATTGAGCACGGCTCGCTCATGAGTAGGTTTCCATGAGCGAGATACCTCACCCTCACTGATCCCCAAAGGCTGGCTGTCGCCTTGACTGGCTACGGGTGCATGAATGGGTGACTGAACAGGTATATGAATGAGTGAATGAATGAGTGTATGAATGGGTGAATATGAGCCACTGATTGTGAAGTGTTGAAGTGTGAAGCGCTATATAAACACATTCAAACATGACCTCTCTCTCTCTCTCTCCTCGTGTCAAACCAGGGGCCACCTGGGTTCCTGGGGCCCGTGGGGGAGCCAGGCATCGCTGGAGAAAAGGTAAGCATGCCGTGAACCGTGCAGGTCATGGTTGCAGTGGTGGTGGTGCTTGGGGTGGTGGTGGTGGTGGTGGTGGTGGTGGTGGTGGTGGTGGTGGTGGGGTGGTGGTGGTGGAGGTGGTGGTGGAGGTGGTGCTTGGGGTGGTGGTGGTGGAGGTGGTGTTTGGGGTGGTGGTGGTAGTGCTTGGGGTGGTGGTGGTGGTGGCGGCAGGTGGTGCTTGGGGTGGTGGTGGCGGCGGTGGCGGTGGTGCTTGGGGTGGTGGTGATGGTGACGGTGGTGCTTGGGGTGGTGGTGGTGGCGGTGGTGGTGGGGGTGATGGTGGTGGTGGTGGTGGCGGTGGTGCTTGGGGTGGTGGTGATGGTGGCGGTGGTGCTTGGGGTGGTGGTGGTGCTTGGGGTGGTGGTGGTGATGGTGGTGGTGGTGCTTGGGGTGGTGGTGGTGCTTGGGGTGGTGGTGGTGGTGGTGGTGGCGGTGGTGCTTGGGGCGGTGGTGCTTGGGGGGGTGGTGGGGGTGGTTGTGGTGGTGGTGCTTGTGGGGGTGGTGCTTGTGGGGGTGGTGGTGGTGGTGGTGGTGGTGGTGGTGGTGGTGGTGGTGGCGACGGCGGTGGCGGCGGAACACGAGGTGGTGTTGGTGGAGTATGAGATGTGTGACGCTGCGTGACTCGGCTCCTGACGATGACCTCCTCTTCCTCTCCTCTTCCTCAGGGCGAGCGAGGGGAGGTGGGAGATCCCGGACCGCAGGGGGTGAAGGGAGCGACGGTAAGGCGCTGGTCTGGACCGCAGCCCTCCTACCACTGGGGGGCGCTCTGGCAGCATTTGTGGTCAAGTTATGATGATGATGATGATGATGATGATGATGATGATGAAGATGGTTAGGATGAGGATGATGATGATGGCAGGGAGGATGTGATGAAGAGGATGGAGATGAGGAGGAGAATGATGATGATGGTGAGGATGAGGATGATGGTGTTGAGGATGAGATGAGGATGATGATGATGTTGATGATGATGTGATGGTGAGGAGGATAATGAAGATGATGATGATGATGATAATGTGTTAGTGTTCTGTGATAATGAGAATGATAAAAACGGAATGGCATATACGTTATGAAACGGTACTAAGTTAAACAGGAGCCAATAAGAAGGTTTGTGTTGGATTAGTAAGGTGGCTGTCTCTAGAGGAGGAGATTTATTGATCCATGATGGGATGTCGCATGGCAAACGGCCGAACAGGATGTGGCTTCAGTGAGAATACAGATGTTAACATCTTCCAGCTGGGGAGGAGAGTCAGGGAATCATGTTTAGGTGCAGTCAGCAATGCATACAAAAAGGCTTGCTAAACAAACCAGTTCTTGAAGTAAATAAGGTTATTTAGGTGAGACACACGGCACGACCGGCGGCATGTGGCTCAGGAGGGAGAGCGGGTTGGCTGGTCACCGGAAGGTTGCCAGTTCGATCCCAGGCTCCTCCTAGCTAGAGTGCCGAGGTGTCGCTGAGCAAGACGCCTCACCCTAACTGCTCCCGACGAGCTGGCTGTCACCCTGCATGGTTGACACCGCCGTCGGTGTGTGAATGCAATATTCTAAGTGCTTTGAGTGGCCACTGCTGAGAAAAAAGCGCTGTATAAATGCAGTCCATTTACCATTTACTAGATATTAAAAGTGATTTGACCGCATCGTATTCACTGCAGCAGACTGAAGAGTGTCCTCTGTCCCCCTCAGGGTCATCCTGGCTCCCCTGGACAGAGGGGATCCCCCGGAGAGCAAGGCTTCCCAGTGGGTGAACCGTCTCATTGGGGACCCCCCCCCCCCCCCCCCCCAGCCCTCCGGCTGGTCTCTACGGTTCAGCGCCGAGCCGCCCTTCCACCCTGCTTGCTATTCTTCCTCTCGTCTCCGTGTTGTGTGACCCTGTGCACTCACAAAGCTGTTTGGGTTTTCATTTATTTTTCTCCTTCATCTTTCTCGCTCGCTCGCTTTGATGCTTTCTTGTTTGTTGCAATTCTGAAGATTTGTTCACATGAAAGCAGGAAGTGTTCCTTGGTGAGTTTTAGTCGATGTTGACGTCCAGAGGAATAAGACTGAGGCTTCTTCCGCTCTTAAGCTGAACCTGAGTGTCGTGCAAAACTGGATGAAAGTGCACGGCCCACTTTTTTAAAAAACAGATGCATGAAAAATGCATGAGCCAGAAGTTGGACGACAGGAAGCATCGGTCTCTCATCGATTTCTCCCCATCGTTGCTTTAGGGCCGTCCTGGTTCTCAGGGATCCATTGGTGTCCGAGGACCCAAAGGACTCAGGGTAAGAAACATTATTTTGTTTGTTTTTGTTATCATTTAGCAGGCTGGTGGAATAGTTAAGGAGTTTGATCCCCCCCACCGCCTGGCTTCCGTGATGGCTACCCCCTTCTCCCTTAACGACATGTTTCTGAAGTCCAAGTGAGTGGCTCTGGGTGAAAGCCTCTGCTGAAGTACTACTACCTAGTTGTACTCGTTAATAATTGAGAGTATTAATTTGTTCACACATGGTCACTTAGCTATCGGCTATCCGCAAACACAAAAAAACCTGTCTGCTTTGTATGTGTGAAGGCGAATCTTAATAGCGTTCTAAACTATCGTTAGGGGGCGTGTCGAGGGGTGAAAATCTTTAAAGCAAATGAGCTCAGGAGAAACGGACTCTGTCGTAAACCTCGCTTCAGCGCTTCAGACAACACCCCGCCGCTCCTGTACCCTGAAATATATGACCACGGCGGTGTCTTTAAAACAGCCGTAAATCCAACGCTAGCCAGGCTTCTCCGAAACGTCTGCGTCCGACCCTGCGTCAACAGCCCTCGGCCACGCCGGGGTTTTGGGTCTGAATGAATTATTGATCTTACACGAGTAAGTGGTGTAATTAAGCTATTTCATCTTGTGGATGGCTTTTATATGGGTCCGTTGACATCATGGGAAGATACCCATTTCGGATTTAATAACTATAATTGCTTAAAATTGCATGACGACCTTTTGAAAGCCAAATTTAGAGCTATTAACAACACACCCACGTCTAACCAAAAAGTATTTTTTGTTGCGGAACAAAGAACTACTACAAACAATACAATCCTATATTCAACATAAGGATGTGTATTTTCTTATGAAGACCGAATAAAGATAAACTAAACACATCATTTCAGCAGAATGCCGATCTTTGGCACTCTATCGGTCCTATAACATCATCACAGTCTCCGAAGACTCTTGTTTGTGAATAACTGTTATGTCTGATATACAGCAGACATACAGCGCATTAAGGTAGAAATACATCTAAAGCACAAGTCTCCTTTAATAAAACCCCACAGTGGTCGGTAGCGGTCTGACGACAGCGCCCAAACAGTAACATGACTAATTTGTAAGCGGCGTTGAGGGTTGACAGACTACATGGTGTGCTTACTTTTGGGCTCGATGTACGAGTGCTTGGCTAAACAAGCCTCGTAAGCTTCCATGGCTTTCATGTTCGGTGGGAAGCCTCTGTGAAGCCACTGTTTGGCTTAATTTGAGAGGCGAGGATGAGTCAGCAGAATGCTCCAGACCAAGCCATGACCTTTCCAGAAGGGACCAGGCTTCACTGTACAATATCTTCAGTGTGCAGGCGCCAAATACCGCAGTCTTGTCTTGTGGGATCATGGAAATGGAGTGATGGAGAGTATTGGATGAAGAAAATAAATATGTTCTTCTTCTGTGTTCTTCCTTAGGGTCTATACTGTGTCCATTTATTTTGACGTTATTAATAACGTCACCCCCTAACCTTTGTTACTCCAAAGGGCAAGGAAATCTTCCCAAACATCAGGGGAAAATAAGAATCCTTGACTTTTACTTGCCCTTCCCCAGTTTGAATTGTTGTTTGCTTCGTACACGATATGAAAGCGACTCTACACAGAAAACATGGTTATTGCTGACCAGTTTCTCCCTAATATGGTACAGATCAATTAAGGGCTGTGATTGATGAGGCAGACTGAGAGGAAAAATGGCTGTGGTGACCAATCAGATGTTGGCTAATGTTCAGTTGGGGAGAGGAGGGGAGCTCTAGTCTATTGGCGCAAAGAGTGTCCTTACCAAGGCTTATTCAATGCACTTGTAAGCAACGAAGACCGTATCAATTATCATATCATATAATGTCATTATTCGGATCACACTTTCCAACACACTTTGAGAGTTTGCATGATATCTATAGTTAGTGTTATGTGCTTCAAGTAAGTAAAAGAGCTCCGAGAGAAATGTACTAATCCCTCCGTCATTGTTCACAGGGCCCTGTGGGTCCATACGGGCTCCAGGGAGGGAAAGGTTCTGCTGGAGTCATGGTAAGGAGGAGGTCAACAGCTACTAAGCTAAAACGTTGACTTCATCATTTATAGTCCATACCTTTCAATGAATGTGTCATATATGTATGACTCTACTACCTTGTTTTGCTATTTATGATTGTTTCAAAATGTGATGAGTCAGTTTATGTATTGAATCAGTTGATGTATTGATAATGTTTTGGCAATGAATGTAAAATGAATATGTGGTAATGAGCTCGAGATTTGAATGACTTCACTGATCACGGCGACCACACATTTGATATGTTGTTATTATGAATAAATAATAAAAACATTATATCTCACTGTGATAAATCACAGCACTCACTTTTGTACATTCATCCATAAAGATGCTTTGAATTCGATGTATTTAGCTCGTTACTTTACTCAGGGCTTTATATTCCCATAAATACCCAGCCTTCAAACTGAAGTTGTTATGAGGACATAATGGGGGACATAACCAATGTTTTGGGGGGACGTGAAAGGACTGCTTCTGTTGGTTGTTCTTGTAGGGCCTGGATGGTCCACCCGGAAAACCTGGGTTCCCTGGACAGATGGTGAGAATAGTCTCCTCATCACTCTATCCATCAGTAGCCTATTTTAAAGCTGCACTATGCACATTCTCCTGTTAGCGCACTCTTGTGGTTGGAGTTGTTGCTATAACGGTTGTCTGGAAATTTGGATGCTTCTTCGTGACGTCAAGACTTTATTTACCATGGAAACCATGACAGATTCATTCTTTCAAGCCAGGAACCACTGGGATCTTTTCTGAACCTTTTAAACCTTATTAAAATCAGAAAAATACAAACTCTACATGAACAAATACCACATGACAGGTAGCACACATCCTATGCTATGAAGCTAGCGTCAAAGTTTCCATAGGTGGGGGCAAAAGTTGACCAGAATGAAACGATTCATAGAAAATGATTCCCTGGATGCATCGACTCATTGTTTTATTCTCGAGGAACGTTCTAGGTCAGACATTTCTTAATGGAGTCAATGGCTGCAGTATAAAAGGTTGCATAGTGCAGATTAAACATCATTTGTGTAGACATGTCTTAAGCCTCCACCATAATTCATAAGTTATTACTGTGTCTGTCTGCTGTTCTGCCAAAGGGGAAGATCGGCGAGCGAGGAGAATCTGGACCGAAGGGATTTCCAGTAAGTGATGCAGTTCTTTTGTGGATTAGTCGCAGCTGATTTTGGGATGAGAATGTCTATGACATGGCTTTAAATCCCAATCAATCGTCGGCGCTGTGTGTGGTCTAAACGGTTGATGTTTCCTCCCAGGGTATCCAGGGACCATCAGGACCTCCTGGTGCCAAGGGCTTTGCAGGAGAGCCAGTAAGTTTCCAGACACCCAGCTGTCGGCAGGCTGGCCTCCCTCATTGGAGGAGATCCTGATACTTGAGACCACCATTGGAGAGAATGTTTGAGAAGCCCTCCCTTCCAAACGTTCTTACCCGTTCCTCCTCTACTGTCTGTTTTTTTGGATCTGGGCTCCCATTGTTTCTCATAAAAAAGCATTAACAGTAGCTCCAAAAGTCTTGCCTGCTCACAACCACCACAGACCTTTCCTTGTCGCCAGTTCCTCAGCTTGACAACATCTTAATCACTGCTGGATCCTCCCAATCCCTCAGAATACTGCTCGCTTGAAGAGCCCAGAGAGAGAGAGAGAGAGAGAGAGAGAGAGAGAGAGAGAGAGAGAGAGAGAGAGAGAGAGAGAGAGAGAGAGAGAGAGAGAGAGAGAGAGAGAGAGAGAGAGAGAGAGAGAGAGAGAGAGAGAGAGATTAATCCTTTTTCCCCCATTCTGTCCAAGATCTACAATGGGATGAATCAGACTCAACTTGATTTACACCGTCCACTTCCTGCAAAGGCAGATTTATCGTAGCCTGACTGTATCTCCATAACAGAATGCCTTTTACTATGTCCCACTGAAACGTCGGCCCAATTACCCCCGGGCGTCCCACCGCCTGGATAAAGCTACACCTCACAATCCATACCGGCTCAATGCCATTCTGCGCTCTTTTCTACTTTTTCTTTTGAACAACCGAAGATGTTTGTCCCAGATATGTGAACGCTGCCGACCATTATTCTGTTATTGATGCCTCTTCTCTGCCTCCAGGGGCCGGCGGGGCCCGCTGGATCGACGGGGCCTCTCGGAGACATGGGACCAAAGGTGAGTTTCATCACCTGTCAGCCTCGTGTGAGTCCCGCCCGCCTCACTGTGTAGTTAATATTGAGCTGGATTCGCTCGCCTTTGAAAAGCCTCCTGTGTGTGTCTGTGACAGGGACCGCTGGGGAGGGCAGGGGCGAGCGGGCTGCCTGGTGATCCTGGAGAGAAGGTCTGTATCGCTCTGTACTCCCTTTATTCACATGAAGTCATTTAGTCAGAGGCAGCAGCCAAACACTCTCACAAGCTCGGCTGAAAACAATCAAAGCTTAAAGTAAAAATTGGAACCGCTAGCAAAACAAAGTGAAAGTGCTGCTGTGCCTGCCATAGAAATACTTATTGGTATTGTTAGCGCCAACAATCGTGGTGTCTACCAAGTGTCTGCTGAGTGGATTCCACACTTCAAAGTGCTGTCCAAATTACACCACAACCAGCACAACTGTTCTGCTATGAATCCAGAGACAGCCATACAAATGGGCCGCAGGATACACAAACCGTTATGAGGAGATGTCTGGTAGTTGACAAAGTTGCTGTGTTGTTGTTGTTGTTGATGTTCTTCTGTCTGGCAGGGGGCCCCGGGTCCCATCGGAAGCCCGGGAGAGCTGGGCCTGATGGGTCAGAGGGTAAGTAGTACACCCATCACTGACTCACCGCAGACCCAGAAGTCTCTCTTTAATGTGCTTATGCATATTCCCTCTCACTTTGGCACGGCATTTTATGTCAACCAGCGGAATAATTAGCCAGGCCCGAGTGGCCACCCTCCTCTTCAAACGAGCTCATCAAAGTGTTCTCTTATTTATGCTGTAAACCCATAAAAGCTCTTGTTACAGTCGTTATGGTTTCCTTCTGCCAGGGGGAGGCTGGAGTGTACGGTGAGGTTGGAGCAAGCGGACCTGACGGAGTCAAGGTAGGGAGGATGGAAACCTCTGGGCGACGGATGACTGACACCCCACTGACATCACCGTACACAGTGTGACCCGCTGTTGGGTTTCAAATTAAGTTTCCTGAGTCAAACTTAATTTTGTAAATGTTGACAACTGACAACCAAAAGGCACCATTGAAGGTAAAGCGTGTAGAATTGAGTGGCATCAAGCGGATTGAACTGGGCAGAGAGGAAATGCAATATTCATAATTATGCATTTCTGTTTTTGTAAACCTTAGAATGAGCCCTTTGTGTGTACATAGGGGGCGGGTTCTCATCCATGCAGCCCGCCATGTTTCTACGGTAGCCCAGAATGGACAAACGGCTCTAGAGAGGACATGTTTTTAAGTTTTAATCATATTCGTTGTCTAATTTGTAAGCTATGAACTATAGTTTTACAGACTAAATAACTAAATACAATTGATAAATCTATCAGGAAACCTCTTCAACTGTTGGCTACTTGATGCTGTCGTACACGATGAGATCCTTTTGGAATCACCTACTGGCACCTTATAGACCAGTTAAGACATCTACGTTGTATGAAAGCAAGGGGTGAGGTGGGGATTCAGTTGGTGGCAATCTGGAACCTCACCACTAGAGGCCACTAAATCCTAAGCACTGCAACTTTAAGGTCTACACTGTGAATGTGTACCTGATGAACTGAGCTGCTCATCAATCCAATTCAAGTCATACTGCCTGTGAGCCTTGAGCTAAATTGGACCAGCGTTCTGTTGACTTTTGAGTGAAAACAGACAGTGTCTCTATTCTAGGAGATCTGCTGTCTGGCAAGCATTGCGGGATAATTATTTTTTTTAACAGCAGCAAGGAAAAAAGCCTGACTGTCATTCAGAGCCAAGCTTCATGAAGCATGGCAGACAGACCCACAAACAGCTTTTGGCTGAGATTGTCGGTTACAAGGCCTAGACTGAAGCACAGAGTACAGCAGGAGATGGGTCTCAGATTAACGAGTTCACTGTCTACAGGAGGGTTTGTCATTCTGGGTTAGATGCTACATTTAGCCTGTCGCCAGTCTAGATTACTACTCCAGGGGTGTGGGGCTATTGTAGCTAGCTGATGTTAAACGCCCACCAACCACAAAATAGGGTTACGATCGACTGTGTTTACGATGGTTATTTCTCAGCGAGAGAAATCGTTACAACGCATTCCTGGTGGTCTGGCTTCAGTTAAAGTCCTGGGGAGAAAACTAATCAGGGCAACCAAGTGACACCTGAAGAAGTGTACCTGTACATTTAGTGTACAGGGTACAGGTATCACTTATCACTCTTTAATACTCTTTAAATACCAGCATTGCTCTAGTATTGTATTGTAAGTATTTTATTAGGTTATGAGTATTTTAAGTGCAGTGTGCCAATAAATAAATAAGCTCATAGATACCTAAAATCACAAGAAACAATTGAAAAAACTTTTCTTTGGTCTCTGTGTTTGTGTTTTTGTGAATATTTTTAAATTGTCTCAATAAATCAATGAATAATCTAGAATAATCTAGGTTTCATGGTTGCTCACCGGTGCCTCTCACTTTACGTCACCAGGGCGAGGCGGGCGACGTGGGGGCCGAAGGGGCCCAGGGAGAGAGGGGTCTGTTGGGCACCAAGGGGAAGGAGGGCCCCCCCGGGGCTCCTGGCCTGGTGGGGGTGAGGGTGAGTCACTGCGCACATCTTCACGTTGCCTGGCAACAAAAAACACAACAACACAGCGCTGTGTCTGTGTGCCAACCACCTGCTGTTCCTTCACTAGGGTCAAGAGGGTAAACCTGGAACAATCGGCCAACGAGGAAAAGCTGGAGACAAGGTTTGTCAAGCTGCAGTCACTTTCCTCCACAGATCATATTTGACTTCCCCTACTCGTGTCAAGATGGCGTCTCATGCGCATGAGGGTTTAATCGCCCGTGACGGTAAACAAACCATGAAGTCACCTCTGTAGGGACTCAGGGAGGAGTCAAAACACAAAACACAAAACGCAGAGCACGCAAAAGTGGAAACCCCTTCATCGTGAGGTATTTTTTTAGGAGTTGTCCGAAGCAAGCAAAGGGTCTGGGCCCTCACGGTGCGCCTGCTCCTCTGTTCTCTCTCCAGGGAAGCCAGGGCCCCCAGGGCCCGCTGGGCGAGACGGGGCCCGTGGGGGGGCAGGGCGAGCCGGGCCACGTCGGACCCAAGGGTGCCAGGGGAACCATAGGACCCACGGTAGGCACCATACGCACTAAAGATACGTTTCATGGTGCTAACGCTAACGCTAACGCTAACGCTAACAACACCGGGGCTAATGATCCGCTCCCTGCAGGGGGCCCCAGGCAGGATGGGGCCACAAGGGACTCCGGGAGTGGCCGGGTATGAGGTGAGATGGTCCACACGCTGCACACATTCAGAAGGGATAAGGCTGCAGACCAGCCTGCCAGACCCAGAGATCCATCGTGGAAATGAGATAAATCTCGTGAAAAAACTAGGTTTAAATCTTCTCGAATGGAATGCAGACCAAAAAAACGCTGGGAGTAGCTTATAGCTCGATGAATGCTCTTCTGAAGACAGCTCTTTTGGCCAGCAACCCATTGTACTTTGTGGTCAGTTCGAACCCATTTGCATCATCCCCAAGTCGATGCAGAGTCGGCATGGTTAATTGTTATCCGTAACCCAATCCCTCTTACGGCCTTTATTCAACGACTGCAATCGCTTGCTCTATTCCCCCACTGAACCGTGTCCTGTGTTGTCCTTCCAACAGGGACACAGAGGAGCCCAGGGCCCGGTAGGCCCGCCTGGACCAAAAGGTGAAAAGGTACACACTCCTTACATGCGTTGATCGGGGCCCTAATCGCTCATGAGAGCTTAATTGGCTGCGTGTTTTATACAGGAACGGGTGGTTTTGCATTAGCGGTGACATTTTCCTCACATTTAAAAACAGTTTTGCAGCACAGTCCCCGCCGTATTGTTTTGACAGATTGGAGTCATTGTTGCATAGCTAATGAGGTTCTGGGCTTCTGTAAGTATTCGCTAAGAAACTCCTTATCTGAGCAGTAATAAGGGCGCAGGCCAAGGCTCATTAACACTTGAAATGTCATCGTATGCAATTAGGCACCTGGATCCCCCTGCATCCTCTCTCTGCTCTTTTCTGGTTCATCATATTCAGCCAAGAGGACTTGAATAGTACAAGAAATAGTTTTGTCTAAATAATCATCTCCCTGGCTCTGTGTGGGGATCGATAAAGTGCTGTAGTGACTGCTGTAATGGATAAAGCAATAGCTGCCGGTGTGAACAAGCTGAATCGGAGCCAAAGAAAAGCTTATCGGGATATCTAGAAGTGTGTGATTGTTTCGGAGGGCACCTGGGATCAAGGTAAATCGTACGCCGTGCTGCCGCGTGCTGGTGCGTCCTGAGCAGGGATCTCGACGCTTTGTATTCACTGCTCCGGTCGTTTCCATTGTGCTCGGGGAAAACGTTGCGTTTGATTTACTTAGGATGTGCACAACACATGACGATGACGAAGAAACAAACGCACAAAAAGGGGATTATTCGACCGTACAGATGCAACGCACATGACCATAAATCCTCCCTCCTTCCTTGGCGATCGATGTAAGGCTGCTAATAAGGGACTGGGCGGGAGCCAGCTCGTCTGATTCGTGGGTAGTGAAACCACATTAGACGATGCGCTGTATATGAACAACGAGGCCCTCCCTCGGTTGAAACGGTTTGTGAATGCGGCAAAACAAACCGCACCCCTGTGGCCTCGTGACTCCTCCCTCGTACCGGTGGTACCACTTTGCTGCTGTCTGTTCTCACTCGGTTCCTTTGTCCCGCTCAGGGTGAGCCAGGGGACGACAGCAAGGTGGAGGGACCGCGGGGAGCCGCCGGGGACAGAGTGAGTGACCCCCCCCCCGCCATTTCCTCCTGACCCGTGTCGGCATGACGACGCCGCCTGTTCTAACAATGGGTTCTGCTGTCCCACCAGGGTTCTCCGGGCGCCACGGGAACCAGAGGGGAACCAGGGGATCCAGGATACGAGGTGAGCCCAGAGTTCATGTCCCCAGCTCCTCCTCTGTTTGTTGTTCCATGAGGGGAACACCACCCTGGTTAGAGCCACGTTACTTTGTTAACAACGCTGTTAGCAGCCGACCCTGTGGAACACATTCGTTATTGGTCATTTCATTTAAGAGTTGATCATCTGCCTGTGGATCGGGGTTAGATACATTGGGATTTGAACCTGGCTGGAAGTCCAACGCCCAAGCCACTACTGCACTATCTACTGCCTAACCCTTACCTGCTCTGTAATGACTTGTGCCTGCACTGTCTAACCCCAACCTGTTCCTAAATGTCCCATCTCTGTACTGTCTAACCCCTACCTGCTCCTTATTGACCTGTCTTTGTACTGTCTATCCCCACCCTGCTCCTTAATGACTTCATTGAGAGGCAAATGACTTGGATCTGAATTCACTGTAACCAACTGCTAATCCCTGGGGATAACTTCCTGTTTCAGGGCCAGCCCGGGCTGGACGGGGCCAGAGGTCAGGCTGGGGCCCCGGGCTCTCCTGTAAGTGTCCGTACGTTGCCTCTTCGCCATGAACGCACCACACAACCACAGAGTCTGCAGAGCGAAATGACATAAATGTATAGACACACAAAGATCATATGGTCAGTGTGTGTATATTGGGTTATGAGATTCATGTTGATATTGGATGTTCTCCAATGTTCAATAGAGTGTCATGAATCATGATCCAGTTGATGCTTGGAGACCTTTCTTGCTTGAAGGGATGTTAATTAGAAATTTCTTCCAATTGCATCACACCTCCATTATTCATCGTTTTTTTGTTTTCTTTTGTTCAATGAATAGTTGAAGGGGAACCATCATGCTCGGCTGTTTTCTAATATGAGACGGTGCCGCTTCAAATGGTGCTGGGAGAACAAAGCTCTGTCTGCAACATCGACTCCGCTTCTGGGGGGAAATCACAGAAAAGTTGAACCATCTGCATCACTGGTCCAGGGTCTGTGGTGATGGCGTCAATGATCCAACTTTTGGAAACGGAGTTGATGTCGCAGACTGCGGTCTCGTACAATTCCTCTTTGAACCATCAGAGAGGAACACTACATGGGGGGATTGGGGGCTGGAGCACCCCTGGAGATTATCAAAACATGGAGTCATTTCTTTAAATTATATATATATATATATATGTACATTTAATGATCATTTCTGAATAATGTATAATTTATTTGCCAATATAAAATTATACATAAATATTGAGATGATGCTAATTAAACTTTAAGTAGTTACGTTGACTGTCTTAAGGCTGGTCAGGTTGAATAAACCTTGTTTTTGGGACGGCTTATGCTTCTAGCTAGCTTTTTTCCCATTAAGTTTATAGCTAGCTTTGTCTCATTTAACTTTAGCTAGCTGTGTCTCATCGTACTTCTAGCTAACTGTCTCATTATGTTTCCAGCTAACTATGACTGATTCACAAAAAAATATTTCTGATACTTTCAAGAGCCCGCATGATTTGAAAAAGGTCGCAGTGACAATAGAAGAAAATGAGTTGAGTAATTTGAGCACCGGCCAATTTGCGTTTCAACACTTCTTAGTTTTCTTCCGCTTTGCGTGCTGCTGTCTGGTCGGGTTTATCAGGGGTGGGCTGATTGCCTCCCTGTGGGTTTGTGATAGTCACCGACCGCTCTAGGCCTGGCCTGTTCCGCAGCAATCCTCATTGAAGTCAACTGATGAATGAATGAATTATTCGGCCCTATTCAAATAAATTACCAATCAATTTTTATCAACACCGGTTGAAAACTACTTCCCACAGGCGGCAATGAGCGGAACTTTGTGTATTTGAAAAGACCAGAGAGTGACGTTTTCCCTTTAATTGTAGAACCATTTCTCCATATGTTGATGGTTCCTCAAGGCTAGCCTGTTTGTTGTCAGTGTTGATTGGATGATTACTTAATTATGTGTTTGTGTTTAATTATTTGCTTTTGCTTTAAATCTGCGAGTTGTCTCCAAGTGCTATGGATACACGTTGACTAACTCTCACATGCAAGTCAATCCGATTACAATCAACACATCACCCTTACGTCCTCAGGGCCACGCCGGACCCCGCGGACAGGGAGGGCTGAAGGGGTCCAAAGGTCACCAAGTAAGGACCGAAGGGGGACTCATTGTTTCTGTCGTGTGTATCGCAATACATCGCACACCCCTGTCGTTGCTGGATTCACACATTCATTCATTCATTCATTCAGGGCACTTAGAAGAAGCTTTTGTCCAAACCGACTTACAGCGGTTCATGCACACATTCACACACCGACGGTGAAGTCTACCATGCAAGGTGCCTGCCAGCTCATCAGGACCAGTTAGGCTGAGGTGTCTTGCTCAGGGACACCCACCACTCACAAACTAGCAACCTTCCGGTTACAAGTCAAACCACTCTACCTCCTGAGCTACTGCCGACACACGTGTGGCTTTGTGGGTGATTAATCTCTCTCTCTCTGCTCCAGGGCAAGGAGGGGAAGGCGGGGCCGAGAGGACTGTCTGGGAGCAGAGGATCCCCGGTGAGTAGAGACGCCGGTCAGATCGATGCTAGGAGAGAGTCCGTCTGAGATGCTAACTGTGACAGGCTTACTGTGTTAACTTGGGGATTGAACTGGTTCCTACTGGTTTTATGTTTAACTTGATACACTGCTTGGCAATCACAGTAATGGCTGTAAAACAATTGTATAATGTATACAGTTATATAATGTATTATACAATTATACATAGCATCCTACAATAATTTTAAACATAAAATCCGATCAATGCTCCAGCTTTTAAAAGTTTTCTCCACGGAAACGGAGCTGAATGATTGAACTGCGACCGTGAAGTTTCGAGATGTGTTGGTTCTCTTCCCAGGGTCCAGAGGGTCCAGCGGGCCCCCGGGGCGTGCTGGGCAGAGAGGGCCTGGAGGGGCCCTCGGGGACGGACGGGGCTGCTGGCACCGACGGAGTCAAAGGAAACAAGGCAAGAGAGCTCCCTTTGAAGCCTCCGACGTCACTCACAAGCAGTGGAGACAGTATCCCATAATCAGTGTGCTCCTTTCTGTCGTTTCTATCATCGGCGTCCCCATCATCATCATCATCATCATCATAATCGTCATCATCATCATCATCATCATCATCATCATCATCAACGTCATCTTTCTCCTCATCATCATCATCATCATCATCATCGTCGTCATTGTCCTCCTCCTCCTCATCATCATCGTCACCTTTGTCCTCATCATCATCATCCTCGTCGTCTTTGTCCTCATCATCATCATCGTCGTCTTTGTCATCATCATCATCCTCGTCCTTCTCATCATCATCATCATCATCATCCTCGTCCTTCTCCTCTTCCTCATCATCATCATCATCCTCCATGCCGCTCTTCACCACCACCATCTGCCTCGTGGTCACCACCAGGGCGAGCAGGGAGGCGACGGGTCGTTGGGTCTGGCTGGCAAGGCGGGCCTGCAGGGGACGGCGGGCGTCCCGGGGCTGCCGGGGAGCCAGGGCGCGTTCGGCGCCAAGGTGAGTCCGGATCCAACCGGTCCGCCAGACGGCCTCAGGGGCTGTTAGCTAGAGCTATGGGCCCGATGCAAGACCGAAACTGACATGGAGTTTGTACCTTTGTGAATACATGTGTGTGTGTGTGTGTGTGTGCGTGTGTGTACGTGTGCATGATCCTTTGTGTGTGTGCTCGTATATACTGTGTGTGTGTGTTTGTGTGTGCATGTGTGTGTGTCTGTTGTGCGTTTACATGAGTGTTTGTACATGTGCATGTTTATGTGTGTGTGTATGTGTGCATGTTCCTTTGTGTGCATGTGCACACATACATGTGTGTGTGTATGTGTTTGTGCGTTTACATGTGTGTGTGCGTACGTGTGCATGTGCCTTTGTGTGCGTATATATGTGTGTGTCTGTGTGCGTTTACATCTGTGTGTGTGTGTGTGTGCATGTTTATGTGTATTTGTACTTGTGCATGTTTGTGTGCGTGCGGGTGTGTGGGTGTGTGTGTGTGTGTGTGTGTTTCTTTTGTGTGTGTGGTTTAGGGTGAGAGGGGTCTACCAGGACAAACGGGACCAATGGGGAGAAGAGGGATGATTGGTGGAATGGGGTTGCCAGGGAAACAAGGAGATCAAGGACCCGGAGGACATCCAGTGAGTACTGAAACGGTGGAAAACCGTTTTTCATAACGACACACTGCGATAAGGTATTTGCTGGAAGTGTCAGTGGAATAATGCGAATTTTCACACTGTGTGTGTGTGTCTGTGTGTTGTGTTGCTTGTGTGTGGCTGTCTTTGTGTTTGTGTGTGTGTGTTGTTGTGTGCCTTTGTTTTGTGCGTGCGTGCGTGCATGTGTGTCTATGCATTTGCGTGTGTCTGTCTGTCTGTCTGTGTGTGTCTGTGTGCGCATTTGTGTGCGTCCGTGCGTGTCTGTGTGTGTGTGTCTAGGGGGAGGACGGTGATCAAGGGTTTCCAGGATTCTTTGGGATGTTTGGGCCTCAGGTGAGCCCCCCCGTTCCCCTCCTCTGCCTTCTCCTTCCCATCCTCGGTCTTCCTGTTCCCCTCTTCAGTCTTCCCGTTCCCTTCCTCAGTCTTCCCGTTCCCCTCTTCAGTCTTCCCGTTCCCCTCTTCAGTCTTCCCGTTCCCTTCCTCAGTCTTCCCGTTCCCCTCTTCAGTCTTCCTGTTCCCCTCTTCAGTCTTCCCGTTCCCCTCTTCAGTCTTCCCGTTCCCCTCTTCAGTCTTCCTGTTCCCCTCTTCAGTCTTCCCGTTCCCTTCCTCAGTCTTCCTGTTCCCCTCTTCAGTCTTCCTGTTCCCCTCTTCAGTCTTCCCGTTCCCTTCCTCAGTCTTCCCCAGGTCCCACCAGGGGAACTGCCCTAGTCTGCTCTAGTAGAAGAGGGAGCTGCTTCACACGTGGGCTTGGAAGACCAGGTGGTCTGCAAGATCAACTCTGTGTCTGCTCAGCAGTCGGCAGAATGTGGCCCAGGTGGTAGAGCGGGGTCGGCTGGTAACCGGAAGGTTGCCGGTTAGATCCATGGCTCCTCCCGGAGTGTCGAGGTGTCCCTGAGCAAAACACCATGCCCTGACCGCTCACGACGAGGTGGCTGTCGCCTTGCACGGTGGACTCTGCCGTCGGTGTGTGAATGTGTGCTTGAATGGGTGACTGTTACAATATTGTAAAGCACTTTGAGTGGCCACTGTTTTGAAAATCGCTGTATGAATGCATCACGCTTACCATTCAACAGTCGCATAACAGTAGGACCATTGATGTCCTGTTTGGACCAACCATTCGAAATATAAAATGGTTCTGGAATGGCGTTCCCAGGACCAAGTGGTCCAGTTTTTCAATATTCTCATTCTGCAGAAACAAAGCAGGTGTTGCGTGAGGCAGGTTGTTGTTCACCGCTGGTGTACGAAGCGTTGCTTTGACATTACCAACCCCGCCGCGCGGGACGGCTGACCTTTAACAAACAAGGCAGGCTGTTTGTCGAGTTCATGAAAAGGCTGTTCTCAGGAGATGCTTAGTGAACAGGGAATTGTGTCGGGATTAGGAGTGTCTCCTCCGGTGTGTGTCTCCCTGCTGGGGGGTGTCCACAGCGCAGTGGGACCACTGGACGAGCAGCTGCGACGTCCAATCAAACGAGTCGGAATACGTTCTAGCGAAACTCTTTTTCGGGGTGTCGCGACTGCAGTGCTGAATCAGATGTTTGTTGTTTTCTAGGGTCCCCTGGGTGACTTGGGCCCCACAGGTATACAGGGGCCGAAGGGGCCCCGCGGACTGAGGGTAAGCTGAACAAGTACTTCACACGCAGACACACATATACACAGACACAGACACACACACCCCGGGCCCAACACACACAGACCAGGCCACACACACACACGCAAACACACACACTGGGCCCCAGACACAGACACAGATACAGTCACAGACACACACACACACACAAACACCCCCCCCCCCCCCCCCCATACACACACACCTCGGGGCCCCAACAGACACACACATATACCACACAATCAGAATCATGTCCTGTAAACCAGGCCTTGTCCAAGCCGTTGACCCGTCCCTTGTGTCCAGGGGATGGAAGGACCTGCCGGCCCCTCGGGCATCATCGGACCCAACGGCCACCTGGTACGTACCACCCCCCCCCCCCCCCCCCCGGCCCACCACCTTATGGAACCCCCTCCCTGGTTGGCTCTGATGGACTGACCCTGTGTCTCTCCTCTCTTCCTCAGGGACCCCAGGGGGACAGGGGCAGCCGGGGGGAGACGGTGCGTGGTGGTGGCAGTGTTCTGATGAATCTCTTCCTGTCTGCGGTGCTGCACAGAGTGGGGCCTCTTAGCGTGGGGATGGGTGGGGGATGCTGCGGTCTGTGGGGCCCGCAGGGGGCCTCTTGCATCCAGAGGGTTGTTGCTATAAACACGGGGGCAGTGCGATGCGGCAGAAGTCATTTTGGGGGTGACAGACACTCACTTGGTGCTCATCGTGGGTTCTCTTAATGGGCCGGGCGTGCTCCTGGGCACAGGTCTAATCCACCAGATCACTCTCCCAGTAAAGACGCAGTGTGCAAAAGCAATTTTGGGTCGCCGAGTCGCACCCGAAAGGCAATAAAAAGTATATTATAGCAATTGAATATAGATTAAAAAACCAAACTGTTACACTGTGATAGTCATTTAAGCTCCCTGTAAGATGCAGTTGGGTTTCATTTTGTCTTCTCTTGTGTCCCTACAGGGACTGCAGGGGCCCAAGGTAAGAGCGCTCTCTCCTGGCTTTATTATCTGCAGCAGAGAGCCCGGGCGGAGCCACACATTAGCTCATGGATCATGTTGTTGTTAAAGGGTAGAGCTCCTCGCCGTTTTGAAGACTAACGTGAAGTTTGCTTCTTTCAGGGACCGCCGGGCCCCCGAGGACCCACAGGGGCCCCGGTAAGTCCAGCGTGTGAAGTTTTGTACCGTCGTCTTTAGCAGGAACTTGTACAGACGATCTGGTTGTGATCGGTGTGTTCTTTCTCTCTCTCTTTGCCTTGCAGGGACTTCCCAGTATGTATCCTTCATTGGTGAGAACGTTTTTCCGTTTTGTTTTGCTGTTATTTCCTATTTTTGATCCGCGAGGTATTAGGTGTTATTTATTTTATAATTTCTCTTCTACACGTCATAAAGAACAGGCAAAAAGGCAGGACTACAGCATAGCCTGAATGTCTGAGCCTAGGTCTAAAGCATTTAACAGAGTGATATTGATAACGATTATGATAAATAATATTAGGACCATAACATTTGCCGGCACGCGTCTCACTTCCTGTCTCTGGATAAACCTCTAGCAGAAACAGGAAGCTCTGGACGCGGCCTTCGAGGCCATCCTGGACTCCCACGTTGTCCTGAGGTCAGAGGTGAGCGGACAGATCCTATTGGTTCACCGGATAGAACTCGTAAACATAATCACTCCTAATATGGGTTCCTGAAAATGTTGTTCAGCAGACATACAGTGTATGCACTGTAGGAAATAAGGAGTTGATGTGGGATGAGGAGGATAGTGGTTTAATTTCACGCTAACTTTCATTAATGTACAGCAGTGGCTCAGGAGATAGATCGGGTTGACTTGTACCCAGAAGGTTGCTAGTCCGATCCCCGGCTCCTCCTAGCTCCTCCTACTGTCGAGGTGTCTCTGAGCAAGGCACCTCACCCTAACTGCTCCTTACGAGCTGGCTGTCGCCTAGAGTGGCTGACTCCGCCGTCGGTGTGTGAATGTGCGCATGAATGGGTGAATATCAGGCAATGATTGTGCAGTGCTTTGAGTGGCCACTGGTTAGAAAGCGCTGTATAAATGCAGTCCGTCTATGTACTCATCCCAACTCATCAGAGACATAACGAGGGTGTGTGTCCCACACAGAACTACCAGCACATGGACATGCCCATGCTGGACCAGGGCACGGCGGTGTTCCAGACCCTGCAGCACCTCAGCTCCCTGATCCAGAGCCTGAAGCACCCTCTCGGGAACCGGGACACCCCGGCCCGGATCTGCCGGGACCTCCAGGACTGTGAACAGCGGATGCATGATGGTGACGTTGTCCACGCCACACACACATAGCCACTCACCCACAGCCGTACAGACAGCCTTTCAAACAGCCGTACAATCTGCTGCAGTCCCCGGTCATGATGGCTAACCCTTGAGGTTTTCTGTGTCGCCCTACAGGCGTTTACTGGATCGACCCCAACCTGGGCTGTTCGGCCGACACCATAGAAGTGACATGTAACTTCAGCGCTGGAGGACAGACCTGCCTGAAGCCCGTCTCCGTCTCCAAGGTTAACAAGCACAGTCGGCCTCTTCTGCTGTCTGCCACTAAACGTCTGAAAGCGATAGCCGGGTGCCGGGAGGAAAACAAAACCGACGAAAACAACTTAAGATGCTTTCACGGGGGGTGGGGGAGGGGGGAGATTTAGCGTATTTTGGAGTTAAGCATGTTAAAAAGGGCGGTGTTTATACAGTTTGACTCGCCGTGAAAGGCGAATGCGATGCGTTAATGAGCTTATATTCGTTTGATGTCACTCGTCTCAGGCGGAGTAATCAGAGGTGTTGTACCCGTCAGACGACCGTTTGATCCTCGCTGAATCCTCCCAAGTTGCACTGTGTGCACGAGCGCTACAAACACGACTTACTGAGGCTGACACCATTCACACTTTAATCATATCAATCGCTTTTTCTTTTTATCGGCGCTTAAACTGATGTGTGGTGTAGCAGTCTTTAATCATGTAAATAAACGTCATCTTTTTCTCCTTTGGGGAATGGGGGCGACTAAATCTAAATCCGTGTCTTTTGATCAGCTATCAAGGGGATGGGTTAATGTGGGCCAGTGGCCAGAAGGAGCACACGTGATTAAACACTCATGTTTAATCACAGTAGCTCAGGAGGCAGAGCGGGTTGAGTGGTAGCCAGAAGGTTGCTAGCTCGATGTCCGGCTCCTCCTAGCGAGGGTCGATTTATCCCTGAGCGAGACACCTCACCCTAACTGCTCCCGACGAGCTGGCTGTCGCTCTGCGTGGTTGACACCGCCGTCGGTGTGTGAATGTGTGAAAATCCAGCAGAATCCCCTAAAGGTAACGTAAACGTTCTGCGTCCGTAGCTGGAGATGGGAGTGGGCCGCATCCAGATGAACTTCCTCCACCTCCTCAGCTCCTCAGCCACGCAGCACCTCACCGTCCACTGTCTGAACACGCCCGTGTGGGCCACCGGACCCTCCCTGCAGCCCTCAGACCGCGCCGTCAGCTTCAAGGCCTGGAGCGGGGACCGGATACAGGCCGGAGACGTGCTGGAGCCCACCGTGATCAAGGACGACTGCTGGGTACGAATCAATGTTACATACGATACTTACTCGATTACATAAGATTACCTACTCTATTACATAAGATACTTACTCAATGGTACTAATCCATATTACACAAGATACTAACTCTATGCTATGAATCAATATTACGTACATAAGATACTTACTCTATGCTATGAGTCCATGTTACATAAGATACTTACTCAATTACAGAAGATACTTACTCTATGTCTATGGTATGAATCCATATTACATAAGATACTAACTCTATGCTAAGAATCCATATTAAATACAATACTTACTCTATGGTACGAATCCATATTAAATACGATACTTAATCTATGGTACAAATCCATATTAAATAAGATACTTATTCTATGCTAAGAATCCATGTTAAATAAGATACTTATTCTATGCTGCGTTGCTGTGACCTGCTAATGCTGCCATCTGGGATTAATCCAATACATTTGATCTCATCGTGATATTGGGCGAGTTCAAATACCCTTACACTCTCCAATAACACAGTCTTCTTCTTCCAGATCAAAGATGGCCACTGGCACCAGACCCAGTTCGTGTTCCAGACCCAGGACCCCAACCTACTCCCCATCGTGGACGTGGACAACCTGCCCTCTGCGGACCCCGGCTCCCGCTTCCACCTGGAGGTGGGCCCCGTGTGCTTCCTGTGAGGCGGGGAAGACGCGCGAGACACGGAGCACCTCCCCCAAACCTCGGACTGCAGAGGCAGCCCGAGGAGCCACTAGGGAGGACAGAACCGACCAATGAAAAGGCAGAGCTATCTCATGACGCCTGGCACTAAAAATCCACCGATGGAAAAACAAAAGAATAAGCTTCTCCCGTTCAGAGACTTCTTTACAAGACCTGGGCCGGACCCTTCGCCGCAGACGGAAGGGAGGAAATATGACAAATATGGAAGATCTCCAACGATCTCTAATGGACCACGTTGTAACATATTCGCTTCACGATCTCATTGTTTTCCAATGTTTAATCTTAAATGTCCAGAAGGAGATCTCTGCAGATCTACTGAACTTGGTTTCATCTGCAAAGTTCTTTTTTTTTTTTTATGTTACATCAATAAGTACTATTTATACCTGTATATGTACTGTATATTTTAATATAAAGTGCAATAGCTATCGCTCCACAACTTTGCATAACAATTCAGGGCACTAGGTGATAACTCATCCAGAAAAGCAGCGAGCCACAGATGGGACAGTAACCAGGGGACTCATCACACGATCGACACAGCAGCATCATCACACACAACCCCTGCTGTGTGGACGGTGTCAAGACGCTACCTCTGCTCTCCCTACCAATCCATAAAGACAACGGGGGCCAATCTTCTGGGGGAGGAGGAGGAGACATCTGGTGCTGCACGATACTGCCATGCAGTCTGCGGAGCGCCCTAGTCTGCTTCTCTTCTGAACTCTAAACAAAAGGGAACTATGTACTGTAGTAGTAGCCGAATTCAGCGAGGCTAACTCTCAAGCATGCAGCTTCACGAGCAAAACAACAATCATTGTGGGTCTTGACACCGTGTTACATTCTGTTCAAATGTACATAAATAATGCAACTGTACAATGCAGGTGGATGCTATTTAAATGTTATTTAAATCCCCCTTGGGCTTTTGTTCATTCAGTGAGTCAGGCATTGACTGTATTGTTTGGTGAGTCTACGTGTCTTTCTAATTAAACTGAGCGGTCCCAACACCACAAAGGAGCATAATGGCCGTGCATTTTTACTACCAGGGATAAACTGAAATCCACCAGGCGCACGCTTCGTGTTCCCAACGCTAAACAACACAACCGTTGGCTGTGATTCAACAGGAGGAAATGAGTCACACTCAGTAAATCAGAGGTCAACAGCTGAAATATACACGCAGAGGAACAGGGTATTCAAGGGAAGGGACATTTATGGGGGATAGCTCTACCTCTGGAGGATTGAGGCACGGAGTTAGCGTCGACTGTAATGTCTGAAGTTCCCTTTTGTCAGCGCGTTCGACTAACGAGAGGGAAATGTCAGAACCAAACAAAAGAGCTGCTGCCTCCCACACAGTCATGCACCCAGCTACACCTTCTCCCAGCGTAGCATTGGAGGAAAAAACTCCTGCTTATGTAACTGAAGAAAAGAAGCGAGAACACAGATGTTTCCAGCATTGTGGTTATTATTGATACAGGAGTTGTGTGACGAGCGTCAGGCTATCGGGGGCACATGGCATGTCTCCCCCCGTCCACCGGCAGGTTGACCCCCGTGATGAAGCTGGCAGAGTCCGAGGCCAGAAAGGCGATGGCCTGGGCCACCTCGTCCACCTCTCCCGGCCGCCCCAGCGCGTGGGTCTGCTTGCACTTCTCCAGGAACTGGGGGGGAAACAAGACGGACGCAATGAGGACCCGAAACACAACCCACACAGCACACTAATACATCGAGATCCTCACTATCTTGGTGGACTTTTTTTCATTGTAGTCACCAGCGCCAATACATCCCCTGAAAGGTCTGTTGTCTCGTACTCTATCGTGCGTTACCTTTTCGTACTGTTGCTCGTCCAATCCGGCTCGTTTGTGCACTTCTGTGACGATGACACCCGGGCTGATGGGGTGAAGGCAACATAATGTCAATTCCATTTCTTTGTATTAAAATAACCATTTCAGGGGGGCTATCCCCTACAATGGCAAAAAGTGTGAATACCTGACTCTGCTAGTCTTGGAAATAACATGGAAACGTTTATATTCCCTTACCAAACAGAGTTTACTCTGACTTGCTTTGGGGCCAGTTCTGAAAGAAAACAGAGAACCATTTAATTTCCTTCCTGAAGTGCTTGTGTTGTTTTTGTACTTTAATCCTTCCAACAGAACGGCCACTCACCAAGAGCTACACAGCTCGTAAACTGGTCAATGGCCGCCTTCGACATGCAGTAGGGCAGGACGTCAGGGAACTAGAGAGCGAACAGAACCATAATAATTAGACTGAAAAATGGCCCTTCACTTAAATACGTATTTGGGTAAAATGTTTCAGCAACACTAGTCTTGGGTCTGGGCTTGATGCCAGGCTAAAATAGAGTATTATGAAAATAATGTGCAACCCCGATGCACAGCCTAATAACCATAACTAAAGACGCCATCCAAGAAATCCAATATGACGTGCTATTTTTACAGCAAACATTTTCTCTGCAAAATGTAAAGATGATCTAGTGAAGGAACATTTGCATGTGTACACCATGTACTACGCAGGTTAGGTGAAAGATCATGTAGTGTGTTTAGGAATGAGCCGACGGCAGGAGCACCCACTGATCTCTGGCCTGTGATGCTGGACACGTTGACGATGGATCCCTTGGTCTTGATGAGGTGGGGAACACACAGTTGGGTCAGGTGGTACACAGACCTGGAACACAAGGACAGACCTGTTAATTTAGAGACCAACCAGAAATATAGAGTTAATCCGGTACCGATACCAGTATTGGATATTCCTCTGATACCGCCTAAAATGCAGTATCGGGTATCAGCGAGTACGCAAGTATGCACCGATCCGATAAGATCACATGACTAGCTCATTTACTACATAGGCACCAAACATCAAACATGTGCAGTATTATGCTGAATTCATTAACGGTCAGAGGTGGAAAGTCGGAATGGGAAACACGGCGTCTCCGACCTACTGTGCGTGTGTTTGAGCTACAAAGTCTGAAAAACGTAATGTATTCTCACCCTTAACTGTCATAAGAGAAACATCAATAAGAACAAGTGCTATTAGTGGTTACAATGCTAGATGGTTTATTGTTATATACATCGTATCGGCCGATAATCAAGTTCAGGAACCGGAATCGGTATCGGGAAGAAAAAAAATTGTATTGGATCGTCTCTACAGACATGGAACACACTGAATATGGAAACAAGGTTATATAAATTTCATTTATTATTATTATTATTATTATTATTATTAAGGTTAGCGTTCTGATCCCACCTGACGTTGACGTTCATCACTTTGTCATACTGGGCCAGGTCCGCCGTCTCGATGCTTCCCATTGCCAGGATGCCGGCGCTGTTCACCAGCACGTCCAGACGGCCGAAGTGGGCGATGGTCTGCTCCACGGCTTTCTGGACGGACTCTTCGTGGGTCAGATCTCCAGGCACAAGCAGCGGCTAGTGAATCAGACAAGGTGTGTTAGCCTGAAGGGGACATGTTATGCAGGTGTGCATAAAATATTACTAACATGTTCATGAAACAAAGTCATGTTAAGAAAACATGTACATAACATGTTGGAAACATTTTACATAACTGTTCCCTTCATTCATGACACACGTCAAGACTGAAGGAAACATGTGTATGACCATCACGGACCGGTTATTTAACTTGAATCGCCAATATATGCTTTTCTCATCACTCCGCAAACCCTCACTTATAGGCACACTAGGCTTACGCAACACATGTGTCACATGCCTATAAAGTCAGTTCCACAACTTGGCCATGGTTTATGGACACATTGTGAGGAGAAACACCGTGACACACAATGAGGTGGTCAGTACCTCGGCAGCCCCACAGTCGGTGCACTGCTTGGCCACTTTGGACAGGTTCTCCACGTCGCGTCCGTTCAGCGCCAGCAGGGCCCCGAACCGGGCGAACAGCACGCTAGTCCCGGCGCCGATGCCCGAGCTGGCCCCGGTGATCAAAGCCACCTTCCCCTTCAGACTGGACATCTGTGACAGACGTAGTTTGTGTTTAAATGTTGACACTGTCAAGTTGACACAGTGTCAACATTTAAACACAAACTCCGTCTGAGTGACTCAGATAACAGAGGAGGGTTAATAGTAAACGGGCTGATATAATGAATGCGCTAAATCGAGATGTCAATACAGTGGTTTACCTGGGACGCCTCGTTAGATGCCATAATGTTAGAAAAGTTTCACTCCGGTTCCTCACTCCAGACTCTGAAAACCCATTCAAAACACAGAGCGCATGTCGTCCTACACTGATGATGCGACGCTGTCGTCACAACGCGCCACTTGTAGTTCTTTGATTGCATGTTATAAAAGGTTACTTTTTTTTTTTTAGGTTACTCTTTTTTACATTTATTTATTTTAATAAAGAAACGACACAATATTGAAACACATTTGACGAATTTATTTATTTCAAAGTAATGCGTATGTTACAAAAAACAAATTTACTCAAAAACAAAACATTCCAACAATGAATTTGATATTTCACACATGAAGAGAAGTAAAAAAATTCGATGAGCCGCATCAATTAGCGAAAGGGTTGGCATGGATGGTGACGTCTTTCATTCGGGTTTCAGTCAGAGGCCGGAACGTCTTTTCGTTGACAGGAAGTTTCTCCAGTTCATCCAGTGTCTCCAAACCATCGATGATCCTTGATGTTTGGAATCAGAGAACATGGATCTCACATCTTGGAATGTAAATAAGAATTTAGGTTCTTATTCTAATATATAATCCCCAGTATTATCATGATAATAATGGAGAATTTACACAACATATATCACAATATGCTTATGAATTCAAAATACTATTATAAGCAGTCTAGTTTACAATTGAAGCATATGATCACTAAAGTATGCATCAGAACTTTAAGCTAGTTTTCCTTTCTCTAAACAATAATACTGAATTATAGCCAAGTCCATTATTGTAAAATAAACATTGAGTCAGAAACACAGAGGCACAGACAAAGCCCTAAGCTCCTTGCTAAGCACCAGCCCTGATGAGTCCATCACCTCCAGACTTAGTGGCGTCACCTAAAGGGGCTAAGCAAAGCGTCTGGTGCTGAAGGTTGCCAGACATAAGTGGCATGAAGAAAGACTAGAGGGCAGACTTGCTTTACAATCCCCATGAAAGCCATGGTGGGCGAGTTAAGATTGTTCGCTATGTTGACATTTATATTCAGCAGACGCTTTTATCCAGAGCGACTTACAAGTACATTTGCGATGTATGGATGCAATGCATAGGAACTATTCTTCTGCTTAGTCTGCCAAGATGCAGAGTCACTGAAAGGATTCATCTGTGATTCAGAAAAGTTCTGCTTATAAACCATCAGAGTATAAGAATGCCAGAGAATTGAATGGGAAAGTCTGGAGAGAGAGAACTTGGTACAAGTCTCTAATCCTTGGAGCCTTTAATCTCAAACAACTGCCAAAAAGTTTGAAAACACACCCCTATTTGAATGACCATTATCCTTCTGTCCTTACTGCTGTTGCATTCACATTTTTCTTCTGGGATAATTTAGTACTATATAATCTTTGAATTAATCAGATATCAAATTGTATTTTCGGGTTGAGACCTGCAAACCATTTGAAACTATTTTGAATTCTAAAAAGAAAATCCAGAAAAAATGAAAAACCACCGTATTTACGGTAATACTGTAAACATTAGACACCAGACACACGACCTGACCCGTTCCCATTCAAACGTTTCCTTACTTTCCAAACACGGTGTACTTCATGTCCAGATGAGGCTGCTTGGCGTACGTCAGGAAGAACTGGGAGCCGTTGGTGTCGGGGCCGTTGTTGGCCATGGAGACCACTCCTCTGACGTTATGCTGACACAACACATATATACACGTCAGCGAGGAGCATCTTACTGCCCAGAAAGGACACCGGCCTAAACATGAGTGCAAACTACCAACTTCCCATGTTAACCGAATAACATAGCAACACACTGGGATACGATTAAGGCTAAACAATTATATTACAGCTGGTTAATTCATGGGAGATACTTACTTTCAAGTGTTCGCTAAACTCGTCTTCGAATTTCCGTCCCCATATACTCGTTCCCCCTTTACCAGTGCCTACAGGTAGTCAAGGAGAAGGGCAAATGTATTAAATGACGGGCAACACAAAGAAGTGAAACCAAGGAATTATTGACCAAACGGTTGCCTCAGAGCCGTACCGATGGGGTCTCCGGTCTGCACCATGAAGCCCTTGATGTTTCGGTGGAAGATGCAGCCATTGTAGAAACCACTGGCAGACAAGGCCAGGAAGTTCTGTATGTCCAAACACAAAGACACAGCTTACAACCCAGTTTTTAGATTGGCACAGATCCTTGATGAAAAATGTATACAACTTGTCAAACATTCAATAAATTACCCTGATCAATATTTTCTATGTCTAATTATTTTGTAATATTTTTGTATAAGAAAGGGAGCAATAGGATCAAATGTGTCATGTTTTGGGGGATGACATCAGAGGAACAGGGACACAGCGGATGACCTATTTCAACTCACCTCACATGATTTGGGAGAGCGCTCACAGAACAGCTCTATCTTTATGTCTCCGAGATCGGTGTGGAGGGTTACAGCCTGAAACAGTCAGAGCAGTAACAGTTACTAACTGAAACAGTAAAAAACATTTAGTGGAGTTATAGCAGTCACAACATTAGGAGTTACTGCCTGAAACAGTCAAAACCGTAAGAGAGCCATTCTGAAACAGTCACAACATTAAGAGAGCCATTCTGAAAGTTAGAACTGTAAGAATTACTGCCTGAAACAGTCAGAACAGTAAGATATACTCCTTGAAACAGTCACAACATTAAGAGTTACAGCCTGAAACAGTCACAACATTAATAGACAGCCTAAACCAATCACAACTTTTAGATACGTAACGTTGAGTAACAGTATTTGCTATTATTAACTCCGATATTGTAAATTATCGAATAAGCTTAACATACGAAACAAGTTTTCCTAATATTAAGGTCGAGGATTGCAAACAATGTATAAAGAGAACAGCGTGATAATAGAACATTACCATCTCCAAACTGCGCTTCAACGTGTGTGACGGGTTAACTAGTCCGTACAGACACTAAAGACGGAGGCGATCAGTTCCGCCAAACATTAAATTACTCCGGTATACGATGTTCACACACAGTGGTACAATGGTATAATACTAAGTTAAACCCGAGTACAAAACAAGCATTTGTTTTTTATGTTTTTTAAATAAATGGATTTAGTGTGTGTAAAATGTTGTATCATCTAAATTGGTCGCATAATTATATAATTATTTGCAATAAAATATATATTTATGTATATATTTTTCTATATATATATATAAATAAATGTTTAGATATTATAAATATTTATATATATATAAATATATATTTTCTAATATCTATACATTTCTATATATATATATATATATATATATATCGAGATAGGCCTTCACATACAGAGTAGCGGAAATATCACTCCTCAACCATATATATATATATATATATAATTATAGATTCTGGTACTTACATCTATTCAAATTGAGTTTCTTTTTTGGATGTACGGAACAGCACAGACTGGACACTGGAGTAATTATGACTTCAGGAAAATTCGTGCCTCAATGTCTAGAAAGATAAAAAAAAAAAAAAAAAAAAATGATATTAAGATAAATATACTAGAAAGCAATAAGTATGTTACAGGGTAACAATACAACTGACCGAATAAACAAAACCAAATCATAAAACTAAATCCAAAATCCAATTATTGGTAGGGTCCCAGGCTCCTCAGGTGGAACAGTCTTCTCGAGCTGATATGACCAGCTTGGCTAGTGAGGTCCTCATTACTGCATGCCCCAGGGAACCTGAAGCCACAGACACTTTCACCACATTCCCACTGATGTGAATCTGCCCAGTGGCTCGATTTCCTCACTCTCTAAACTAAACAGTGTGAGATAAGAGAGGCACTATCATTGCTACCGCAGTGCCATCCTAATAGCAAATTATCACCCAACACATTCGGCCATAGTGGAGATTGTTTATTTTATTTTTGTAACATTGAAATGAGACATAAATTCAAACATACAACTCACTCTCCTGTCATCCGAGTTCACAACAAAATATTGTTCCACTCCTTTTTCATCATCAAAAGTGGAGTCTTTTTGGGCAAACAAAAGCCTACAAAGAATTAATCTGGAAAGTATGATAAATGTGGTGGGAAACATTTCAACAATGCTAAACATAATCATGAGCAAGATAAATATGATAAATGGTTTCAAAGTGCAGAGGAAACACTCACAAACATTGTGCTCAACACAGAGGAGACCCCTGTTCACAAGTCTCAATGAATACTTTGTTCGACAATGACATCATTAAAAAAAGATTATTTAGCTATATTAGTGTTTTCCTTTCTGCAAAATAACATTCATGTTTAAAACAGTTTTTTTACACTGATCAAAAGGTTCCACTTAATAACAATAAAATATCAGATGGGTACAAACAGGCAGAAGCAAAATAAGGAAAGCGGCAAGATTGATAACTATTTTCCTGAGATTTTTTTTGATGTGCTCCAATAATACTGATACTAATAGCTGTCGTAACTGAAGAAACAAAGTCAAAGAGGATATTAAAACATCAAAGATGTGAGCAGTCTCCGATCCTAAAGTCATTAAAACAAGATATGGCTCCCATTTCCTACTTAGACTGTAACAAAATCCCCAAACAGAAACCACAATGCCTCTATTAAACACCATGGAAGAAAAACCACAGAACCATAAATATATTTCCTAACTCCATGAAACTTTCCATACGCCAGCCAGCTGAGGCTTTTCTTACGGTTAACCTCAGCGTACAAGCTTTGGCTGACCAGACCTTTCGTGATTTCGGCGTTCCTCAACTGCACTAGTAATGCAGGTTAGGATTATGATTGTCTGATTCAATGAGTCATCAGCTTATTGACAAGTTTGGTATTCTTTCATTAATGCCCCGACTTGTGACCTTTCACAAATTGATTTTTCAAAAAGTTGTCAGTTTATTCAATATGTATGTCAACAATAAACAATTTCTTACAAACAGATGTCTGACCAGATCCTTGTGTCACGATAGCGATCCTCCCAGGGAGAGTTAATGCAATATTAATTGCTCGGATGACATTGGATACCTGGCCTACGAAAAAAATCTCCCACACACATCATCAGCCCAACAAAGCACTCAAAACACTGGTCAACTCTTGGTTCACTTTCAAAAATGCGAAACAGAACACCCATTAAACATTAAAAACACATCGCTTTCTACCTTCAGACTTCTCTTTTTTAATAAAGGCAATATTGCACATTTGTGTAAAGTGTGAAAAAATGTTGCAAAACAAACATTTCCATAGCTAAATTTCAGCCATTTATATGCATTACATGACAGCTCTGCAAGTTGTCTTTTATTGCCACAGGGAGAACACAATTTGCGGTGCATTTCTTTCAGCATGAGGACACAACTCTCCTATGCATGTCCATCTGATAATTCCAATGTGATGCCAATGCAGCATCGGGCCATATCTATTAGTATCATGCATGTCGACAAGACCTGCAGCTAGAAATGACACATCAATTTAAAGAAAAGGAATCAAACATAAACATTATATGCATCAGTTAGAGTATTAAATATGTTGTGATAAATGCTCTGAAATGAACTCACTAGCCTATGAGAAAGCCTCTGGCCCATGTTAGCATATACCACAGAATAACTTAGTTATTGAAATAACAATTATTGCAAATTTCATTTCACCACCAATGCAACTTTCATTGCACTTGTCATGCGTTTTATAATACTGGTTTCATATATAACTCAATTTTCCATATATAATATTTTTCCAGATTCAGGAGTTCGTTAGCAGGTGAAAATAAGTATTAATAAATCTGAGCGACAGATCAGATTAAAGTAAAATAAGGAAGAAAATGCTGTGATTGTAATAACAAAAAACAAATTCAATGTCATACATAACAGAAGCCTTTCTAAAAGAGTATAGAGTAAGGCAAATGTATAGAATAGAAATTGGTTAGCTCTTGGAGTGACTACGTTTAACCTCTGCCTATTCACTGGCCATCAAACCAGCAACTGATCAAGTGCTCAATCTGCTTGGGAAACGTGCAACATATTTTTGTAAGAATGTGCTTTTTGTCATATAAACTCATTAAAATAAAACATAAAAATAATATCTTTAAATTGAGACGTGACTATTTAGATTATTATTGCATTACACATACAAGTGAGAACAATTTGCTTAATCACGTGACTGGACGTTTTCCTCCTGTGTAAACAAACCTAAGAAAGCGAGGAGCGACTTTGTTTACGGGCGGCCAGGCGAGTGTGTCCGTTCTCGCTAGGATCCTTCAACATTGCACTCTTGAGGTTCTGCCAGACTCAGTCAATTCAAGAGAACAATAACCCGATTATGAGAAATATCTCCGTTCTATCGATCTCAGAACATCATATAGTGTGATTGACCATACACTGTGTAATTGACCACATGCTAATATAATGGATTATGCCCATCAAATGCAAGAAGTATGTTTATACTTCTTTTATACGGACTGGCGACAAATCTGTAATATTTTCATTTTCAAGGGTAACTTTCGGAGCATCACGCTAGGTGACCGTGTGTCTGGAGGAATACCTGGCTTGTCTTTTCCTCTTTACGTGGAAACGCAAACAAACTAACAGAACCGCAATTCTGTTGACATCAGCAGCCCAAAAACAATGTTTCCGTTTAAAATCCCACGTGCAGCCACCCCACACGGACGGCCGTCATTCAGCGCAATAAAAATAAAAAAAACACGCCTTAAAAGAAATAAATAAAATGTAGTATGGCCATGCGAAGAAGACATCTCCCTTCAGAACGGGGGTCTGTCGGGGGGCCGGGCGCTCAATGCCTGAGTCAGCCGATCTGCTGAGGGGCAGCACACACACACACACACACACACACACACACACACACACACACACACACACACACACACACACACACACACACACACACACACACACACACACACACACACACACACACACCACCCCCCGATGTGTTCACGCTTGCTCCTTGTCCACCTTCCACAGCTGTTCCTTGACCTCGGTGGGCAGGGTGTTGAAGAGGTCCTCCTCCACCACCAGACCTGTCCTCTTGAGCTGCTTGCACTCGCCCAGCTCCACGGGCAGACACTCCAGCCGGTTGCCCCGGAGCTCCAGCTGCGTGAGGCCGGTCAGCTCCCCGAAGCGCGAGGGCAGCGTCTGCAGGCAGTTGTTCCCCAGGTTCAGCGTGCGGAGCTTCCTGCACTGGAACATCTCGCTGGGCAGCGTCTCGATCTGCATAAGGCGGGGGGGACCGCAGAGTTAGCAATCCAGCAATGACGTGGATAAATGCTCGACTTCACACTCATTTACAGAATGAATCCACTTGCGGTTTAAAGTAGTAGTAGTACACTTGTATAATTAAAGTCATAATCCTCCCTCCTCTTTTTAATTTACTTTTTTTTTTTTTTTTACTGATATACGTTCTTATTAATGAATTGAACTTGCATTCACTCTAGTGTAAAGGGTCTTTGAGTTCTTAGAAAAGCACTTTATAAATCAAATGTATTGTCATTGAGACTCACCCTGTTGGCTGTGACGGCCAGATACTGGAGGTTCTGCAGGAAGCCGATGTCCGCCGGGATGTACGTGAGGTTGTTGTGGCTCAGGTCCAGGTAGCGCAGCTTGCCGCAGTAGAAGAGCTGGCTGGGGATCTTCTCGATCTTGTTGCGGTTCAGGTAGAGCCGCTCCATGTTGGCCAGGGTGCCGATCTGGATGGGGATGTAGGCGATCTGGTTGTACCACAGCTTGAGGCACACCAGCCGGTGCAGGTGCTGGAAGCTCATGATCTCCTCGATGGTCTTCAGGTTGTTGTCCTTCAGGTCGATCTCCTGCAGGTTGTGCAGGCTGAAGATGGAGTGCGGGATGCGCTCCAGGTCGCAGCGGATGAGCTCCAGCTCCGTCATGTTCACCATCTTCTTCAGGCTGTTGAGCACCATGAGCTTGGTGCCCTCGTTGTTGATGGAGAGCTTCTGGAGGTGCATGCCCACGTCCGTCACCACCTGAGGTAGCTTGGTGAGGTTGCTCTTCAGCCGGAGCACCTTGAGGCGCTTCAGCTCCCGCAGGCCGTCGATGACGATGTAGCGGTTGTTCTCGGCGCTCAGGTTGCCCGTCAGGTGCAGCTCGCTCAGGTTCTTCAGGCTGTAGATCCACAGGGGGATCTCCTTGATGTCCGTGAACTTGATGTGCAGCGACTTGAGGTTCTCGCGCAGGAACGCCAGCGCCGGAGCCTCGATCTTGGCCGGCGTGTGGTACAGCCACATCTCCCGCAGGTTCACCAGCTGGGCGATGATGGGCGGGATGGTGACGTCCGGGATCAGCTCCAGCTTCAGCACCTCCAGCTCCATCAGGTCGAACACCGTGTCCGGGATGCCGCTCAGCATGAACAGGTGCAGCTCCAGCTTCTCCTGAGAGTTCTTGGTGATCCGCTGCCGGAGCTTGTCCAGCGTCCACTCGTTGTTGAGGTTCAGCTGCCGCAGTTTGTTCTCGCTCACCTCCGAGAGGAACACGGCGAAGCGCTTCGAGTACAGCGGGTCGTACTGGTCGATCATGTGCAGCATGAAGGCAAAGTCGTTCTTCACGTCCGGGATGTCGCTGTAGCTGCTCTCCTCGCGGATGCTCTCGAACGAGTACTTCTTCAGGGAGCGCCGCAGCATCCAGCAGAGGGTGTACATGGAGATGAGCCCGTACACCCCCACCAGGCCGATGTAGAAACTGGCCAGGATCTTGAAGAGCGTCGCCAACGGGTGAGCGCAGCGGTACATGCTGTAACCGGTGAGGCTCTCAATGTTCACATGACAGTCGACACTGAACTGGATGTTTTGCACGTAATACCCCGTGTAGCAGATGATCAGGATGAATTTGATGACCTTGATGATTGTCTGACGGACGTACAGTCTGTACACAATGTCTCCTTCCTCAACGTGTATCCGGAACTTCTTCACTTTCTCGAAGAGCGCCTTGGCCTGTTCCCCCTCTTTCTTATCGAGCACGCCAGTCTCCGTCCGGTCCACGATGCCCTGCTCCAGGCGCGACTTGGTCCGCTGCAGCATGGGCACGCTGGCCTCCACGTCCTCGCTGATGACCGACTCCTTGTGGTCCATGGAGCCGTTCATCTTCATGGGCTTGGGGTCGCTCTCCTCCACCACCGTCTCGGACAGAGCCCGGGTGGTCCAGGGCGAGTCGAAGCACTTGAGCAGGATGGACACAAAGTGCTCCAGCTTGGAACTGGTGCGGGGAAACTTGAACCAGAAGTTGCTGCAGGCCAGGAAGATGAGGGTGTGCAGCAACACCAGGTAGGGGAAGTACTTGGCGAACCAGTGCAGTCTGTTCTCGTAGCACACGGCGTCCACGTAGTTGTACTGGTGCCTGTCCAGGTCATACTGGATGCCCTTAGGCTCCAGGGCCGTGGAGTGGGAGGAGTTGAAGTACCTCCTGCAGGTCTGATTCACCACCCACTTGCAGGGCAGGCAGATCATCTTGTCCTGGGTGACCTGCAGCGTCCCCCCGAACACCGAGATCATGAGCATGACGATGGAGATGTAGTCTGTGAACACGTCCCACCATGGCTTCAGGATGCGATAGGCAGGCTGGGTGTCTACAAAGTAGCGCAGCTCAGTGATGGGGATCATGGTTTATCTGGGGGGAGGGGATTCACATAAAGGTGTATTTATTATTGACACATATTCAATTATAAAGTAATAAGCATTGATCCAATCATAATACATCAACTATATGGTTCCAATAAGCTGGGGAGGGGATATGAGATGAAGCTTCCAGCTCTCTGTAGCCTTTCTTCAGAGATACACGCATAGGGACCCATACCCAGAGATCAATAGCGCTGTGTTGGATAACAAGGCCACTCATCAGCTGATTCTGATGGTACGCTCCACATCATTGAATCACAGTCTGCCAATTCAGACCAGACACTCGTGTCTTTAACTGAATAACTGCAATATATAATGCTCTGTGCTAGTGTATACGTACGCACGCACACACACACACACACACACACACACACACACACACACACACACACACACACACACACACACACACACACACACACACACACACACACACACACACACACACACACACACAGTATTAAATAATCAAAATGGACTTTATCATTTGAACGTTGTTATTCAATAATCTCATCATGTTTCTGCTGTGGATGTGGTTTTCGCCCAAACAGATCAATGCAACCTAGTTTCCTTTGTTAACCCCTCCCTGAGAATGGGGCCTGAATAATGTCTCATATATTTTATGATGCTTAAAGTAATGGAGTAGAACATATGACATAGTATTTTTTTTATCATCTAGATCACAAGTTCAAAGAGTAAGTTAAACGTGCTTTAAATTAGTTACTCATTGCCAAAGACAGGTTCTAAGACTACCTGCAGCTCACTTTATTCTGCGGCAGCAGAGAAAGTGAACACAGGTAAGACCGTTTTTGAAGGCCATTTATTGTTCATACAGCCTTGGCAGGGCAGTGTTTTGTGTTTTTACTTAAAATGTGTAAGCATCTGTTTTAGTGCATGTTTTGCTGTATTTTCCCTACATTTTTCAGATCTTGTTTTAGACTAATCTATTCATGCTCTTTTCGCTTTGAGTAGATAGAGTGTAACTTGAACTTTGATCTAGGAGGGACATTGGTCTAAGGTCGAATTAACTTATTTGATATAATGAAATTAATTAAATATATAATTATAACAAATAGATCTTGTAGTTTGCTTGGACAGTGTCCTTCAGTTAAGGTCAATCAGCCAAACATCAAAAAGTGAATTAATCTCTGTTTTAATGGTGAGTCGCTTTAGGAAGTTCAAATCATAACACGAACTGGGATTCTTCTAAAAAGTTACAAACGCAGATAGCCGTGTGCAGCTAATATTAGTTGAACTTCAAAGCTATGTTATGAATAAATAAAATGCTTAAACATTATCTTTAAAAAAAAACATATTTAGCAATTGCGGTTTTACTTACATGTCTGCAACCATAACAACTCCATTTCTCCCGATCACAGACAGAGATGGCGTCTCAGTTCATCAGCCCCAGACCAAACTAAAACAACCGCCGGAGTCACTCTTCCCAAGAATATGTTCCAGCTGGCCCATCGGCCCAAACAACACACCTTACTCCCTGGTTCTCTATTCTTAGCCATTTCCCTGGATAATACCCAGGGTATTGTCTGAGCGAGCCTGCCCTGACCTTCGGCGGGAGATCCTGTTTACTTTGGGACTGCTGTCTCCACCACTGTCTCCGAGGAACACTCGCCTGTTACCTCTTCCCAGACCGGCTTCACAGAGGCACGCCCGCACAATCGCAAATACACACACACACACACACACACACACACACACACACACACACACACACACACACACACACACACACACACACACACACACACACACACACACACACACACACACACACACACACACACACCTCTGGCGCTGGTTACCACTCTGGAGCTGGTCTGAGTTTGTCTGTTATGATCCCCACCTTAAAAAACAAAACTGTTTTCGCTTTCGGTAACGATCCCAGCAGTATATAGATTACATTGGCTTGAGGCGGTACTAATTCAACTGGAGGGCGAGAAAGTAAAACCTCACCGATCCAAGATGTTATCTGTGACCCAGGGAAAGATCCGGCCCCGTTGGGACAATCCTCTGTCTGTAGATCCAGAAGTGTTGTTTGGCCCCTGCCTCTCTCATGGCCACGGGTTGGATGGAGTATCTGGACAGAGACGTGGGACAGAGTTAAGGGAACTTACAGTGAACCCATGTGCATTTGGACTTGTACTGTATGGACCTGGCATTGTTATGACTCGTATGGTAACTGAAGGGTTACTGTCAGGACGTGGCGGGCGGTTTAATCAGGTATCTGCTGGTTCCTTATCCAGGAAGCACATGGACTAGGTTCAAGATACACAATAAACCTGTTTGGTAATGAACTCCCAGTGCACCCATCACGGGGCTTTCTGTGGTGGTACTGGCTCACTAAACTGGGTGACCATTAGCTTTATTCACCCAGCCACAGCGGTCCTGGCTCCATGTCATAATCATGTGTACATACAGATGACGACGTGACTTACAGACCGAGACAGTCTGTACACGAAGGTCCCCATTGAGGTCCGCTTTATCATATAGGAGAGCTACACGCTATCCCTCTGCTAGCCAGCACTGCGTTAGCTACAACCCAGTTGTTATATTCGTACAGTAACGAACAATAACATGGTAATAACCGTCTAGTTTAACACACTTACTCTGTTTCGGTACGACGCGCTCGACTGCGAGGTGTTCTTAGCAACTATATGGTACAGAAACAGTGCTCTCAGACCAGGCTGGGCTAGCTCTCTGTAGCGTTATGTTGACCAGTTAGCAGCTTGTTGCTACAGCCTCCACTAGGGACAGTCGAAGGTCCGCCGGGCCGAGAGGGACGCTGTCAAGGCGTCTTTGGATCGTACGTCAACACCGCCGCCATATTGGGAAGGTAAAGATCGCCTGTTTAGGATTGCAAGTCAACAGGGGGCTGCGTTTTTCTGGATAGAAATGCCTGTACGGTTTTAATTTATCAGCCAATTTTGGAGAGGTTACATACAAGGGTCTAAGATTTACAAGGGGTAAAAATATATATGATTTAATATATAAAATGATTTAATATATACAATTATTTAATATATATCACAAAACGACCTATGTAGTAGGTTGAACAATTCAATGTTATAGTGCTTTTTTTTTTTCTTTTTTTTTTACAGAAAACCTACAGCTCCACCGTTTACCTGTATTTATTTCCAGGCCTGTCTTTGCCTCTCCAATATGGCGGCGACGTTTACGTACGGTCTACCGGCCAATGCGGCGTCTAATGGATCAGGGCGCTGTTTCTGCTGCTGCTGCTGCTTGGTGACTGTCTGCCGAGCCGAGGGGGGCGCTACGGCTGCCTAGCGGAAACACTGGTGATATCTATGTATAAATCCACGCACCCAGACAGCCGTGTTTACTATCATACACCGTGACCGACACCAAAACTTCCTAAACACTCATGAGCCACATCGACTATTGTGTCTGACTCCGGGACGCTCACAAACGGGTTTGGATCATGTTGTCACTGGTCGGTGCGCGGTCCATTCGGTGGTTCAGGACCGTCCTTCCAGTGAGGTACTCAGTCGTTACGGGGGGACAAACTTATGATACGCAACCCACAGAGGAAGCACTAGGTAGACATGTAAACTCCGGGCCACCCAAAGTGGGCTCATCGTTTGTATGTAGGACACACGTGGGGTCATTCCGGGGTTATTGCACTGCACACACCAAACTCAGTTGTTGGAAGTGTCAGCAGACCCTTGAAGACCAGCCAACCTTCTTCTGTCCTCTCTGCAAAGTCGTCCAGCCGGCAGATGAGTCAGCATCCCACTTCCAGATTTTGAACAGGTAAGTGTTTAAGTGAGTGACAGAGGGGCTGTTACCAATACTACTTTTGACATTAACAATCTAAACAAAACACACACACACACACACACACACACACACACACACACACACACACACACACACACACACACACACACACACACACACACACATCTGACCTTACAATGTGTTTTTTCCTTTTATCAGTCCCCACTCATTCACGCTGGACACACAGAAGCTTCAGAAGACGTACCTGCAGCTGCAGCGCACCCTACACCCAGACAACTTCAGCCAAAACACAAAGGTATGGGGCGCCTGCTTTTGATATGGAACTGTAATAGATTCCAATTGACTTCAACCAATGTGCCATGGGGAATCGTGCTGATAATCGACTAGAGCAGACATTGTTTTCATGTCTGAGGCTGCATTCCTCAAACCGACCACATACGGTAGTTATTTTTTTAGCAAGCAGTTACTCATGTTGGCCAGGGCCTGAATGTCTTGGGAAAAGGGCCTAAGAAATGATGTGTGGTGCATGGATTTTAAAGGTAGGCAGGATGTTTCCTTGTAAATGATATTCTCACTGTATCTTCCCTAACAAGCAGGTACCCATAGAGTCCACTAAATCAGACGATTTTCACATCCTTCTTAACGGTCTCCTGTACAAAATGTGGCCCTTAAAAGTACCGTCCAAGAGAAATACATTATTTACAGAGTATTTGAAAAATAAGCAAAAGGCCTTACCATGTGTGCCTTTGTCCAAGTCTAGAGACAACACAACACACAGAGAAAAGTGTTACATAATGTTGCATCACCGCTCTTCCCTGCTTGCTTCCTTGTGCAGTTGAAGCTATTCAGTTGTATCGTAAAGTATTGCGTGGTAAAAGCCATTCAATCTATTCACATTCAATGTGACGAGTACAACTTGGGCGATAAAAAACAAATCAACATAATCTTGTTATTATTATGGTGTAAGTAACTGTCTTATTCTGAAATAACTAGATTACCTTGTACCCGGGATTTTAACTGGCAAGGCGTTTCTATAACTCCACACACATGCAAAGATATCAGTGTCCCAATCGGTCTGAAAGAAACATATTTACACTGTGCAGACAGGGCGAGAATTACCATATTAGAAAGCTGCTCATGCACCTTTTGTGTGGAGCTCCAGCAGTGATGATCCATGATTTTCTGTCAAACCACATGAAGAGAGCCACATTTATGCTGGATAGATCTGTCTACCAGCCTACCCAGTCGACTGTAGCAAACGTTGCTCATCTATCCATCGAACATCTAGGTGGACACGCCCACTTATGATGTCAGAATGGGCAGATTTTCAAAACGGCTTTTAACGGCTAATCGTCACCTTTAACCCTGTCTGAGGCCTCTCTGTCTAAAATATGGGTCCAAGTTATAGTGTAAGCCTCAACGCCTGACCAGAGTCTGCCTGTATTAGACAGGCCCCTCAAAGTCCCCTCTCGGGACCCAATGTTGATGTGGTTCAAACTAACGACCCTAGGATTGAAAGTTGGAACAATGGCAACAGCTAAGCTGCATGGCTCAGCTATTTGCTTCAGTTTATTATTTGGGTTTTGTCACTTCAAATATGATTCAAAACCTTAAACCCTTCCAAAAGTTCTAAGGCACAAAGATGAAGCTGGATAGTTAAGTTCTCCCGGTTTCGGTTTTTTGTTTTCCAATACCCAAAGACTTTTTTCATTTCCCCTTCCTCTGCATTTCAGTGGGTTGCCTTACATAACCACTGACTGATTTGGTTGTGAACAATTAGTTGTCTCAATCTCGAGGCTGAACACAGCACTGTGGGTCATGCACTCAGTTGTGCAAGAGGCGGGTGCTTGGTTGATGGTCTTCTGTGATGCATTGCAAAGCCGAACCGACCGTGTCGTGACTCAAGGCCAGCAAGCCCTTAGTTCTGACACAACAGGGCTAGACTCAGACAGATATCTCTGTGAAGAAAAAGCCGGTGAAACTCAAGAGAAGTATTGCACAATTGTGTCTGCGTGTGTCCTCTAGATCTGTTTACTTTCAGAGTTACAGTGAGGGGTAGCACACAGGAGACCCACTGCAGATAAGCTGAGGCCCAACAACCTATGTGGTTGTTGGGAAGCAGCCATATGTCACCCTGTCCACCGAAATAAAGACTTCAGATGTATCTAAAACCAAGCCCCACTCCCTCCGCCCGGGGATCTGTATCTCAATAGTTTGTGCTGGTACTCCTGGGTTTTATCAGCACTACCGGACATTTCTCTTAATTAGACATCCATGAAGCCCCAGGGGAACGGCATCCTATAGGCTGGAGAAGAAGTCTCATTACTACCCGACTACCGACTCCATAGGTTGTTATTACAGCCCTGGCTGAACATGACAGGCCCATGGGCCACCGCTTGAGACTATTGATTTTCACCGAAGCTGACAGACTTGACAGCCACAGAATGTACTCGATCTGCCAGCCATTTCCAAGCTACTCCCCTCCGCCCCCCCTTCCCGCCCTTCGTGCGGGCCCCCCCATCTCGCCCCCACCACCACATCCTCCACTCTGTCTCAGGGTCTCAGAAAGGCACTTATGCAGCTACACGTAAAACATCACATTAGCGGTTATTCCTGTTAATCAATTCCTTTGGGTTTCTTTGTGTGCGAAGGAATCAACGGCTTTGTGCGAACATGCTGTACCTTTGTGTTATTGTTGTTATCGTAGTACAATGACACACGGCTATTACATTTACATTTACATTTAGGGCATTAAGCAGACGCTTTTATCCAAAGCGACTTTCAATAAGTACATTTGTCATAAGAAGTGCAACAATATATCGCTGTCGGTACAGAAAGGATGTTCATAGAACCAAGTGCAAGTACAACAATCGCTAGGCTAACCAATTCCCCGCGTTACAGCAATGATGGCAGCTTCTGCAGTTAAGTACTATAATACAATACAATACAACACAATAAAATACAGTGTACAATGGTGGCCAGAAGGGGGAGGGGGGCTATGCAGAGTCGAGGTGGACTCTGAACTGGTGAGTCTTTTTTGGAAGATAGTGAGCGACTCTGCGGTCCTGAGAACGGCAGGGAGCTCATTCCACCACTGAGGTCCCTATAGGCTATAGATTATTGATCTGTGGTGAAGGAGTCAGCGCTGCCCTCAGAAGGAGGAGAGCAGGGTGAACAACAGGTTCTGGCCCACACACTTTGCGCGAGGCTGCATTACCCTTTGTATGATTATACGGTTGTTAACCGGAGTCTGCGGATCTCGACGCATGGTAAGAGACAGCCATAGATCTGTGTTCTCCGATATCATCGCTCCAACATGTGGAAGTCACGGTCGCTCTTGTTCTTGGGCGCAGGAGGAGCAGCAGCACTCGGAGGACCAGTCGGCCCTGTTGAACAAGGCGTACCGGACGCTGCTCAAGCCTCTGAGTCGAGGCCTGTATATGGTGAGTCGTTATTTCTTTTCTTTTATATATTTATTTTACAAAAAAATGAAATAAACAGTTTAATATTTTAGAAGGAAACCGTGCAGACCGACGGGGGATTGCGTACAACCTGTCCCCAAAATGTCTCAGACACCCCAAATAAGGAGAGAATTTTAAAAAGGGTGTGAGTTATGAGTCCCCTCTCGCCTCATAAGTAATGCATCGCGGCGATTGCCTTCCATGAGACGGTGCGTGCGGGCGTGTGTCTGCGGGGGTTTGGTGTGTAAACGAGGGGCGTGTTTCCAGTTGGAGCTGGAGGGCATGGCCCTGGAGGAGGGGAGCGACTCCGGGGCGGACCCCAGCTTCCTGATGGAGCTGATGGAGCTGAACGAGGCGGTGGAGGACGCGCAGACGCCGGAGGAAGCCGACCGGATCGGCCGCGACACCAAAGGTAACGCGTGACACGCTCGCCGCCCGTTTATTGCCGCCGGGGTTCGGCGGGTCAGCCCGACCCCCAGGTTGGAACAGCGTTGAGAACGCAGCGTGGCCGTCACTCTGGGTGGTGCGGTGGAAGGCGTGGCACTCATGAACACGTAGGGCTGGGCGATTAATCAAATTTCTATCTCGATTTTAGCGTCAAAAAATCAAAACTATCTACGATCGATTTTTCGTTTTTTTTAAATTTTTTAAAATTTTTTATCAAAAGAAAAGCTGGATACATACCTGTACATTATTTTATATTTTAACATTTTCTTGGAATTTTTTAAGGCGAATTTTCAAAGTTCTCAGTTACAAAGGAATTTTGCTAGAGACATGCTGAAGAAATACAACATGTTTTCAAACCCAAAAATAATCGTTTGAATAATCGTGATTTCAATATTGACCAAAATAATCGTGATTATGATTTTTTTTTTCCATAATCGAGCAGCCCTATGAACACGTGATCGCGTGTTGGGGGGAGCTCGTCGCCGACGGTCCACGTACATGACATTCACATTTACAGTTGACATTCAGGTCATTTAGCAGACGCTTTTATCCAAAGCGACTCTCAATAAGTACATTTATCAGAAGAAAGAGAAACAACAATATATCGCTGTCGGTACAGTAAGGATGTTCATAGAACCAAATGCCAAGCACTTACAATACTAAGGTTAACCCATTCCCCGTAAACAAGAAAGATCTCTAGGATAAAATGCTGCACCATGCTAAGTACTATTTTTAAGTGCCAGGACACAAAACAATAAGTGCGTACACTAAGTGCCAGGACGTACAACATAGAGTCTAACAGACTCTAGATGAACTCTGAACAGGTGAGTCTCGAATGATGTTCGAGCCAATGGGGTCGCAGCAGTGCCGACCCGCCCGCCCGCGCGGGCTAGGGTGCGAGATTCGGCCCCTGGACCCTGCTAGCGGGCCGGACCATACCGTCCCGGTGCGGTCGTCTCTCCCCCGGTTAGGAGTCGGGGTAGGATGCATGAGACGGAGACGGCACAATTGAGACGGATACAAAGGTGGCCGCGGGAGTCTAATGGCAGCCTTGTGCGCCGGGGAGAAAACACAAAAGGGTTTCACTTACTATTGAGACAGGACGCCGTAAATAATCCTGGGGAGAAATGAGTGAATGCGCTTTTGAAATGTGCTGAGTAGAAAATAGGTTGTTTTTCTGTGTCGAGGAAATTAGTCATTTGTAAGGGAACTCGCCCGACTTGCCTTGCCTGGCAGATGGGTGAACAGATGGGCGGGTTTAATGTATGTAGTGTTTGATTTATCTGGGTGTTATGCGTATCTTCTAAAGAGAAGTTGATTATGCTCCCACCTATCGGTTATCCTCTGTTTAATGACCCTTTAATGACGGACTTAAAGTAACTGTGGAAGTCTCTCCCTCTTATTTATAGTGAAGCTAGAGGAACTGACAGACCAGATAGACGGAGCTCTGAACAGAGGTACGTCCCCGCGAGTTATGGTTAGAAGAAGAGTTTAATTAGTGTTCTGAATTTATGTTGTGTCGTTAATCCTTTCGACGAGTCTGACTGAACTCTTTTTTTAATAACCTTTTTTCTTTGTTTTTTTTGTCCTACGTTATTAGGGGAGCATGAAGCTGCCAAGGCACTGCTTATCCGGATGAAGTACTTTGCAACCGTTGAAGAGAAAGTGAAAGAACAACTTTCTAAGCTTATGTGATATATATAATTTTTATTTGAGCAAGTTTAAAATGTGCAGGAGCAATTTACATTCAATGTGTGGTATATTATATATTTATATATGAGTTTGTTTAATATTTTAAATAAAGGAAATTTTATTCTAAAGTATGAATAAATTAAATTGATTAAGAAATTTTGCCTGATTGGATGATCGTCCTCAAGGCCTATTATTATGAGAGGCTTCAAACCTCCCAAAGTGTCATTCATATGTCAGGTACCGGTTTTTCTATACAAGCAAGTCGATGATTGAATGCTAATGAGGTAATTATGTTGATTAGTTACGATGATTTTCGTCATCCCCGTGTCTAGCCACAAAGTATTCAGTTCCTAGGGTTACCTTAAGGTGGAGACAAAATACCTTGACAACTCGGCAGAAAACTGCACCGCAACTTGCTCTTGATGAATCAAAAGGAAATCTTTTTTTCATAGAAGTATACTCACTTATTTCTATTCATGATAGCTTTAGTATACATAACGGTAAGGATGTGATCTGAAGGGCTACATCCATGTGATGTCTGGGACTCCTTATGGATAGAAAAACCCTGCATATTGATTTGTTTCTCAAAATGGAAATTATGTAAGTTGATGCGGCATATTTATTCCTCAGCTTGAAAAACAACCCATTTTCGTCTCTATTTCCTCCCACACGTAGAAGAGGTTTCCCTATAGACCATAGGGCATTAAGCAAGGGCTTCTCCCAGGTTTTCCTCCAAATGGAGACAAGCCATCTCATTTATTATTCATGTCGTAATCGGAAGCCATGATCCACGCGGTGCCTCGTCTAGATTAATGAGAAAATGTGATGGACCAACTCTCTCGGGCCACTCGCGTCTCTCCCGACTCTTTGAAATTGAGTTTGAAAGAGAGGGAAAAGGGGAGAACTCAGCAGCTCAGCACAGTAATTTACTGGGATGGAAAAATGAACTGCGAGCTGCTCTTTAGATTAGAGGAGGTGTGCTCTGGTAGGAATTTGAACAGGGCTAAATGAGGCGATACATTCAACCCATTCACTGCTCGTCCATGTGTCTGATATGAACTCTTCTTGGATTGGTTGCGTAGATTAGAGTTAATTTCAAATACTTTAACTTTAACCGAGCAATCACCGTCACAACCTGTCGACGTTGCGTTAACAGTTTAATGTAGTTTCTCCTTCAAAAGGCCAGTAGTTATGTTAGAGCGGCAGACCTTTCGCTGTTGGATGATTGAGGATTCACCAGACCTCCTCTGGTCAAATATATGTTCAAAGTACAGACCGTCATGTTGAGCACGACGGTCAGGGGTTCAAACCCCGCTTGGACCAATCCGGGATTCCTCTCTGTGCGCCAGCTTCCTCCCACACCAAAGGCATGCGAGTGATAAACCTGCAAGTGACCTTGATCAAGGCACCGGTTGGGTAGTGGATCCCTGGGTGGCTGCTGCTTAAAAGCAGTAAAGCTGAATCAAATGTGATCTAATCTAATTTAAACTGATGTAATCTGTCTTGCTATTACTATCTTAATATTATTTCATTTATGAAGACCTGTATAACCACCTCTCTTCAAGACAAAGAGAACCATAAAACACATGGATTAAATCCAACACAATGTATTATGCTGCTGTTTAAGTAAACATTGTAAATTGGCTATATTATTGTAGGACACATATGACCTAATCGTAACAAAATGCAGATCACAACAATTGCATTTGATATCAGCCCATAGAGATGCACAGGAATATGACATCCACTGGCATTGAAGCCGTGGAGACCTCATTCTCAAAAGAAAAGGCAATTCAACACCTTAACATGCAACACCCCTCACTTGACAGATGTCCACACTAATGCACGATGAGCAGTTCTCCAATGGCTCGTTTTCCCTTTTCCTTCCCGTGTTGGTCCGCAGTCCTGGGAAATCATCAGATCTTCCCTCACAGCGTGCCTCTGCGTGACTGGAGCTCACGGAATCCCAACTGCCTCCCGCATAATCCGAGCGGCTGCGTCTTCATTGTTTATTCTGTCTGCCACTGTAGGCCAGTAATGACATTGTGGTCTGACACAGCAGTCGCTAATCCGAACCGGGAATGGGTGCTGTGTCCCTATTCTGTTCTTGGAGAGACGCCGTTTCTGGTACACTGTCGTTGTCATTGGTGTCTAGGACAAATATGCATGATCTAACCCGCCAGCACAGCCTCTATTCTGCACCGCCGCTGCCTTCCTCAGTTTACCAGGAGCCTCGCTGTGTCCTTCTCAGGTGCCCGCGGTGCAGAGGAGATGTTTTAACACGTTGAGTTGCCAGCAGAAGCCAAGTAAATCGCTTGCGGCCATTCCTTTTTTCCGGTTGCTTAACAGCCCAGGCAAAGTCTACTGTAGGCTCTGAGGTCGGACAATCTTGGATTATCCTCGTGTTAAACACGTGTTTGGATTGTTATTTTTCCGATCAACAACAATCAGGCGCCACCCTGGCTGTGGTGAATATTCATCTCACTTCAGACGTTGTACAGCAGCTACATCGTCTTGCCATGACTGACATTGGTACTCGTATTTCCGTGCTACAGTCCTCAAAAGTAGAGTTTACTTGGTTGTTTTCCCCTCGCCATCTATCTATATCTATGTTTAACATCATGTCCCAATGCAGGATAGGCACTCCTCTTCGATACAAACCCTGTGAGGAGATTTAATGATGAAGATTTAGAAGACAGACTGGTCATTCATTAGTGTGTTCACGCTTCACATCAACTCTCTCTTTAACATCCACACAGAAAATTGATTGCGTGAGTCAAGCATGAATTAGTTATTGAATAACTAGATGATTACACACTAACTTATGTAATGGATTGCTCCACTCTAATCTCTGATATTTGTAGCAATGTAGCAATGAATTCAAGATGGAAAAACACGATAAAGGGCCCTGTTTCCAAATTGATTAACGAAACAAGATGATAACGGTGGATAGTGGCAGATAATAATGTGGATTTCAAGCGGCTCGAAACAAACAAAGGAAGAAGACGGACTCGCTCAGATCAAGTGCAGCTGAAATCATATTAAACGTCGGCTCCAGGTGTAGGAGAAACTTCTGGAAGGAAGTTGGCGCCGTAGACGAAGCACAGGAACCCCTCGGAGAGGCTGCTTCAAAAGGCTTCTGGTTCCGGGGTTCAGGGGAGTCTTTGAAGAGGATGAACCACTTGTTTGAGACGGGTTTATACATGAGAGAGGGAAGATCAGCCATTCACTTTCTGTGGAGTCGAGGGCCACCAGCCGCAGCAGCTCTCAGTCTCATTACATCGCCCATCTGAAGGCTGTCACCACCGCCGGCTGATGACACGGCCTGGAGTCTGTTGCCACAACCGCATTCTCTTCTGTGTGTTCTAGTTCTATAGTGTAGAGCATAGGCACCGACATAGGCTCATCATTCCTCCATGAGGTTCTTTCCTCTCCGACAGCCAATCATAAAAACCGGTGACTCAAAAAGACTGTTTAAACAGAGCGACCTATCGGAACCGTTCAAACCTGAAAGCAAAGAGTTTTAGGGCCCCCGCCCCTGGGGGATCTCTCCCTACTCCAGGTGGCTTTCTTTGTGCCAGATTAAAAGAAAAAGTTTGGGCGTAAAGTCTTCGAGATGGTGATCAGTTAGGTCCAGCATCAAGTTGTTAAGATGAGTTGACAATGAAACGGGTGCGTTTTTTCATTTTTTTATTCTGATGGGTAAACATGCGATAGAGGGGATGAAAATATTATGGATATGAAAACCCTTTTTACCGTAAGGCTATATTGCTATGCAGGAATTCAGCCGTATGCCTGCATCTGTGGCACGCTATTGCATTATCCAAATATTGTTTTTGAGTCCAACTCCATCCTGCCAAATCTTTATACAGTCAAATTGGAGTAAAAAGATTTGTAGTCAGCACCACACATCCATTTGAAGTTTGCTTCTCGGGAAAAACCAAGATGCAAACCCAGCCCAGTGATTTTTTCTATCATTGGGCCGTTTATATTCCACATAATGATGCCTTCACTCGTTACTTCTATCCCAGCAAGTCGAGCTACCACGTAACCTTTATACTACTGCAGGTGTTTCTATGACAACGCAGTCTCCTGCTGCAACTTGGGAGCATAATAAACACAAAAGCCAAATAAAAGATTTGATTAGCTTTTTATTTATTCTCCAGTGGACCTGCTTCAGGATGAAGGCATATGGCTATTTTTCTTTTTTTCAGGAGCAGCCAATGTTTAATCATGCACCCAATCATTTTTGATTGATCGGGCTCGGTCAGATTCCCTTTTTTATTTTTACCCTTAGACATTGCCTGGCGATACCGGCGTCAATCCCGATCAGAAAGTTTGCAAACTCATTCTGCTTATTGTAATATTTGAACGCGGCGGGTGTGTGGACCTGTGCTCCGCTGTTATGAAAGGACCCTCACGGTCACTGCTGCTGTCGGACTGGAGCATCAGAAGAAACATCTCCCTGGGCTTTGCTGCGACTCAGGGCTCTTATTGCACCAGACAGGAGAGTGGCCGTATCGTACATTGCTGACACCCGCTCAAATTGAGGCCGATGACCCACAGGCTTCTCTCTTAGCCCTCCATGCCCCAGCCCCCCCCCCCCCCCCCCCCCCCCCCCCCCAGGAGTGGGTGGTGCTCAGTAAACAGCAGCTGGCTCCCTCCAGCTGGGGGTAAGGGAGATCAGCAACACTGGGAACCTCCAGATGCTGTAAGTGCACATAAAGCCAGATGATGCAGGTTTTTTTGTGTCTCTTGCCAATCATGGGAGCAGGCCGGAATGAATCACCCTCCGAGCTGTCAGTCATCGTCATCCATTTCTGAAGCCACATCAGTTATTCGGCAAAAATGGTTCTTTTGATTAATTCTCTGCCTGGAACGCTGTCAGGAGGCAGAGTAAAGGCAATAAAGGATTTTATGATGCGTGCGTTCTTTAATCCCTTGCCCCCGTCCTTTACATTGATAATGCTGCTGCAAAATACCAATTAGCTATGTGAGCTGTGGTATATCTATTCGACCTGTTTGAGCACACAGTGTTAATATGTGTGTTTAAAGAGAGCCCGCCTCGGCGCATTGCTTCCTCAGTCTACGTGTTGATGCCTCTCTTATTAAAGCAAACAAGACTCCCTGTAACCAGCTTGTCATTAAAATCTGTAAATCAGAACACAACACATACGGTAATTAGCCACAGGTCCTTTTAATTAATATATTAATAATATTAATAACACATCAAGGGAAAACATGAATTAGAAAGAGCACTGTGTACTTACTCTGACTCCCACAGATTCTTCTTAAGAGTAATTGAACTTCCATGGAATCACTAAGAATGTCAGTGAGCCTTTTCAGGCGGTGCGTGTCCAGTGAATCAAGCCTTTGTATTAATACAGTGCCTAATACCTTCAAGCTCGTAATGTGACACGCTTGTATGAGACATTACCGAACACAGAACTGAACCTTGGCATGTTACAAAATAGCTCCGATACAATTAATCAATCTCACAATTCAAAAGTGACTTCCCTTTCCAGGAATGCAGTGCTGTTCCCCGAATCTGGATCCACTTCTCACTGATGTGTGCATGCATGTATATTTAATAGTGCTGTCAAGTGGTTAAAATATTTAATTGTGATTAATCGCATTCATGTCATAGTTAACTCACGATTAATTGCGAGTAATCGCGATTAATCGCAATTTTTTTCTATGCTAATTATCCCTTGATTTCTTCGTCCCATTAATTTTTCTCATTTTAATGCTCGTATCAACATGGTGAAGTGCATCGGCTTGTCTTGTGCAAATGTTTTTTTATTGATAACAACATTGGCTTATACTGATCAAAACAGGACGATACAAAAAAAAAGCCTATAGTGCAATTAAACGATGAACATACAAACATACTGCCTTGAAAATAGCAGTCTTTGTTTTGAGCCTAAGAAAAAAAATAAAAAAAATAAAAATAGTAATAAATGTGCGTTAATCGCGCGATAAAAAAATTAACGCCGTTAAATTTGGTTTGCGTTAACGTCGTTAATAACGCGTTTAACTGACAGCACTAATATTTAATACTGTAGCACAGTCCATTAGTACACTACACCTAGGTGGCTGGTGACTTATTCTTGGCTCCTCCGAACATAAAGGATGCAGGGTGGTGGTGTTAAACACAGTTTATTGTTACGGATGTCGCTAATGTAAATGGCGAGGCTGCTCCGCTGCCATGCAGGAGCTCTCCCCCGGTGTGCTGTGCAGTCTTGGCTGGTTTAACCTGTATAAATTGATGGATCAAAGTGCAACAGGTGTGCAGCCTCACCAAGCCCCTTAGTCCAATTAGACTCCGCCAGGGGAGCCAGACACACCAGCCATCATCCACACACACGTCCCCATGCTCCCCTATGTCCAGTTCACACCTCTCATTACATCTTCCCTTCTCCACGAGGCCAGCATCAACTGAAATGATAAACGTTTGACTTTAATATTAATTGTGATATTCCTCACATTCATGTCAAAGTGAAAATTACCTAAATTAGCCTGCTTTAATTGGCTTCCACCCCCCCCCCCCTCCCCCTTTAGATCTTGCCACTAATGTACAAAACCCTAAGAGCTAACCCTCCTTAGCTCTGACTACAAAGTGTTCAGTGTTGATATGCCATGGGCAGTCACAGCATATCAGGTTCAATGTCTGCAAACCTGTGGAACATAATTGGTTGCACATTACTGTAGAGCTGCACTTGTACATGCAGCTGGACATGCTCTACTGGTTAATGTAAATCTTTTTGAGATTAACTCCAGCAACAGCTGACACAGAAAAATGTAAACGCTGTCTGTGATACTGAGCTGAACATAGAGTGTGGCATCCTGGTGTTTCAACTGGATCATATCCTTATTGCTATGGAGGATGTTATCTAAGTGGAACTGTATATGGATAAAGCTATCTATCTGTATTAACTGTCCAGCTATCTGCATACCCATCTGCATACCCATCTGCATACCCATCCGTCCGTCCGTCCGTCCGTCCGTCCCTCCCTCCCTCCCTCCCTCCCTCCCTCCCTCCCTCCCTCCCTCTCTCTCTCTCTCTCTCTCTCTCTCTCTCTCTCTCTCTCTCTCTCTCTCTCTCTCTCTCTCTCTCTCTCTCTCTCTCTCTCTCTCTCTCTCTCTCTCTCTCTGTCTGTCTGTCTGTCTGTCTGTCTGTCTGTCTGTCTGTCTGTCTGTCTGTCTGTCTGTCTGTCTGTCTGTCTGTCTGTCTGTCTGTCTGTCCCTCTCTCTCTCTCTCTCTCTCTCTCTCTCTCTCTCTCTCTCTCTCTCTCTCTCCCTCTATGTCTCTCTCTCTCTCTCTCTCTCTCTCTCTCTCTCTCTCTCTCTCTCTCTCTCTCTCTCTCTCTCTTTCCGCTGTCAGTCTGGGTTTATCTATTTATCCATCTTGTAATAGTTTAAAATATGATATGATATGATACTATGCATTATGAAATGTATTACTCCTATGACTCCTAAGTCTGTCTTACAATCGTATTGATGGAGGGGATATATGGTTTGTGTGTATTGCTGGGTGGTGCATGTGTGAGGGAGTGTGTGTCTTTGTGTGTCCTTGCAAGGGTTTGTGTGTGTGTTTGTGTGTGTACTTTATTTCAGTGTTGTCAGTACTGCAGCTCACTCGCATCCCTCTTCCAGCTGTAGCCATGGCAACCGGCTGCACTGCTGCCCCTCCCTCTGGGGAACCCTTCTTAAAGGGAAGGGGCTGGTGAAGCCTTCTTAAAGGGACGGGCGGCAATGTTTCACGTAACTGAAGAGCTTTAATTGGATTAGTGTGGTATTACACCCATTAAACTTATCTTCGCAAACCCCCCACAATCCCTCAGCCATTCCGCTTGGCTGATACATGCAGATACTTTCGGCTACAATGGCGGCTCCCGCAGCATTACAACCAACCGCTACGGTCCTTCAGAGAAAAAAATAAAAGGCCAACGCACGGATGGCATGCTCGCGAGGTCATTACGTGTAAGAACCCCTTCTCACGAAGCTCAATGGATTAAAGTCACATCGGGATTAGGCCTTTTAAGTTTTACAATATAAAAGGGCTTTGAGCTGACCCAAGAAAGGCAGAAATGAACGATGGCACCCTTTCATGTCGGAGCCAAGAAGGCGAAGCCTCTTCCATGTGTTTGAACATCAAACATCTGCAAACTGATGACACGTGCAGATCATCTGGGGAGTCATCGGGTAATGGTGTGTTTTACGCTCTTGCACCTGCCGGGATGTAATGAGAAAGGAATCTTGGACCCGGAGGTGGACACTAAAAGAACATAACTAAACACAATATAGCCTGCTTAAGATTACGTTACATTGAATGTATTCATACCGCCCTGAGCGTGTGCTGTACATAGCAGCAGCCAAGAGACGGCATAACACGACTCTGAAGAAGATATACAATCTAACCAAGAAACTGCTGCCATTATATTGAAATAAGGACAACCTTGATATATCTAAAACTCTAACCCTATTATATATGGTATACCGAATTACAAAATCCTGAGCTGAAAAGTTTACCAGGCAGATCGGCGGTGAACCACCAATTGAAGTGCGAATATCTCTCTCTCTCTCTCTCTCTCTCTCTCTCTCTCTCTCTCTCTCTCTCTCTCTCTCCCTCTCCCTCTCTCCCTCTCTCTCTCTCTCTCTCTCTCTCTCTCTCTCTCTCTCTCTCTCTCTCTCTCTCTCTCTCTCTCTCTCTCTCTCTCTCTCTCTCTCTCTCTCTCTCTCTCTCTCTCTCGCCGTCCCAGTGGTCACCTGCAGCATCTGTCTGTGCCTGCAGCTCTGATGAGTTCCGCCGGCTGATCCCAGCCGCCTGCTGGAGGAATTAGGAGGGAGTTCTGGAGAGGTTTTTAGGAGGGAGGACTGGAGAGAGCCCAGGCAGATGTAACAGCTGAGTTGACACTAGCCTGCCCCAGACATCATGCCGCTCAGCGAGAGAGGAAGGAGAGCTGTGCAAGGGGTAACCGGGGGAGCTTATGTTGCCTGCTTCATTATGTACAAGACAGCCTTCGGACTCGGCAGCCAAAGTGTGTTTTCTGCCTTCTGCCTCGTGCGTCGTGGTGGGGCTGGAGACAGAGGGGGTCAGGGTCAGCCAGGTGTGGAGGAACCAGGTGAGACCCTGCCACTGCCAGCCTGCCTGGGATGCTTAGGTGGTAGACAGCTGGGCGGAGCGGAGAAGTGCTTAGTGACAGATAAGTGTAAAGCCCCAGCCATCTGCAGCCGGCTGTAATGTGTAGGGGATCCGGCCCCGAGCTCACCGGAGACGTCAGTGCTGCAGTGGGTTGTGCCTGTGAGAACGTATGGGTCTGACAGTATTTTAACAAGCTTAGGAGAGAATACGTTGAGCCGTTATCAATAATTGAATGCAGGCTGTGAGGCGATGGTGTGATTTGAGGAAGTCAATGACGGATAGGGCTGGGTTTGGGCTTAATTTACGTGGATACACGGTATTATGGTGGAATTGGATTTAAATTCCAAGGGAAGGAAAAACAGGTTATATTTCTAGACAGGCCCACTTGGTGGGCGGTCTACCTCCGTCTATTAACAAAGCACACAGGCCTCGTAGATAATGTATGCCGGTGGCCGGGCGTATTAATTACCTTGCACAAAAGTCCCAGCAGGACTGTGTCCGTCCAACAAGGCTATGCTATGTGATTTAAATGAAGTGGAAAGGATTTTTATAATTCAATTATTTTTATTCATTTATTTTTTTATTAGTTTCGCAGTACTTACGAGAGTAGTGGTGGTAGAATCCGCTCTCAATGCAGTATAAGTTCTGGTTAGACTGTTTGCTTTCATTGTAAAGTTTAGGAGGATTATTTGTGATTTACATAATTTGAACAATAACAAATAAAACATAACATTTCGAAAAGAGTAATAGAGATAGTTTAATCTAATCAAGATGAAATTTGTGGAAGGACAGTGTAATATCAATCCAGTATCAATGAATTGATATTGATATCCAATATCAATGCAGAATAACATGTTTTTATAACCAGTCAGATTTCAGCGATGACTTTTTGCGAGCAAGTCGTTGATTTGCCAATAGAAAAACAAGTTTTTGAATAAAAATCCCATTCTCAAAACTCATCTTCTCCATATCAGCCATAGCTTTATTCTTAGTAATGCGCTCATAACCCATTCATCGTTTCCGTTTAACATTTCCTTCACAACTAAACAAATACATAGAGACATTTAAAGTGTATGAGGTTACTTTGCCTCAAAAATGGAGAATCCAATGTGTTCAACTTTAAAAGTAGAACTTTGTTTGCAACTGAATTAAAGTTTGGCTATTATCCCCCCAAAACGATATGTTTTAGACTAAATCCAATTCGAAACTGACTCCAATCAAAGATTGGCAATTTCAAAAATATATTTGTAATTTTAAAGCTGAGGCCCATTTGATCAAAAACAATTCACGATTGCACAACAGTGGATTTATTAACAATTATCAACTCAATTTGTTGAGACAAATCATTGTTTGAACGGTCATATTTGCGTTATTTAGGAGCGGATTTCTCTGAAGAAGGGCTTTCTAATGGGGGCTGTACCCCATACAATCTGATATAAGCGTATTGAATTTAAAAACAATCAGTTGGTTTGACTTTTATCATTATCGTCATGAAGTATCAAACAATAAAGTTTGAATTGATTAAACATCCGGCTGCTACGGCTGTACGCAAATAGCCCACATTACGAGAAAAACGTCAATAAAACACTAAATTCAACAGACCAAGTTATCTGTCTCCATTCAATACAGGGGGTGGGGGGGGGGTGGGGGGGATTACCCTGAGGGGGCTCTGAGAAAAAAACTGGTTGAGGACCCCTGATGTAGAGCAAGCGACAGTCAATACCGATGCAGGTCACCCACATCGTTTCTCAAGGATGTTTATAGATAGACCCGGGAGAGCCGACCAGTGTTAGCTGAGGCTCTTCACCCGAGACCATTCTGACACCACAACCCGTCCTTATGTTAATCAACTCTGATTAAAGATTCATTGAGTCTATCAAACGCACACAGACCTGGCAAACACGCCTCTCGTATAGGTTGTGTTTCACATTGACGTCAGGGTTTCTCTCCGTAGAGCTTGGTAATGTATGGAGTCATGGAGGGGGGGAGTTGAGGCAGAAATAATGAACGTAAACTTTAAATGAACAACGATGCACGGTTGAGGAGGCACAGTGGGTAGCATGTAACAGCTCCAGAAGTCTGTAGTTTGATGCGTGATACTAACTCTGAACATTATGGAAAGCCATTGGGGCCAAAACCGTCAGGGAATAGACACCTTAACACAACCAACACAGTTGTGTCCCCCACGGCTTTCCATACATTTATTCTGTGTTAAGAAGAGTATTTTAAACCACAACACCTGCTTCTTTCAAATGGTAAATTTGAACTTGTTAAGGCATATTTTTTGGTCTCCAATGGCTTTCCAGAAAAATACACACCAAAAGAAATAAGGAGAATAAAGTTTCCGACAGCTCAATACGACATACGACGAGCACCTGGCAAAGTGCAAACACACTGAGTTGGGCTGCAAAACACGGCCTACATTAGATTTTATTTCCCCACATCTTTATCAAACAGATATATATTCAGCTTTTACCAACATATTTTCAACTGAGCTTATTCTGCCTCGCATTCCCGGTCCGACCCCCAGCTTAACGATCCAACAGGATCCAAATCTGCCTGTAGCATTGATTACCCCTTCCCCACCAAGGTGTGGAGACCAGAGGTGGATCGGTGTATGTTATCATTCAGGATGAACTGGTCAGCCACCGCCGTGGTCCACAAGCCTTCAACCTCAAGGTCATCAGGGTGAAAGGTCGTGGCACGCAGTCTTGATAAAGGAACCTCATTGGTTATGAACAAAGAAAAGAATCAACACTGTACAGAGTGCGCTTGTTGTTTCTGTTTGCATAAAAGGTGTCCTGTCTTGACTCGCAAGGGGTACCTTTTGTCTAAAGACTCTTTTTTAAGCTAGGCATACGACTAGTATGACTAAAGCCAGCAGGCTTACAAGGCTCCAAACATATCTACAAGTGATCATGCTACAATAATTACAAGTTGAATAGCAGTGAAACGCTTTGTTAAAGCTCACAAAGCGAGCGCTCTTAAGATTTGCATGAGATGGGTAATCAAGCTGCTTTATTCCCTGAGGACTCCCGCGGACACACTCACAGCAAACGCTCAACAAAAAGCTTTCACCGCTCCTCCAGTTTCGCTCTCCAGTTTCTTCTCTCGCTCTCAATTCACAATTATAATTTCTTTTCACTTCACCCTCAAGGGAGAGAAAATCACACAAAAGTCTTGGAGCGTTAACTTTTTCCCGTCCTTCAACATTAAGCGATGGCGTCTTCGCCGTGATGTCGTCGATGGGGGTCGCCATGAAACCTGACCCCGGCGTTAGCGATGGCGGGGTCCGCCTCCCGGGTCTCCTCCGGTCCGTGACACGGAGAGGACCGGTGCATCAGTCTGGCCGCCGTGAAGCCCGCTACTTTAGGCTACGCTGGGGCGATGATTCATGCCAGTGAGCCGTGAGGAGATGGATGTTGTCCTGAGCCCACGGGGAGCGGAGCGAGGTGGTACAGGGGTGCAGCGTCTCTGGAACGCACTATTACAGGCTAGGGTTGGCCCCGTACATTTACATTCAGGGTATTTAGCTGATGCTTTCATCCAAAGCGCCTTTCAATAAGTACATTGGTCATAAGAAAGTGAAACACTATACCGTTGTCGGTGCAGTAAGGATGTTCATGGAACCAAGCCAACCCATTCCCTGTATACAACAAAAATAGCTAGGATAAGATGCTAAACAGCTAAGTTGGCTACTATAACTAAGTACAACATACATAAGTGTGTACATTAAGAGCGGGCATGCACAACATACAATAGCTAGGAGGGGGGGGGGGGGGGGGGGGGGGCTATGCAGAGTCCAGGTGAACTTTGAACAGGGGAGTCTTGAGTCGATTCTTGAGCGATTCTGCGGTCCTGACGTCGGCAGGGAGCTCGTTCCACCAATGGCCAAGACAGAGAAGAGCTGTGACTTTGATGATCGACTCTTGCCTGCTCTTAGCGGTGGCGGTACCAGACCGTATCGCTCTCTGTGTCGGCGGTAGTGAAGGATTTCATGATTAGTTTCCTTGATTCAGTTCGCGTCGGTCAGTTCGCCAAGAAGAATCGTTCAGAATCGTTTGCTCGTTCAGTCGCGCTTCCGGTAGCGGTGAATTGAATCATGGAATGCACGGTTCTCAGCTGTGTGAGTCAGACTCAGCTCCTCCCTTGTTCTCATCCTCAAACGATCGGTCATCAATCAACACAACATTACAACTTTAACCAAACAGAGCGATATGGGGGGTGGGATGTTTAACATATCAGCAAGATAATAGACTTGATTTAGCAATGATGGAGTATAAAAGTTTGACGAGACATTCACTGACTCTGAGTCAGTGAATGAACAGCGACTCAGCGACTACAGGATCTGGGAGGAGTCGAGACGAACGAGAGAGAAGAATCAGTTCGGTTGGTTCTTGTTAAAGATTCGTTCATTCGAAGTCATTCGGTCGCGAACAACCCATCACTAGTCGCCAGTGGGCGAGGAAGTGTGTTGCGAGTGTATGGATGCGATTCGGCTCACGACTTAATGTGCATGTTTTGTCATTGCAGCCGTTGGAGATAAACAAAAGGGAGTAAAACAAAGATAGCATAGCTACGCTCTCTTGTATTGACTACCGCTTATGTAAACACCCACCGATCCAGAACATTGTGGTTTCCCACCACCATTTTCTCTCGATAACTCGTTTGGAAAGTTTGAGCTCAAGTGTGGGCTAAGCGTGGCTCTCCGAAAACAAACGGGAGGAACCGCTTTGATGGGGTTAGCGCTTGTTTTCTTTTTTACCCTCCCTCCTCCAAATAAATCCCTCAGACCGGGATTCAATTGAACGCCTTTTGTTTGAATACCCCCTGTTAGGCACTCAGCGCGGCGGAAACACGAGAACCACTTAGACGAAGCAGCAGAACTGGTTGTTTACAGAACACCGGGGCTTCAAAAGATGCAGAGTGGTTTCTCTTTGGCTCACAAAGGTTTGGAGAGCAGAAAACAAGGTGGCTAACCGCATAGTCTTCCTGCCACTTAAATGCTGAACGGGCATATTTAGATCACTGTGTTTCATTTACGTGGTGAGGACTTTGTCTTGACTGTTTATCTGGCAGAGCGGACACAAAAACACACACACACACACAGACACACAACACACACACACACACACACACACACACACACACACACACACACACACACACACACACACACACACACACACACACACACACACACACACACACACACACACACACACACACACACACACACACACACAGGCACGGAATTTGCAGGCAAGCCCACATCTCTGAGCTGAGACACACCCGACCAGAGGAGTGTGTGTGTGTGTGTGGGGGTGATATCTGATGAAAGGCAACACACACTTCCAGGCACACACCCAAATGCATCACACACACAAACACATACACATACACACACACACACACACACACACACACACACACACACACACACACACACACACACACACACACACACACACACACACACACACACACACGCATACATGCATGCTACACACACACACACACACACACATGGCAAACGCATTCACACAAACACACACACACACACACACACACACACACACACGCACGCACGCACGCACGCACACACACACACACACACACACACACACACACACACACACACACACACACACACACACACACACACACACACACACACACACACACACACACACACACACACACACACACACACACACACACACACACACACACACACCAACTTAACCACCCCAAACCATTTATGTCCTTGTACAAGGAAAACCTCTCCCTCCCCCCCCCTTACCCGCCACACACACACTTTACAGAGGCACGACCAGAAGGCCCCCGGGGGGCCCCATTTCCCCCTCCCATGAAATCTTTTGCTAAGGAAATTGTGTATAATTTCAAGGGCCGTTAACAGGAGGCCGACGTGAATACAGTCTCTGGCTGGGGTCAGTGGCGCCCGCGGGTGGAGCAGCAGTGGGTGGGGAGACGCTTCCTACCCCACCCATATCTCCGTCACCTGGCATGAGCTGCATGGGAGCCGGCCAGTCAGCGGTCGACGCAGAGCCATTTGGAGGAGGGAGGATGGAGAGATGGAGAAAGGGGGACTCGGGGGTAGGGGGGGGAGTGGGGGAGAGAGGGGGAGTGCGCATATTCTGGAAAGGGGAAAAGAGGGGAAGACAATATGAGGGGGGAACCCAGTGAAAGATGATGGAGGAGGAGGTGGTGGTGGTGGTGGCGGGGCAGTGGGGGCAGGCGATGTAGGCGAGAGAAGACCAAATCAATATTTATACTGTGGGCGAGACAATCCTGGAGCAGTAATTAAATTGCCGTGTCACATTTCATTCCATTACCGGACGGCACTCGCATGCAAATGATCAGAGAGGCCTTCTCTCCCCGCGCGTTGCTCATTCAATTTATGACAGTGAGCTTCAAGCGGAAGGGCCGGGCGAAAATACAGAATACTACCTTAGTATTCATGAGCCTATCGGTGGAAACCGGGGGGGCCGTCCATTTGCAATCGCGGTGGGAGGAACAAAACCCGTCTCTGGGGGCGAGACGCCTTCCCTCGCCCCAGAGCCTGATGGGGGCGAGGGATGGGGGAGGGTGGAAGTCGTTCTAATTTGATGTCTCCCTTTGTGGGGGAGGAACAGGAGAAAAAAAAAGGGAAGCGTTCAGAAATTGGAAATTGTGACTCAGCCCCGAAGCGAAACGGTGAGAGACGCCTCGTAGCACGCTAAACACGTCCACGCATTCCGTGCCGCCGTTTAGCGGTGTTGCGGGTGGAATTGCGTGTAGCCTGCACCGGGGGCTAGTTAGCAGCCCCCGTGACTTCAGACAGACTGCACTCTGCCACCAGGGGGGTTCACCATTACTCTCCCGACTCCTGACTCCCCATTACCGCACTCGGCAATCCTGACGAGTGGAATGGTGGTGAGACAAACGGAAACGTATCGCTGCGCTCTATAGCCAATTAAAAGCTCTCTGTTTACCTCTACCTATTCTGGGTGTTGTTCTCCACTCTTTGTTGATTCTGTGAAAGTGGAGGTGAAGCTAAGTGAGGGGGAACTACGGGGAGGGGAGAGGAGCTATCGTTAGCAGAGAACAGAGAGAGAGGGAGAGAGGGTTAGAGGGAGAGAGAGAGAGAGGGGGGAAGGGGAGAGAGTACGAGGGAGGGGGAGAGAGGGAGAGAGAGGGGAAGGGAGGACAGTAGGAGAGAGGGGGAGAGAGAGGGAGAGAGAGAGAGGGAGAGCAAGAGAGAAAGACAGAGAGAGAGGGAGAGAGGAGTAGAGAAAGAGAGAGAAGGGTAGAGAGGGTTAGAGAGGGAGAGAGGGGTAGTGAGAGAGAAAAAGAGAGAGAATGGGAGAGAGAGAACGAGAGACAGAGGGTGAAGGAGAGAGGGGTAGAGAGAGGTAGAGAGGGGTATTGACAGAGAGAGAAGGGGAGAGATATAGACAGGGAGAGGGAGGAAGAGAGACAGACAGAGAGTGGGTTGGTTGTGACCAGGGGATGTTATATCTCACATGCATGAGTCATGTGATGCTCTCGGTTGCTAGAATACATGCTCCCCGGAGGGGACCAGAAATACAGAGAATAACTTAAAAAAAAGATTCATTCTTCTGCCGATTGCGGCGGTGAGCATCTCTCGTTGGAATAAATAGTGATGATTGAGGGGCGGTAAGGAGCATTGCCAAGTTGGAGATATTGAGCTATTCTACCAGAGGCTGAAAAGTATGTTCGGTTACAAATATGGCCTATTTATTCAGCAACATGTTTTGACAGCGCCTAGTCGGGGTACTTCATCGAATGAGTGCATGAATCGGCCATATCACACGGGAATACGTCTCACCAGCTGAATGTCAAATGGGAGTTTGTAAATGTATTTTGTGCAAATGAAAAAGTGCATCATACAAATACAAACACGGGAACACTAGTAAATCCTTTGCACGTCGTTCTCATTGGAGCGGCGTGTTCAGCCGAGGGCCTACGAAGCGCAGTCGATAGTGAGCGTTATTATTAACGTCTGTACTCAGCGTGGACAGCAGCTCATTAACACATGTGTTCCCATGCCAATAGCGCTATAGATGCCAGAAATGTTAATGATGTTTATGGATGCGCTGTGCATGTGTTCAACTTCCATATGGGGGCCGTGTACACTCGCCACTCGTTGCATGACGCAACACCTTCTGAGAGCACCAGCGACCAGTCGGTTTTTTTTCCTAAAGAAATGCTGTTTCACAGTGGACGCCGTCATGCCAAATTGCCCGAAGTACAATAACAATGAAATAATTTGGCACGGGTAATTAAGAAAGTACGGTTTCTGTGTTTACGGTTTCTGTGGGAAACCACCAATAGCAATAACATTAAAAATTATTATTCATGGAGGAGGCCCTGAGAGGCAGTCTTTGGATCTGGGAAGCTTCCGTGATAGTCTGTTGGAGCGCGCTGCTGCAGACAGGCCGAGCTGGTGAGTTGAATATGTAAACCAGTGAGTTGAATATGTAAACCAGTGAGTTGAATATGTAAACCAGTGAGTTGAATATGTAAATTAGTGAGTTGAATATGTAAATTAGTGAGGTTAGTATGTCAACTACTCAGTTAAATATGTAAACTAGAGAATTGAATATGTAGACCAGTGAGCTGAGAATGTAAACTAGTGAGTTGAATATGTAAACTAGTGAATTGAATATGTAAAATAGGGAGTTGAGTATGTCAGCTAGTGAGTTGAGTATGTTAACTAGTGAGTTGAGTATGTCAAATACTGAGTTGAGTATGTCAACTAGTGAGTTGAGTATGTCAAATAGTGAGTTGAATAAGTAAAATAGTGAGTTGACTATGTAAAATAGTGAATTTAATATGTAAAATAGTGAATTGAATATGTGAACTATTGAGTTGAATGCGTAAACTACTGAATTGAATATGTTAGCTAGTGAGTTGAGTATGTCAACTAGTGAGTTGAATATGTAAAATAGTGAGTTGAATATATGAACTAGTGAGTTTAGTATATAAAATAGTGGGTTGAATATATGTACTACTGATGAGTGCTACCGCGTCACCTGGGTTCTCTCGAATGCCCATGACAAATTTCTCTGAAGGGAGACAATAGATGCTTATCTTATCTCATCTTATTTTAAGTGCTTGAGTTTGTTTGGTGTCCCTCTCTCATTGCCATGCTGCAAAACAAGAAAACAAAGTAATGGTGATTCACCAGGCAGTGGTGGGTTTGGACTGAACGCAATCAAAGCTGAACATGCACACTCAAAGGATTATTTTTCACAATATCCGTCATCACCCATACTCAAAGGATTCTTGTCCACAATATCATCTGTGACCCATGCTAGAATACAGAGAGGCAGGTGACTCAATCAGAACCGTCTACATGTGGGATTCAGATTCAGATTCAGAAGTCCTTCACGATCCCTTAAGCACAAGTAGTCTCAGAAGAATAAAAATGCCACTGTTAATCAGAGCTAAGATACAAACGTGTTTCAATTCAATTAGGTAATTACAATTGCAGAAAAAGTCTATCGAACAATTTTGAAAACAGTTTTGTTTTAACATGCTATTTCATAAAGCATAAAGAGTTCCTTGCTCGTTTTGAATGGTTAATGATCATATCCGTCTGACTGCAAGAGCAAGTTAAGACTTTTCAATGCAGCGATCACATGTGAGCCATGAGGTGACCATAGTGTCTCACTAGTAACATATATTACCCTACTATACAAGCAATACACACAGCCTCATAGTATCACATGTTACCCTCCCATACGAACAATACACACAGCCTCACTAGTTACACATATTACCCTCCTATACAAACAACACACACAGCTTTCATAGTAACACATACTACCCACCTTTACGAACAACACACACAGCCTTCCTAGTAACACATGTTACCCACCTATACGAACAACGCACACAGCCTCACTAGTAACACATATTAAACCCTCTACGCTGGAATGAGTTCCATTACTAAACAATGCACTCAGCCTCCGTAGTGGCCACGGATAGCCTTATAGTTCCTGGAACAAACTCTAGATGGCACTGGATATTCGGTCCTAGTTTTTCAGGAATCCTGTGTGTATGTGTGTGTGTGTGTGTGTGTGTGTGTGTGTGTGTGTGTGTGTGTGTGTGTGTGTGTGTGTGTGTGTGTGTGTGTGTGTGTGTGTGTGCGTGGGTAAAATGTCATGCAAAGGTGTGTGTGTGTGTGTGTCTGTATTCGCTTGTGTTCATGTGTGTATCATCAAGATTCAATTATTAATCATTTCCAATGCAAATACGGCTTGGCTTTTGCATGTCTTTTCCTTTTTTAATTGTTTTGTTGATTATTTATGAAGACGGATCTCTCCAGGTTGGAATCGAAAGAGGCTTTGTGCTGCTGATGTCGTATGTGGGGCTGACAGGTAAGGCCTCCCGTCAGACACATGCACGCAGAGCCCTGAGACTAGTACCAGATAACCTGCTTCATTCTCCAAGCCCCTCCTCACGCTGTCATTTAGAAATACCATACTTCTGAATAACAAGGAAATGCAACCTGTCAACATGCACCGTATGTGTCCGGGCAGCTCCGTTCTGCTTCTTTTGTTTGATTTGAATCGTTTTCCTGTAAAGGAGATTTAAAATGCTAATAATATTCCTAATGACATAGTGAATCCCAGTATATTCATGAGTCACAAGGCGCCCAGGGTGAAGGGCGCATTCATAATTAACGAAGGACCACCGAGGCATCTTCTGGGGATTTCTACTGATTTCCAAACAAAACATCAGGTGCTTCTTATTCTTCTGGCCAGCCTTAGAATCTCCACAGCCCTCCCTGGCTTTTGTTGGAAACCCGAGAGGTATTCAGTGCCTCACATTCAGGCTCGCAGAGGAATCTGAATAAACACACGCACAGTGTGCTGACACAAACAGAGGGCATGTTGTAATCTACACAAACATACACACACGCGCCATTACTGTCGGAATCGGACCAAAAGATCAGATGTTGGAGGCACCAAGATGTGCCACGTTTTGTTCTCCTGTGTGTTTGTATGTGTATGTGTGTGTGTGTGTGTGTGTGTGTGTGTGTGTGTGTGTGTGTGTGTGTGTGTGTGTGTGTGTGTGTGTGTGTGTGTGTGTATGTGTGTGTGTGTGTGTGTCTGCGTGTCTGTGTGTGTGTCTGTTTATGTGTGCGTGTGTGTGTGAGTTTCACCGCTTCACTCTATTCTCCCTTCAATGGCAGATACATGAGTGCCCAAACGGGAGAGAAAGAGGGAGAAAGGGGGAGAGAGAGGGAGAGGAGGTGGCGTAAAGCCCATCAAATGTAAGTCCTCCTGTTTGTGGTCATGGTTCGTGTTGGTACATGGAGGCTGGAGATAAGATGGCTGCCAGGATTTTGTTTAGGACCGAAAGAAAGAAAGGGAGAGAGGGAGGGAGAGGGAGGGAGAGATGGAGAGGGAGGGAGAGAGGGAGGGAGAGGGAGGGAGAGAGGGAGGGAGAGGGAGGGAGAGATGGAGAGGGAGGGAGAGAGGGAGGGAGAGGGAGGGAGAGAGGGAGGGAGAGGGAGGGAGAGATGGAGAGGGAGGGAGAGAGAGAGAGAGAGAGAGTGAGAGAGAGAGAGAGAGAGAGAGAGAGAGTGAGAGAGAGAGAAGAATTGGGAGGAGGGAGTGAGGGAAGAGTGGTTGAACAGGCAGTGGAAAGCAAGCAGAGGGAGGGAGTGGACATAAATATTGGTAACCGGGGACAGAAGGGAAGCAGAGTAGACAGGGGAGGAGGCGGATAAAGATCCGAGATAAAAAAGACATCAGACACGTAAACAGCTTCTTCGCTTAAACCTTCCACAACCTTGATCGCGGGAGAGCAGATGTACACCCCGACTAAGAATTAATTAATCGTTTCTTTTAAATCTCAGCATCGACATCTGAAGAGAGGACATTTTCATTCTGTCACATTTCTTCCGAGTGTGTCAGTGAAAGACTCCTTGCGGCGAAGATCCCAAGGGACTCATCACAAGAGTTCGGTACTAAGGGGGGTCTCCTGGCCTGGCCTGATTCCCCAGCTGGCTCACGTTCTAACATGGCTCCCCACGTACCCCACTTCCTAATTGGATGGTTTCACTCCTCAGCTCTCCTCTGTGATGGACAGTCTGTGCTGATGGTGCATCATCCAGGTCTGCTACACCCTAATAGTGGGTAAAAACACACGCACGCACGTGCACGTCCACCCACGCATACGAACGCACAATCTCACAAACACGCACGCGAACGCACACACACAAACACGGGGAGATGCACATCCACACACACACGCAGGCGCTTACACAAACGCACACGCACACACACACACACACACACACACACTCACACACACACACACACACACACACACACACACACACACACACACACACACACACACACACACACACACACACACACATACACACACACACATGCCAACCCCCCACGCACACGCACACACATGCAATCGCACACACAAACGCACACGCACGCACGTACACACACACACACCTCTGTATTTAAAGTGTTTCGGCCGCCATGTATTCGTTTCCCATCCCGCATAGGATTGTCTGACACCATTGAAATCAAATACACAGCACAATTGGACATTAAATAAACATGAATTAAAATAATAATGATAGTAAACATTGGCTGTACTTGTAGGCATAGCTCGTTATCCAACACAAGCACAACACAGGGAGCCTGGAGGTTTCAGCCCGGACGAGACGGAGGACGGAGCCAGCGCAGGCAGGAGTTAAGCAGGCTCGGAAAAGCCTCTCTCCCCCCTGATCCTGCTGGGAATCGATGGTACTTCGGAATAAGGCTCATTACAGAGTCCCTTTTCAAAACACATACTCGCAGTGAGTGGAAGGTCTCGCTGAAAACTATTAAGATGCTTTGGCTCGGGAAGAAAGTTGTCCCTTTTCCAGAGCGGGGAGACTTAGCGGCCCAAGTGCCTCGCCTCAGAGGTGGGGAATGTCATTTTTAAAAAGTACAAATGATAAAATAAAAGGAGGTGCAGGTTATGAGGGACGGGGGCATCTTGCTGGCCACAGGAGGGTTCAGTGAGCCCTGGTGCACATAAAGCTTAATCTACAGCCAGCCACCTATAGGGAAGGGTTAGCCCTTCCCCCCCTGTTATCACCCTTAATGGAGAAGCTTCCGGCTGGACAACGACATGATTATTCGAGCCTCTCCTCCAGTAGACTGTAGGCTGTTCATCTGCTGAGCACAATGTCTAATCACCCGGGCAGGCGAAGGGATTTATATTTCCGTGCAGGTATTTAATTTCCTCTAATTTCAAAATCATCATAATGGAATAGTTTCTATCTTCCCCAGTGCTCCACCACAATAACCCGTCTCCTAGAGACTGATCTTTCATCCGTTCGAAGTGAGATTCGGTGCCGTGGTGGCTGCCCGTCCAAGGACCTCACACGCTGGGTAGAAGAAGCACTCGGAGCAGCACTTTAGCCCCCTGTCATGCCGCAGCGTGGCCGGCCTTAAGAGGGGTCACCCGGCCGGCATCGGGCTGTTAGTCACCAGCAACACGTTCCGCTGCTGAAAGGTAATGGCTTCTCCACGTCCGCCCTCCATAGGAAGGAGAGCAGCTGTCACGCCACGGTACTAACGGTCATGGGAGGTAACAGCAGGAGAGGTCTCCGAGGGGCCACCGTGAGGGTGTGTGTGTGTGTGTGTGTGTGTGTGTGTGTGTGTGTGTGTGCGTCTGTGTGTTTGAGTGTGTGTGTGTAAGTTTGTGAGAGTGTGAGTATGTGTGTGTGTTTTTGTGCATGTGTTTATGTGTGTGTGTATGTGTGTGTGTGAGTGTGTTTATCTAAGCGTGTGTGTGTGTGTCTGTGTTTGAGTATGTGCGTGCGTGTGTGTGCGTGCATGCTTGTTTGTACATGTGTGTGTGTACATGTGGATGCGGATGTTGTGTGTGTGTGTGTGTGTGTGTGTGTGTGTGTTTCCGTCTGTTTATCTGTATGTGTTGATCCAGAGATGATGTCCACATGACTCTCAGCCATATGTTGTTGTTTTGTGGGTTGCAGTTTATAAAACTGTCAATTAAAAAAAATGAAAAAATAGTCAATGTTGCTTTCATGTGCTACTGAGCAGAGGAAACATACTCATAATTACATATATATATATATATATAAAAATGCACTGCCAATGATGCTGTGGCAGCACTGAGGGTCTCTGTAATTGCGTATCTGTATCTAGGGTCCTCCTCCAGTGATAATATAGTTGGAGTATCCAGCCTCATCTCTCCTTATGAAGACTCCATCGTCTATAAATAGTGTGTGTGTACTTGGCTGTTTTCATGTTCGACGATGTACAACATTCACTTTTGTTTTTCCAAATCCCGACTGCAACACAGACGGCCGGCTGGCAGAATTCAAGAGGAACTGGCGGTTTGTAGGTTCGCCCGTCATCATCATCAGGAGTAAAGGGCTCCACCGTGGCGAGAAGGACAGCGCCGGTCATGGAGGCCGGAGCCGGTGATGATGAACACGCCCCCCGGCCAGCACGGGGGTCACCGAGGTCCGGACCTCCGTCATTTTGTCAGAACCAAAAAAATTTAAATCTGAAAAATGAAAAACACAACTGTATAAAAAGATCAGCAGGTTGAGAACTGCTCCGAGATGAGCGCCTGCTCGATTCAGTTTGTTTACTTGTTTACTTTGTGTCCGCTGTCTGTGACATCTGGTGGTGCGTACGCAAGCTGAGCACAACAACCCCCCCCCCACCCCACACACGCCACATGCCAAAACTGAACCCCAGCAACTGAAGCGGCGATGGTAGATAGTCCTCATTATGTTTCAGACCCTGGCGTGGCCCTGGTGATGGGTCTAGCGTGGGGGATGATGTTGAACGGGCGTCTCTTGGAGGGGGGAAGAGGTCTGCTTGGCTCTGCTCACGCGGGAACCACACGTCTGAATACAGTTTGGTGGCCGTGTGTTGATGTGTGTGCGATTGCTGTGAGAGGGAAGACCCTTAGGCAGGATGCAGCCTCACCCTTACAGCGTACATGATGGTGATGATCACGATGATGGGGATGGGGATGGCGGGGGCTTGGTGGGGGGGGGGGGCGGGGGGATGTCTGAGGGAGTGGTCACCGCACAGCTGCTACCAGCATCCTGACTCACTGGCTGCTGGCTTGGATTAAACAGCTGGAGGGGGTTCAGATCTCCCTCTCTGTTTCTGTCCCTCCCTTGCTCCGTCTGTCTCTATCTCTGTCTCCGTCTGTCTGTCTGTCTCTCTCTCTCTCTGGCAGTCCGATTTGCCCTCTCCCTCGGTCCGTCTGTCTGTCTCTCTCTCTCTGGCAGTCCGATTTGCCCTCTCCCTCAGTCCGTCCGCCTGTCTCTCTCTCTCTGGCCGTCCGATTCGCCCTCTCTCTCGCTTTCAGTCCCCTCCCTATTTGTCTCTCACTCACTGTCTCTCTCTCTCTCTCTGTCTCCATCTGTCTGTCTGTCTGTCTCTCTCTCTCTCTCTCTGGCCGTCCGATTTGCCCTCACTCTCACTTTCAGTCCCCTCTCTATTTATCTATCACTCACTGTCTCTCTGTCCCCGTCTACCTGTCTCTCTCTCTCTGGCCGTCTTTCTGTCTGCCTGTCTCTCTCTCTGGCCGTCTGATTTGCCCTCTCTCTCGCTCTTAGTCCCCTCTCTTTTGGTCTCTCTCACAATGAGTCTCTCTCTCTCTCTCTCTCTCTCTCTCTCTCTCTCTCTCTCTCTCTCTCTCTCTCTCTCTCTCTCTCTCACACTGAATTGCCCTCGTTCTCTCCCTAGTCCCTCTATGGCTCCCTCCTCCTCCACCTCCTCTCGTCATTCGTCTCAGCTTAGTCATGTTGATGGGTTGAAGAGCTGGCGACATAAAGGTAGAAAGGGGAAGAGGCGAGCCCGTGATGTGCGCCCGTGTGCGCGCCCGTGTGCGTGTGTGCGTGTGTCCCCTCTGTGAACGACGGCTGATTGCTTGAATATAAATGGGATGTGCCAGTTCGCCTAAATCAAGGCCACATGCTCAGGCTGCTGAAACGCTGAGTGCGTTGGAGCATTGTGCCGTCCTGCCACTCAGCGCTGGAAACACGCCGGCTCTCTACCCTTGCCCTACATGAAACTCTCGAGAGTAACCTCCACAAAGTCTATTGTTGTCGACCGACCCGGCTGAGGTAAACAAAACAGAAAACGACATGGGCGACGGGGAATGAAAGACCGCTTGTGATTGGTCGACTCGGGGGCAAGCTCATGAGCCAACCAGGATCGTGGGCTCACCCTCCATGCGTCGGGTTTCTTCTGTGTGGCCTCATTCGGTGCTTTGTTTTTCCCCCTGTCTTTGACTCATTACCAGCATAGTCTTTCAGCGGGAGAAACAACGTGTCCTCTGTCGTGTGTAATCACTGATTCCCATCCAAACAGCTTTGAGTCCCTCCTCAAGCACTTTTCGTTCAGTGTAACATGACAAGGGCCACGGAGCCTCTATTGTTTGTAGACGAACACTTTGCATTGTTCACGCTGAAATCGGCTTCATCGACCCTCCACATCACAGCTCCACGCAGATCTTAGAGACGCCTTCTACCCGGGGATCACAAATCCACTCACATCACATGGCGGAGTGTCCCATTCAGGCTGACATAGTTAGAGCACGGCGATGACATACGTCTAATGGGATTTGAATTAAAGATTGGATTTAGCATCGCAATTAGCATAATTGTCTTGGTCCTTATTCCCAACCGTCTACTTAATGGCGCGTCGGAATGGTTCATCGTCTAATTTACTATTTGGTCTCCTGCTAAACCCGGGCCTCCTCCCATGGCTCACGTCCATTTGAAACCACAGAGTCCTACTTGTGGACTACTTGAATATACATTGAGTCATACTGCGGTCACCCACCATCAGTACTTTCTACTGTTGTTTCTACAGAATATTTCCCATGGCATGTATAAGTTTGCATAATTTTTTTTTTCCATCAACATGAATACCAAGAATGATATCGAAATATCATTAAAGTATACTATTTTGAACAATGATTAATATTCATAAATACTAATTATCACTTGATAATGACCACTTATGAACGCTTCTATTGTCTAGTCAGTGCTGATGTTAAAGGTGCATGTGTAGGATTTAGTGCCACTTAGAGGTGAGGTTGCGGATTGCATCCAACCGATCCCTTCCCCTCACCCCTCCCTCACAAACATGGTAGGAGAAGCTACGGTGGCCTGGGAGGGGCCAGGAGGTGATACATAATGTCATCGTCTATGACCGTATTGAGTAGCCAAGAGTGTGATGTGGTTCCCTGATAGATTTCTTAATTGTTTAGTTTAGTTATTTAGTTTGTAAAACTATACGCATAGCTTACAAGTAAGATGGCGATATTGATAAGTAATTTAAAACACGTCCTCTCTAGTTATCTGTGATATAGTCCATCCCCTCTCTGTGTACATATAGAGGCCTCATTCTAAAGTTAACTTGATTGTTATATCCACGGGATTATACGCTAATAAAACATACTTATGAATATTGCATTACATTTCCGGCTCGTCCGTTCCGCCCGATGCAACTCAATTCTACACACATCGCCCCTTTGAGTCGGCACCTGGTTCATCAGCCCCGATACGCCGGCAGCCTCGCGGTGAACCGTGCTATTCAGCTCTCAGAAGAACACGCACGGCAACCTGAAAGTCGTTCCGGGGTCTATTGGCATCGCTCCCTGCGTCGCGCTCCATGGCGGGTTGTTGACTAACTCTTTCAAAGGACAGTAAAGGGAGCTGTGAAGTATCCCGGGGCCGCGTCTTCAAACAACGCCCTCCTCCCCCCGTCGTCCCCTACCCCGTCCCCCCCCCAGCATGTCCTTCAGCGCCACCCCGCTCCCCCCGCTCCACTCTCTACTCGTCGGGGATAGTGGGGGTTCTGTGATTTACAGAGCGCTGCGGGGAGACACTGGGTAGGGGAGCGGGTTTATCTCCACCTTGTCATGCTAAATGAATTCCAAATGGCACGCTGCCCGGCTATTTGTCAGCGCATTTGTTATCGCTGACAGCCACAACCCCCCCTTTAAACAAATATAAATCCACTGGAAACAATCGGCCAACAAGATGCAGTGTAACCTTTTGAAATATCACGACGGCCATCAGTTTCTTCGGCGGGGCCATTTTCTCACCAGGAACACGAGGTAATGGATGACCGCGCTCGCTCGGAGAATGCTTTCACACGGTGTCAGCAAGTGGCTTCAACACATGACATGATAAGTGTGCCAATGTTGTTGAGAGAAAGAGAGAGAGAGAGAGAGAGAGAGAGAGAGAGAGAGAGAGAGAGAGAGAGAGAGAGAAAAAGTATCTGAACTGCAGTGATAACATTAGTACCTTCCCCAGCTTCTCTCATCGAAGGGTTGCGAGCTCACGAGCAAACAGGTTTTCCAGAGCAAAGATATCAAGTTACACGATGATGGGAACATTTGATTAGCCTCCATTGAGTTTCAAAATGAATGAATGGCGTTTATTTCCCCTCTTCTGATTGAGCTGTCTCGTTAGTATTTAATTAAGATAGCAGTATGCCCCGGTTTACCGGGGATGTGATGAGCTCTAAAATAAATTTGTCATGGGAAAAAAAACAATCAAGGAGGAAGGTTTTTTTGACAGGCAGGGTGGGATGTCAGGAGGGGAGACAGGGAAGAGGAGAGGGGGGAGAGGGGTGAGGATGAGTGCACCGGCTGGACGTTGGGCGTTCCAGCGGTGTCAGCTTCCTCTGCTATTGCATCATACGGAATCTAGTGCTGCACCGCGTGATGAAACAGAACCAAACAGAATCAGTGATGTGCCAAATGGAGATTCACCTTGATCAATTGTGATGATGTGGAGCATTATACTAGAAATATATTATCTCCTGAATGACAGTTCTGTGGGGTTTTGTTCTCCTGTTTCCCTGGTGTGACGGATTCCGCGGAGTGTGGGAGATCAGATGATTGAAACCACTGCTGAGAGATGGGAACTGAGACTGATTGACATGGACTCAATTTGGAGTGATTATGTTTCGAGAATCTGACGCTGTTGGATCATTTGATAATTTTCGAATTACAGTTTGCCGATGGGCTTCGGTTAAGATAGAAGAAAACTCCCCCGCCAACAAAAGACGGCTCGATTCTCTTCCTGTCTCTCACTTGGAGGGGGGGGGGAGGGGTAGCTTTTGATTGAATTTCTTCTGTGGTTCAATTAGATTCCATTTACAGCCAAACTAAATGGCAGTGTAGGCGAGCCGATAAATAATTCAACAATTTCTTGATAGGCGTTTATCAGTTTCCTCCCAAGACCTCCTCTGCCGGATTCTCCCCTGGCACTTTCTGTGCTTATTAGTGTTATTGTTGAGTTTGAAAAAAGTTTTTGCATTCATCGAGCCCCGGAGAATACAGCCAGCCAAACAGGCCTGCATCGTTCCTTTGACCTTGCCTAATTCTCTGTAAAACTCTTCCTCTGACTTCCTGGGTCTCTCTCTGGCACAGCCTGTTTTTGGACATTGATATATTCTCCCCCGACGGAGTACAGGTTCTTGGGTTACTGATCTTTTTTTAGTCTACTGTAGGATGACTCGTCCTAAACCGACCCTAATACGTTGCGCAAACGTGGCGAAAAGATACAGTCCATTATACTTACCCTTCATAGAACCACTCAAGACCTCGAGCTGACCAGAGTCACGGCTTTACTCAGTGTTCCAGCATGTTTCTTTGGGGCCCTTTTCACTCATATCCCCCAACCCTTTCACTGATGACCTCACAGAAGCGCCGTTGTTAGGCTGATAGAATATCTTCTTTCCCCCATGATGGCGGCGCTGATTGAGTTTTTGATTGGTCATGGCGTCTTTTAAATTGCTTGTTACCAAGCACAGTGTTCACCCAGTTGCCCCCTCACCCCCCCCTCCCCATCATCATTCACTTGACTCGGTGACTCTTGGCTGTCAGATCCAATCCCCACTCATGCTACTGTTCTTTGCCCCGTTCTAAATGGGAGTTTAACCTCTGCCTTTGGCCAAGTGTGATTATGGCACTTGAGGCTGACTTCCTGGCCCCAACGATAACTGCCACCATTAATCAGTGTTTAAGTAGTGTGTGCCCGGGCTGCTGTACAAAGTTCTCAAACATGTGTCTAACTAAGACTCAACGGGTACAACAAGAGCCACCCAACGTAACTGTTGGTTGAATTGTGTGCGCGTGTTATCTGTTTACGCATAATGTTTGTGCATTGATGCGCATTCATATTAATTTGACTAAAGGGAGAGGATGCTAGTGGAGTATAAAAATAAGGTTAGATCGATTGTAATGCCCCAATGGACGTACCCATGACCATGTGGAATACCCAATGTGTCGAATAACATATACTTCATACAGGATAAGTAATTATTGAATAAATTAATTACAGCAAAATTGCTTCTAACATACGGCTCTGTGTGTGACTCATCCAGGCTGCGTTGCTTCATTCGGTCCTTGTTGTTTTCATTATGTGCTCTGAGGCGTGGACGCTGAGAGGAGCCTCAGTGTGGCGTCCTCACGCTGGTGGAGGGGGGGAGGGGGGGAGGGGGGGTGAGGGAGACGGCGGGGTCTGAACCAACCTCTGAAGAAGGTCTGGGCGTCAAAACTTACTCCATGCCCGGCTGGTCTAACATCCACCGTTTTCATTGCTGTCTTTGAGAGCCGAGTTCAGCAGATCTTAACTGGATAGAGAGGTCTAATGGACCGTTCCCGTCTCAAGCCGGCCAAACTGAGACGCTGAGACACTGAGACGCCCTCCAAGAGGAGTCTCTCTCCACTGCATCCAGCTGGAGAAGAAGCTCCGGTCTAGACATCGGAGCAGGTTGCGTGTTTATTGGCTGCCCTCGTGTCTGCATGGATATCTGTGTCTGTTCTGACTCTCTGTGGCTCTATGGCTGAGCAGAGTGGGAGATGGCCACTAACTTTTTGGGATCAGATAAAATTCCCTGAACTGAGCAATGAGCCTTCAGCAGTTCACACACGAAGTGCATCCGACAAGATGTTGGAGGCTGGGTCGACGTTCTGTGTTTGTGTATGTTGGTCGACACATTGGGCGTTCCCTTCGTCCTCATGGGTGACTCCTTTGGGGCATTACAATTGATCTTTAAATGAATATTAACACCGACCAACACACTCACACAAATCGTATGCACATCAACGCTAAAACATTATGCTTAAATAGACACATGCACGCACATGCACAAAATTCAACCGAAAGGTACTTTGGGGTGTGGCTTCCGCGTCTTTCAATCCAAAAAGGGTCAACGTTGAAATGGTCTGAATAAGGGAAGCCCCAATGCTACGTTGTGCTCCAACGCTCGAATCCAGCGGTACTCATCGCCAGCGCAGTCCCGTCTGTATCATAAAACAGGTGATAAAACAATGATAAGTGTTGCTTGGAAAATGAGAGGGACGTTTTAAGCACAAAGTAAGATGATCATAATTAATCCGGGGCCTGGCACTCCTGTGGATGTGCAGTTAAAACGCCTTTAATTGGCAGTTATATTACCTTTTCAGTACACAGAGTATCCGCATTCTATACTACATCTGGAGGAGCTGGTGAAGGTGGGGTAGGCGGCGGTGGTGGAGGTGGTGGTGGCTGTGGAGGTGGGGTTGGTGGAGATGTGGGTGGTGGAGGTGGTGGTGGAGGTGATGGCGGCGGTGTAGGGAGTGATGGCGGAGGTGGTGAAGGTGGAGGGAGTGGTGTTGGCTCTGGTGGTGGTGGTGTAGTTGATGGTGGTAGTGTGGCTGCTGGGGGTGGTGTAGGGGGAAGTAGTCAAAACCTCCTCACAGAATTCCCATGCACTGGCACCTTCCCAGCGCGATTCTTCAAGAATGACAGGGGGATAGATAATACATGAACGCCTAAATAAACGATAACAAAATGATAATACAGCTAATTAAAAGCTAATGAATCTAATAACAATCAGGCAATTCACTTTGCAGCCTCTAGCCTGATGATAAACAGGTCATCAAAAGACAAACTCTGCATGCTGCACCCCGCACCAGGAAGATATAGCCGCTAATTATCCTGCTGTCCGTTCGGCTCATCAAATTACCTCTTTGAATTGCGAGTGAATATACTGTAGACTCACTCCTCTTGTCTTGCAATAATCCTATCATATCGCATCAACACAATTCATTCTCCGATCGAGGCTTAGTGCTACGTTCTTTATGAAGCCAAACCTACCTTTAGTTGCTCTTAGTGACTCCAAAACAATGCATACAACTCACTGTTGTTGAGGCGGTTTCACTCAAAGAGCTTCACAATATTGCCTAACATTCACCCATTCATGCACTCATTCACACCCCGACGGTGGTGTCAACCATGCGAGGCGACAGCCAGCGCGTCGGGAGCAGTTGGTTGGAGACGTCGAGCTCATGGACACCTCGACACTCTAGGCACGCTAGGAGGAGCCGGGGAATCGAACCAGCAACCGTCCGGTCACCAGCCGACTCGCTCTACCTCCTGAGCCACATGCCGCCCCATGCCTGAAGCTATTGTCGTTTATATTCCAACAGGGCATATCGCTGGGCGCCTCAATTTTTAAGGGGGCGCTTTCACCCACCAACCAAACGGAGGCGTGAGTCTTCAGCGTGGGATTTTGGTCCCTGAGCGTTTGACACGGACTCTAAGGTCTCGAGACCCGATCGTTAAACACAATACCTAGTAATTAAGATTCATTGATTGGCATTTTAATGACTTTCTCGCTGCGCACAATTTATTGGCACTAGCCGGGCTCTGGGGGGGAGATGGGAGAGTAAAGCAGACATTACAGCACTCCCTTGGGGGTTGGGTGTCATTTTCACCCCATTATCGCTCTGGATACTTCTCATTTTTCTTCCTGTTAATCACCTTCTCTACATCCACGCACGCACGCACGCACGCACGCACGCACGCACGCACGCACGCACGCACGCACGCACGCACGCACGCACGCACGCACGCACGCACGCACGCACGCACGCACGCACGCACGCACGCACGCACGCACGCACAAATTGGTGCATAGCCACCCCCAAAGGGCATAACATAACATGGTACTTTTTCCATTCTGGAAGCCAAACGTAACGTAGGCAAGTGTCCAATAAACTGTTCCTTTATACACCCTCGATATGTCCTATGAGTGGAACAATGTCAAACAGCGGCAAACACACAAACCGCAACCAGTATGGCACCACTATACTGTACTGTATATTGAGAATGCACTTTCCGTGTCATCAGGAGGTAACAGCATGCTATGCACACGGCACATGATTGAATATTTAGAATAGGTTTCTACTTTCTGCTACTTAACCTAAAACCAGAGGGGCACCACCGGTTCAGATTGGATTGGATGGAAGGAAAGCAATATATTTCAAATATGTTCCTTTCGTTTTAAAATCAAAATCATTTCATGAAGAAGAAAGATGTTTCATCAACACTTCCTTCTTGCAGTAGTACAGAATAAGATATGTGTGCGCGTGTGCGCGTGTGCTGCGTGAACACACATGCGCGACTTCATATTGCGTGTGTGACCCCCCCTGCTGGTGTACAGTTAGAGCGAAGCCAATCCTCTGCTACGGTGCCATGAGTTCAACATGGCTCCACAGCCACAGCTTCACATCCACAGCCCGACACCGCCGGGGCCTACGCTGGGGAGTGGCGCGCGGGGGGGCCCCCCAGAGCTGCTGCCACCGCTCAAATTGATACGACTCTGGAGGTCGGCAGCAGAGTTTCTGTACGAGAAGGTACAACTCTGGAGGAGGGAAACTCTCACCCTCGAATGACCATCGATCAGACTCGGAGCCGCTGGGAAATCGTCTCCCACTAATTTCCACGACCGACTTTTTGGGAATCTTAAAGCAAAGCCACGTTTCATGGAATACAAACGATACTGTAGGAGAAAATGTTTGCTGAACTGTATTTGCTGCTACGTAGACCAGCTCGTTACTCCAGAAGAGTGGCTGCATTTATAATCTTAGTGCTAGTCCAATCCCTTCAGACTCTGCTCGGTTGGATGCAAACCCCTGATTGCATTTTAGGGATGTAGGCCAACGCCATCAGCGTCTGACACCGAAATCGGCGCGTACATTTCAACGTGCATCCCTGTAGTATTCCCTTCTGAGCGCCTGGTCACCGTAGTACGGGAAGACTTCTCTTTGTATTACTCGCAGCCGGCGCGGGGAAGCGACACAGTCTTTAATACATAACGAATATCCCTGAAAAGGATTATCCGACACGAGGGCCCTTAGCGCCACAGCTGCGTGGACATGAAACTTTAAAAAGTGAATTCGCTTCAGCAGCTCGTGACAGCCGAGCGGAACATTCTGTCTCAAGCCCTGCCGTCGGAGCAGAACAGACTCAACACCTCTGGGTGCTGCTGAACGCTGGCAGGGGTGCGGTTGGGAGGTGGAGGTGGAGGTGGAGGTGGAGGTGGAGGTGGAGGTGGAGGTGGAGGCGGGGTAAGGGGAGTTGATCTCGCCGAAAGAGCCTGGCATTAACACTTATGGAGAAGCCATTCCCTGCGACGGAGTCATTGCATTAGTGTTGATGAGGAAGGGGGGAGAGGAGTGTTGGCTCGAGAGAGACGGGGCAGGGATGAGGCGGAGGTATCGCGTTGCATCACCAGGAATCATCCGGCACTGTTTTGCTTTCATTAGCGCGGCCTCCGTCTCCCGGTTATTTGATCGCAGCGTGCGGCTTGGCTGGCGATGCCTCGTTCAGATACAAACGTTTCTCCAGCTCTGAGGAGCGGGAGTGCTCTCCCCGTGTTCAGACGCCTCAACACACGGCGTCCTGCCCCGTGCTGCATCCCATCACATGACCAGGGAGTGTCCTGTAGACTGTAGAGGTCACCCTGTGAGAGGAGGAGACCTTTCACACACCTCAGGTGTGGGTCAGGTTTGATCCAGCCCGAGCAGATATTTAAACTTGATATTTATTTGAATTATGGCGTCAGTGTAAATGAAACTGAGACGACGTTCCCCATTAGTCTAATTCGCCTCCTGGAATGTGAATTAGACTAAATGGGTTCGGCGGGTATAGCCCATACAGTGAATGTGCCTAAAGATGTTTGAATAGAGTTACCACCTTTCCATGGACTATCACGGACAGGATGACTAGTATACCTGTTATACAACAATCATAGTTACATAACGCTTGGGAATAAAGAAGCAGAATCGGAATGGTATCACGACATCTTCACAATGGTCCTAAAATACTCAACGCAGAGCTTCTCCGCTCTGGGGAGGAAAGCCCTTCTTCAAGGTATGCAGTACTTCCCACCAGCCACCATATAATCCAATATTTAGTGAATTTCATGACTAATGATTCCTATTGGACGCAATAGAAAATCTATAATTCCTCCGGCAAATCAAATTAACATTGGATTGTAACTTGGCTCTATTGGCTGTAAATTGTCAAATCAAACCCAGCCCAGTGCTTCACCAGTGCGGTATATCCTCCAGTAAGGCAGCCTGGTCAGGGACAGCCTGGACGAGCTAAAGGAGTAAAGCTCTCATATAAGCTACTGTAGGGGGTAGTGTATGTACGATTAAGAGGCACACACAGACCCTACAGGCCAGATGCTTCCACAGACTATATTGAAGGGATGAGATGAGAGAACGATATGAGCAGCTGCAGAGGGGGAGAGAGAGAGAGAGAGAGAGAGAGAGAGAGAGAGAGAGAGAGAGAGAGAGAGAGAGAGAGAGAGAGAGAGAGAGAGAGAGAGAGAGAGAGAGAGAGAGGGAGAGAGAGAGAGAGAGAGAGAGAGAGGGGGAGAGAGAGAGACAGAGAGAGAGTGAGAGAGAGAGAGAGAGAGAGAGAGAGAGAGAGAGGAGAGGAGAGAGAGAGAGAGAGAGGGAGAGAGAGAGAGAGAGAGAGAGAGAGAGAGAGAGAGAGAGAGAGAGAGAGAGAGAGAGAGAGAGAGAGAGAGAGAGAGAGAGAGAGACGAATAGAGTGTGAGTTGCATTGATGGCAAGAATGAGAGTGAGAGGGACTTTGAAACGTATAGAGACGAGGAGAGGGACGGGGGGAGGGGGGAGGGGGGGAGGGGGGATGGTGGAAGAAAAGGAGCGAGAGGGATGGCATTAAACGGAAAAAGGGAAAAGCGAGGAGCAAGAAAGAGATTCACAGAGCCAAGGCGCAGAGAGGAGGAGGAGGAGGAGGAGGAGGAGGAGGAGGAGCAGCAGCAGAAAGCAAGACAGAGCAAACAGCAATATAGTGTCTGCATCACAGCCAGTCCTGAGGGAGTGTCCAGCGAGGAGCGGATAAGTCAGGACCACAGGGGCGGCTCTGCAGATCCACTCTCTGCCTCCACTTCCCCTAACTGCCTCTCCTTACGCCTGTGAGGACACTATCTGCCTCCGCCATGTTGCCGCCCCGGCAGTAGTGGCTGCACACACAAGTGTACGCACAAACGCAGACATGCGGACACAGGGACACTCGATGTGCAAACGCACACGCATTCACTCAAGCACGTGCGCTCTCGCAAACAAAGGTCTGAAGATGTGCATGCACTACTGCACCCCTCCCCCAAAACACAAACACACAGGGGCTCAAACACATAAGCACACACACACACACACGCACACACACATAGGATCAAGATAAACACACACACGCACGCACCAGCCAATCGTATCAAACCAGTCTTAAAGACAGACAAAGAGCCATGCTGGCTTTTTACTTCTGCACATCAGGGGCGAGTCAGTCAGGCTTGGCACACTCTGATCAAACAATGACATCAAGTGGCGTACTGATGAAGAGGAGCCCTGCGCGAGCTCAGCGTTGGACGTCTTCCCTTCGTCACATTCCTCCTCTCTTGACCTGTCTCTCCCTTTTCATTGGTTCGTTCCGAGTTGGTTTCCAGGTGTCGTGTTGGGTGTGTCCCAGCCTTGGTGCAGTGCTTCACACTGCACTTCCTCCCTGCCTCGCTCCCAGCCCTCCCCTCACACAGAGCACTGAGTGTTGTGCAGAGCGACGGTGTGATTTCCACACGGACGGCGGAGTGCGACGCGCAGCCGGGGGTTTCGTCAGGCGCAGGCCTTGTCAAGCACACAGCTTGATCATGTCTTCCGCCTTTGAGAGAACAAAACAAACGACTTTTATTTATTTATTAGCGATTCGTAAGCTTTGAAGGCCTTCGCTACCATTACAAGTTAACAGCTTGCTGGTGGTGGTGGTGGGGGGGGGGGGGGGGTGGTGGTGGTGGTGGTGGTGGTGGTGGTGGTGGTGGGGGGGGGGGGGGGGTGGTGGTGGTGGTGGTGGTGGGGGGGGGGGGTGGGGGAGATGGTGGTTATGGTGGGGAAGTCGGAGGGAGATGGTGGAGGAAGAAGAGATTGGAATGACATGGTGGTGGTGGAGGAGGAGGAGGAGGAGGGGTGGTAGGTGGAGGCGGGAAGGGTGGAGGGAGATTGTGGTGGTGAAGGAGAAGGAGGGGTATGTGGGGGGCGATGGGGGTGGGTGGAGGAGAGGAAGGAGAGAGACGGCGTTGGTGGAGGAGGAAAGGAGTGGAGAAAGATGTTGGTACTGGTGCCGGTGGAGGAGGGGGGGGGTGGAGACAGAGGGTGGTGGTGGAGGAGGGGGGATGGAGACAGAGGGTGGTGGTGGAGGAGGGGGGATGGAGACAGAGGGTGGTGGTGGTGGAGGAGGGGGTGGAGACAGATGTTGGTACTGGTGCCGGTGGAGGAGGGGGGGATGGAGACAGAGGGTGGTGGTGGAGGAGGGGGGGGTGGAGAAAGATGCTGCTGGTGGGGTTCCAGGCGACGGGGACGGCGGAGAGAGAGAGAGGGTGGTGGTGCGGTGACAGAGGGTGGTGTTCCAGCGGAGGCGGTGCCGGGGGGGTTGTCAGGGGCAGCGGGGAGGACGGTGCCCTGGGGAGACGGGGGGGCGGCGCGGCCGGCGCTGACGTTTTTAGGGCAGAGCTCTGCAGAGTTATCTGTGAGCATCGGATGCTCCGCATTAGTCTTGACGACAACAGGCATGCGGCGGGAGGCATGAGGCCAGGGTGCCGGGCGATAACGGGGGGCCACTGTACGCGCTCGGCTGGCGTGTGGCTCGTGGGGGGAAGACGTGAGTTGTTGAAGGTACTTTTGTGTTTCCCAGTCCTCATTCTTCATTCTTTAGAGAGCTGTGCAGGTGGTGTGTGCGCCGCCACGGCCGCCCTCAACGTAATCACAACCTTCTCACCCTGAGGTTTGAGCTTCGAAAACGCAGAGTTCACACACGCAGTCTGGCTGACATTGTCATGGTTTCCATGAAGTTATCTTGACACAGATTATGACAACCTTTGTCAAGACAAACGGAGACGCAAGGGAAGGGAAAAGTCCTCAAAAGGACTCGATTCGTTGAGTCGACGATATCTGTGGACACGCAGGGATTCAGTCTTATTCAGTGTTTATCCACCGCAAGTAATCCAAGTAATCCACGCTGATATGAGTTTGAACAATCGTCTTGTGTTTTATTTGAAGTTATCCATTCAGGATGCCCCGAAGGCAACAGCAAACGAAGCATTTGTTGAATCCAATTAGAGGTGTTGTTTATGTTTCGTTGACATCCATGACACCCAGCAGTAGTCTAGAGACACACTGTAAGACATCGCAAGCCCCCCTTCTTGTGTATTGTTGGCACTTTCCCTCTCCCCTCCTGCAAATATAGCGCTTTTGCAGTCAACAATCAAGTCATATTGTGTTTGTGTTTGTATTGATAATCTCATTTAAATTTAGCAGGGAGCTGTTCAAATAAAGATGATTCCTCCCTTCCGAGTCGGGATGCTCCCAGCTCCTTCCTGCTCTCGTTCGGGGGCGCCCAGCTATGGCCGATCCAGCCCGCTGACGACGGTGCTATCACTGTGCTGTTCAGCCTCATGAACTTTAATGAAGGTGGAATGCGTAGAACTGCGCCTTAAACAAGCCTCTAAAGAAAAGCAGCTGACTGTAAAAGAAACGCACATAATTCAATTTGTGCCTTTTTTTTTTTCATTTATTTTCCGAGATATTCCGGGTTTCACTTTCACACCTTATGATTGGGCGGCGGGGGGGGGGGGGCCGTTCTGTTCACAGGCTGTCAACTGGCCACAATACATCTCTCGGCGTCGGCGCTGGCGTGTGGATCTCAGGGAGTCAGTATCCCGACGCAGGGGGGCGGGAGGGCGGGGGGGGGGGGCGGCGACACCGGGCTGTACTGAACCCTCCCTCCCCCCCTCCCCTCCCTGGTCGACCCTAACTCCTCGGCCACCCGAGGGCCCGGTCGGGCAGGCGTGGAGACGTGACCGAGAAGACAATGGACAGGTTTAATTCGGCTCCTCGCGGGCCCCGAAGGACCCTGCACCCCCCCCCCCCCCCCCCCCCCCCCTCCCCTGCTGATATTACGGAGCTGTGAAATGAAGCACATCCATTTCCTGCAGCCCGGCGGATGACATGTGGCAACTAGGGCCTTTGATGAGAGCTGCTCGCTTCTCTTCCTCCTCCTCCTCCTCCTCCTCCTCCTCCTCCTCGCAGCAGTGCACACCCCCGCCTGATTTACATGTCTGAAGCATCTAGCCTGCACCTCCCCGCTAAATAAATAAGCGTTTTTATTCATTGCAGCTTATCGTTTTTTGGGATATCAATTTGTCGTTTTCTATGTATTTTTTTACAGCTATTTGTAAAATGAACGTCGAACGTGACAAAACAAGATATCACGCATCTAAGAATAGCTTGCAATTAGGTAAGCAAAAGGTGACACTTGCACCGTGAGATTCGTCTGAGTCATCCTGGGTGCCTCACGCTTCAATCCAGCTGTCGGAGCTCGCAGGGCTGGGAGAACTAACTCTACACCCCGAGAAGGCATAACAGAAAGTATGGAAACACAGCGGTGGGAAACCGGGAACATAGATATCTCCACAACAGACATTTCCCCTTCGTGGAATAGCTGCAGGGTTCACCAGCTTCCGAAGCGGGCAAACACGATATAATGGCAAATTAAGGACGCCTTTAAATAACCAAATCCGACGTGCATGTAAAGCCCCCTGCTGTGCTCCAGACATCCAATCTCTGGGTGTAGTGACCAGAACCCCACACCCCTTTCACACTCAGGAGGCTGGAAAAACAGCATGCAGATGTAAACCAATTAGCACCCGGCTCCCGACGTTTCTCGCCTTTTTATATCAGTCACGCGCGCCCATTCCCTGCGTGCGCGTTTCATCGACTCACCGTATCTATCGGCTGCCAACACCCATCTAACTTGTCCGACGGCCTTCTTTGTAGTGGCCCCGTCCTTCCCAGAATAATCGGTTAGTGTGTGAATGTTTTTTCTGAAAGCAGCCTCTCGGCCTGATGGACAGCCCCGGCCCGGCCTGGAAGAGGAGGGCCGATGTCTTCGGCCGTTTGACTTGCTTAGATTCAGAAACCTCCTGGCGGTATCCGCTTTAAGTCATGCGATGCAGATGTGACGTGATTTATCGATGGATTGATTGTGAGAGGCCTGGGTGGAGAGGAGTGGGGGTGGGGGGGGGGGGGGGGGGGTGCGGTGGCAGCAGCCTTTGTTCTCTGACACCAGCTTTGTGCTGCGGAACGCAGGAACGCAGCGTTTGATCTGGGAAAGCGGTTGGCGGACAGATGGATCACGTGACTCTCGCTCGGTGATGAACACGTTGTACACGGGGTTCACGCCGCTTCGCCGCCCACGCCCGTCATCACCAGCACCCATCATTATCACCACCATCATCACCAGCACCCATCATTATCACCGTCGACATCATTATCAGCACCATCCTCTGTATGTATGTATGTATGTATGTATGTATGTATGTATGCATGTATGTATGCATGTATGTATGTATGCATGTATGTGTGTGTGCATGTGTGTGTGTGTGCATGCGTGCATGTGTGTGTGCGTGCGTGCGTGCGTGCGTGCGTGCGTGCGTGCGTGCGTGCGTGCGTGCGTGCGTGCGTGTGTGCGTGCGTGCGTGTGTGTGCGTGCACGTGTGTGTGTGTTCTCCCGATCACAGAGGATTTCGGCATTCCGTAATCTTAGGGGCATGTGGCAAGAACATACCAGGAAGCTGGATAAATAACATTAATATACATAACCACTGCTGCGCAGATGAATGGAATCAGAAACCTGCGTGTTTGGCTTCCCAAGCAGAATTCCAGATTCATGAAAAAACCTGTGAGGTGAGAATATCTCCCCAGCCTAGACTTCACAGATACGCAGTCTGGCAGCATTGGAAGTCAGTGTGATACTCCGTCACTGTGAGGGAGAGACAGAGTGGAAGAAGACGTTATGATAAAGACCCTTTGGGGCCGACACACAATGGGGATACCAGACAGTTCTGGGATACGCCGGGCCTCCCTGCCTGATGCTCCGGGTTTGGGATGGCATGATCAGCCATACTCTGGACACTGTAGTTGAAGAGGAAGAGGACAGAAATGGTTACAATTAAAATCGAATTTGCTCTGGTAACCGTTTTTCCAAATGTAAGCTGTGCACTTGACCATTTCAAAACTTTCCCTATGTATTATTAAATAATTAAAACACACATGATTCTAAATGAGCCATCCAGGTAATGATGGGCGTTCCTTAGAACCATGTTTTGTGCATTATGTGAGCTGACCAGAAGATTGTTTGCTTGTGCAGAGTCTCAGGAAATCGTATAAACAGAAAACCCTGTCACAGATTTCAAATGTCTCGCTGAGTATTCATTTGCAGACGACCCAGAGCTCAATGCCCCTGGCTGGTCTAGACTTTAGTTTGCTCCAAGAGGCATTGGTTTGTTGTGTGGCTATAGTTCTCACCGCTGAAGGCCAGGCGAAAGACCCCTGACTGTATTTCACATCGGTTTCAAATTAGAATGGAAATAATTGTGCTCATAACTCCAACGTTATAAACGTTGTTTTGCATTCAGCAAAGTCCTCTTTCCTTCTTGGTGAACGTCAATTACGCTAAGCCATTGATTGATACCAATGTTAATCACATTCACAAGCAATTACCTCCTGAGGCCCTTGTCAATACCAGCTTCGTCTGCAGGCGTTGTGTCTGTTCAGAACTACGCACGCTAGACACCGGCCATGGGGGGGTGTTAAGGCGCGGTGGGGTCCTCCACGATGCCCTTTGAGCTTCCAATCCCTTGTTTAGCTAGTGGCTCTCCTGGGAAAGAAAAAAAAGAGAGGGAGCGAGGGATAGAGAGGGGGGGGGGGGGAGGAGAGAGAGAGAGAGAGAGAGAAGAGAGACGAGAGAGAGAGAGAGAGAGAGAGAGAGAGAGAGAGAGAGAGACAGAGAGAGAGGATAGAGCAGAGAGAGAGAGAGAGGAGAGAAGAGAGAGAGAGAGGAAGAGAGAGAGAGGAGAGAGAGAGAGAGATAGAGAGAAAGAAAGGAGAGGAGAGGAGAGAGAGAGAAGGGGAGAGGGAGAGGGAAGAGAGAGAGAGAGAGAGAGAGAGAGAGAGAGAGAGAGAGAGAGAGACAGAAGGAGAGAGAGGAGAGAGAGGGAGAGAGAGAGTTAGAGAGAGACAGAGAGAGAGAGAGAGACAGAGAGAGAGCGGAACAGAGGTGGGCAGACGGACAGACAGCCAGAGAGGGAGGGAGGGCGATTGGCAGACAGAGAGGTTGTGAGGTGTGGCGGGGTAAACGTGGGGACGTCTTTTATAATGAGACGGTGGTCCTGCCGTCTCCTTCCCCCCCCCCCCGCCCTCCGCCCCGACCCTGGCCCGGTGAGGCTCCTCGTCGGAGGAGCTCATCTGGTATTCATGAAGCCCCCCCGCACACCGCCCACCTCCTCGGCCCGGGCTGTCAGGGGGGGGGGACAGAGCGGAGGGGCGCCTTCGCTCCTTTGTTGCTCAGTCTCACTTTCATATGTTTTGACTGCGCACTGCCTTCCCTGCTCCAGGTATGAACCGGGAGGAGGAGGTGGAGGAGGGCTTTCTGATGCGTCTCACTGTTTGTTATGGTGCAGGAGGCTCCCTGAGGGCGGCGTCGTACCCCAGCTAGGTGTGGTGATGCGGGGCGGGGGAGGTACGTTACCGACGTGTTGTAAGCAAACAAGCAAAATCATTCTCTCCCCCTTTTTCGTATTTTTTTTTTATTCACGGGAGGTTTGCTTTCCTCGATGAATATTGTTCTTTTCTACATTTCCTGTGCATCTCGGGTCTCGGATCCACCCGGCAGAGCCCCGACGTCAGACATCAATCTCCAGATTTCTTGTTGCTCCATGCGGCTCGGATCCTTCGATAGTGATCGCCGGGCTTCTAAATGAGAACAGATGCTATCGGCGCGCTGCGGCCCCACGTCGGCCGACACGCCGAGCCGGGGATGACAGAAGAGGGAGGCGGGAAGCCAGCCTCCAAGGCGATCAATATGCTAGTGATGAGGACCCCTGAGTGCCGCGATGGGGAGGAGAGAGGCGCCCGCACGTCCTCGCACAAGCCCGCCTGGCAGGCGCACACGTCCCTGTACGTGACCGAGATAAAAACGTGCGTACGTGTGCGTGCACTCAGGTGCGTGTAAGTATGTGTGTGTTTGAGGGGGGAGGTTGAGGTAGTGTGTATGTTCGTGTGTGTGCGCGTGTCTGTGTATGAGTGGTTGTTTATGCGTGTAAGTGTGTGTGTGTGTTTGAGAGGGAGGGGGCGGTTGAGGTTGTGTGTATGTTCGTGTTGTGCGCGTGTGTGTATGAGTGGTTGTTATGCGTGTAAGTGTGTTGAGGGGAAAGGGAGGGATGAGGTTGTGTGCATTGTTGCACTCAGGTGTGAGCCCCTCTCCACTGTGGAGAGGCTGAACTGGCGGTCCCAGTGATGGACTTTTAAAGCCCAGCAGCCAAGAGGAGAGGAGAGGGAGGACTTCACCTGTTTACCCGCACACCCTCGCCAGGAGCGGGTTCTGCGTCTAGAACGGACTTAGAACCGTTGGTTCTGCCGGGTGACAACTGACCAAACCCGACCAAACACACTCTTCATTAATTAGTTGTTTAACCTCTCCATGTATATTTAAGTTTCTAGCCGACTCTGGACGGTGTGGGGGAGAGTAAAGGCATGAGTATCTGTAGTCAGTCATTAATTCAGCTCTCTCCCAGAGTCTCACTGCGGGGAGTAGAGTCAGTACATTGATGACTATATAAGTCAAGTTACACCACAAACATCAATGAGCATATCCACAATGAGCTGTACGTGTTCAGACACCATGAAGCCTACCTGACGGACGGTTCACGACAACCTAGTATGGGAGGTTGCACATGAATAAACTAAACCTTGCTGTAAAATGATTGTTTGGTTCACACAGAAAACGCCCCCCCCCCCCCCCCCCCCCCCCCCCCCCCCCCCCCCCCCCCCCCCCCCCCCACCCCCAAATGAATCATGGCAGCGACGGCGTCAGGGCTGGTTTCCTGCTGTTGATTGCTCGCGCTGCTTCCTGTTCGATGACCTACCTGTATTCATAGATGGGGTGCGATGATCACTCAGACAATCATGACCCAGACGCCAGGCATCACACTTGGGTTAGCAATCAAATGAGTCACAGAAATAGGGGACATGCTTCTGCACCACCTCACACAATCGCCTCACCAAAAAAAAAACACAAGGCGATTCACTATGAAATGTTAACTCTATTCTACTCTACCAGCGTATTGAAAGGGACCCCGAACAATGCTCTCTGCCGGTTGACGCAGAGGAGCAGTTTACCGCAGATCCCCACTTGATATGCGCTCGCACATACAAGCTCCGGCCGTTTTGACCCCCTCACAGTGGGCGGAGCTGTAGCGACCGCGGCGTGCCGGCTGACACTGCCTATGATGCCGAGGCATGTTTAATAATAGAACCACATGCGCCGGGAATCATAGAACCGTTCAAAATGAGGCGTTCACGGCGATGATTGACGAGGGGCGTTGGAGCTCAGCCCTTGACTTGACAACGGGTGAGTGATTCTGTCTAGACGAGCACCTATCACGGCATAGCGTTCGCTACCTCTGGATGCTTGACACAAAACAACACGGAGCCTCTTGTTGTGTTTGCGAACGCACAACGGCTTGAGCGAGGTTTGAAATGCGTGAGTGATCGGGGCCAAGGCGGGAACGTATTCTGCGGTGTGGGTAGTAGTAGGTCGTTAAAACCTCAGTGTTTTCACCACAGGGTGAGTGGAGTCTGACCGAAGAAAAAGAGAGTGCCGAAACCAGGCGGACAGGGCTAATGGAGAAGTCTGTGGTCTATCCACACTCTCATTAGGAGGCCCAGGGCATTTGATGGCGGCTACCTTGATGGACTCCTGCCACCACAAGATCATTGAACCCATGAGGCACCGGGAACTAATTACTAAAGACACAGATGGAGCAGGAATCCTCAATTTACCGCAACCTCACTGATTCATTATTCAGTTAGCCTGATGGTGGTGTTTGTGGTGTGTGTGTGTGTGTGTGTGTGTGTGTGTGTGTGTGTGTGTGTTTGGTGTGTGTGTGTGTGTGTGTGTGTGTGTGTGTGGTGTGTGTGTGTGTGTGTGGGTGTGTGTGTGTGTGTGGTGTGTGT
>NC_079422.1:24811193-24840461 GCF_026213295.1 Gadus chalcogrammus
GGTGTGGTGAAGCGGTGCGGGGGAGGTAAGTTACCGACGTGTTGTAAGGCAAACCAAGCAAAATTCATTCTCTTCCCCTTTTTCGTATTTTTTTTTTCTGCACGGGAGGTTGCTTTTCTCGATGACTATTGTTCTTTTATACATTTCCTGTGAATCTCGGGTATCGGATCCACACTGGCAGAGCCCCGACGTCAGACATCAATTCTCCAGATTTCTTGTGCTCCATGCGCTAGGGATCCTTCGATAGTGAAGCCCGGCTTCTAAATGAGAACAGATGCTATCGCGAGCGCTGCGGCCACGTCGGCCGGACACGCGAGCCGGGATGACAGAAGAGGGAGGCGGGAACGCCAGCTCCAGGGCGATCAATATGCTAGTGATGAGGACCCCTGAGTGCCGCGATGTGGAGAGGAGAGAGGCGACCCGCAGTCCTCGCACCAAGCCCGCCTGGCAGTGCGCACACGTCCATGTACGTGATCCGAGATAAAAACGTGCTACGTGTGCGTTGCACTCAGGGTGCGTGTAAGTATGTGTGTGTTTGAGGGGGGAGGTTGAGGTAGTGTTTATGTTCGTGTGTGTGCGCGTGTCTGTGTATGAGTGGTTGTTTATGCGTGTAAGTGTGTGTGTGTGTGTTTGAGAGGGAGGGGGCGGTTGAGGTTGTGTGTATGTTCGTGTGTGTGCGCGTGTGTGTGTATGAGTGGTTGTTTATGCGTGTAAGTGTGTTTGAGGGGAAAGGGAGGGCTGAGGTTGTGTGCATTGTTGCACTCAGGTGTGAGCCCCTCTCCACTGTGGAGAGGCTGAACTGGCGGTCCCAGTGATGGACTTTTAAAGCCCAGCAGCCAAGAGGAGAGGAGAGGGAGGACTTCACCTGTTTACCCGCACACCCCTCGCCAAGAGCGGGTTCTGCGTCTAGAACGGACTTAGAACCGTTGGTTCTGCCGGGTGACAACTGACCAAACCCGACCAAACACACTCTTCATTAATTAGATGTTTAACCTCTCCATGTATATTTAAGTTTCTCGCCGACTCTGGACACGGTGTGGGGGAGAGTAAAGGCATGAGTATCTGTAGTCAGTCATTAATTCAGCTCTCTCCCAGAGTCTCACTGCGGGGAGTAGAGTCAGTACATTGATGACTATATATGGTCAAGTTACACCACAAACATCAATGAGCATATCCACAATGAGCTGTACGTGTTCAGACACCATGAAGCCTAGCTGACGGACGGTTCACGACAACCTAGTATGGGAGGTTGCACATGAATAAACTAAACCTTGCTGTAAAATGATTGTTTGGTTCACACAGAAAACGCCCCCCCCCCCCCCCCCCCCCCCCCCCACCCCCAAATGAATCATGGCAGCGACGGCGTCAGGGCTGGTTTCCTGCTGTTGATTGCTCGCGCTGCTTCCTGTTCGATGACCTACCTGTATTCATAGATGGGGTGCGATGATCACTCAGACAATCATGACCCAGACGCCAGGCATCACACTTGGGTTAGCAATCAAATGAGTCACAGACAATAGGGGACATGCTTCTGCACCACCTCACACAATCGCCTCGCCAAAAAAAAAACACAAGGCGATTCACTATGAAATGTTAACTCTATTCTACTCTACCAGCGTATTGAAAGGGACCCCGAACAATGCTCTCTGCCGGTTGACGCAGAGGAGCAGTTTACCGCAGATCCCCACTTGATATGCGCTCGCACATACAAGCTCCCGGCCGTTTTGACCCCCTCACAGTGGGCGGAGCTGTAGCGACCGCGGCGTGCCGGCTGACACTGCCTATGATGCCGAGGCATGTTTAATAATAGAACCACATGCGCCGGGAATCATAGAACCGTTCAAAATGAGGCGTTCACGGCGATGATTGACGACGGGTGGCGTTGGAGCTCAGCCCTTGACTTGACAACGGGTGAGTGATTCTGTCTAGACGAGCACCTATCACGGCATAGCGTTCGCTACCTCTGGATGCTTGACACAAAACAACACGGAGCCTCTTGTTGTGTTTGCGAACGCACAACGGCTTGAGCGAGGTTTGAAATGCGTGAGTGATCGGGGCCAAGGCGGGAACGTATTCTGCGGTGTGGGTAGTAGTAGGTCGTTAAAACCTCAGTGTTTTCACCACAGGGTGAGTGGAGTCTGACCGAAGAAAAAGAGAGTGCCGAAACCAGGCGGACAGGGCTAATGGAGAAGTCTGTGGTCTATCCACACTCTCATTAGGAGGCCCAGGGCATTTGATGGCGGCTACCTTGATGGACTCCTGCCACCACAAGATCATTGAACCCATGAGGCACCGGGAACTAATTACTAAAGACACAGATGGAGCAGGAATCCTCAATTTACCGCAACCTCACTGATTCATTATTCAGTTAGCCTGATGGTGTGTGTTTGTGTGTGTGTGTGTGTGTGTGTGTGTGTGTGTGTGTGTGTGTGTGTGTGTGTTTGGTTGTGTGTGTGTGTGTGTGTGTGTGTGTGTGTGTGTGTGTGTGTGTGTGTGTGTGTGTGTGTGTGTGTGTGTGTGTGTGTGTGTGTGTGTGTGTGTGTGTGTGTGTGTGTGTGTGTGTGTGTGCGTGCGCGCGCGCGCGCGCGTGCGTGCGTGTGTCTGTGTGTGCATGGGATTCATTCTGCTATGGGGTTGCTTTACTGTTCACTCTCTACTTCCTTTCAAAGGAGAAGAAGCGGTCTGGGGGATGAAACCACAATGGCTGTCCCTTCTGGCTTCACTAATACCCCCCTGACTGATATGACCGGTCAAAACCACTTCCTTGTTGTGAACATTTAGGCATAGCATTGCCCTGCCATGCATGTCAACAATGGCGGAATAAAGGGTTGGTCTGAGTCGGTCCCAGCGAATCATCATGCAAGAACTATGAAGAGCGAGCAACAAGAATACTGCCGTTCACTTTGGGCAGGCGCACGCACGACAAATGATCTCAGGTCGATTCGGAACAAGCAGGCGTTTTTGACAGATGGAATTGGAGAGGGATGTTTAAGTGGCGTCAGGAGTGACAGCGACGATGGTTTGATCCGCCAGAGAGGCTTGTCCTTTTCGACACATTGGTACAACCCTCAAAACACTCTGTTCACCGACTTTACAAATATGCATACATGAGGATACAGACTTCACTGTATCCGTGCTAATTACCTCACAAGGGCAGGGTCTTATTGTGTTCACTTTCTGAGGGCATAATCAAAACGTTGCCCTCTCCTTCCAGGCCGCCCGGTACAGAGCTGTTGCAGTAACGTTGGAATCACACCATCTAGGTGAAGTGAAAACAAAGCATGAAAGATGCATTGTGTTGGAGCACCACTGGACGACCCTTGAGTGTGCATGGATGTAAACAGCAGATGAACCAAACCATCTTTAACAGGGAGCGTGAGGGGAGCCAACACCAAAAGGCACGACGTGTTCATTTTTCATCATTATCCGGTCAAACATAACAACTCCTGGCCAAAATGCAGTATATAAATAATGCACAAGACAACAAGACCACCCGACCAAAGCAACTCATGTTGAGAAGACTTTCCTCCAACGAGGATACTGCTGCTGCTAAAGATGCTGTCAGTGAGAGGGTTTCAAAAATAAACAACCCAGAATCCTTCACTCTGTGTTTCACCACCATCGGAGTGTTTCACAGCGAGTGGCGGAGCTACGACAACGCTGTGTGTGTGAACGTGATTGACAAGCAATATGGGTATCCCTAATCAACCAGGGCAGAGTTGCCCTGATTGGTCAGAAGTAAGCAGGGAGCTATCTAAAGTCTATATAGTCGCATTCAGACGGAGGCAGGCACAGTCAACCACGTCAAATATTCAAACACAGCATTTCTCCGATAGCTGACGACTGGCGCCGGCATTTCTAACCAATTACAACCAAAAGCCTTCCCTAAGCACCTCTTTAGTTTTTCACTGAATCCTCTGTCTGGCTCTGCAGGCGACGCCCCCTTTACGCCGCCCGACATGTGACATGTCACAGCCAATCAAAAGCCATCGTACACCAGGCCCATCATAAGTGGTGGTGGCTCCAGGAGTCAGATTTCTTCTTAACAACTAAACGCTATCTCTTTTATTCCCGCCCACACATCCACCTTCTTTCTGTTCTGTCTCTACCGCTTTGAGACGTTGTCACCGGGTCTTTATATATATATATATATATATAAATATATATATACATGTGTGTCTGTGTGAAGCTCAGTTAAAGGGCAAGATAAGCCCAATTGAAGCAGGAAAACTTGCGCCCACGACTTAATAGGACATGGGATCAGAGCATTCGTGACAGTCGTAGGTTTGAGAAGAACGACAGAAGAATTGATTTTGGTGTTAACCTACCAGTTATTAATGACTTTTTAAAGTAATTAAATAATGGTTTGCAAGATAATCTATAACGTACATGATAATAAGTTACAAACGATATGCTAAATAATAATAATGCTTTCTAAACACAATACCGCTGCATTTTTTGATTGATGGTGAGTTCTTAGAATGAACTCACTCAAGTGTTTTGTTTCTCATTATCTAATCTGCATTAATAAGCATTTATAAATTACATTTGAACGCTGCATTGATCAAAGCATTAAGACACACAATTCAGTCTCTAAACGCTTCACTCACCTAGAGACTTATCCAAGGTTGGGTGAAAACTGGGAGGGAGAGTAAATCTCCCTCCCAGAGCCAATCAAAAGTCTTACTACTGGTCCATCATTTTGGGGCGGGACGCACAGCAGTGGAGTGAGCTTATAAAAACTGTCGTGCCAACATTATGCCAAAAATATCAAAAACAAAGTCGCCAGAAATCGTTAATGTCAACCAATCCTGTGGACTAAGCACGCATTTGATGAAACAGAATCAGATAAAGTAGCATTGCTCAGGACATCTATCTCCAGCGTTTCAATAAGCTCTCTCCGTGCTACAGAGTGAAGCGCTATACCTCCAGATTGTTAAACTACGGGGGAGAGTGGGGGGAAGGCATATTTCACGGCAGGGCGTGATCTCCTGTCAAACGTAATGGCTGTAGGTCTGTTAGCGTCTGTTCTCGCTGCCTTTCAAACAACTCACTCGCATTTATGAATCCCCAAACTTTGGGTTTGCAGAAATCTCCCATCCTTTCAGTCTTCTGTGCTTCTGCCTTATAAGCGTGTATAAAACTACATTTAAATGCTGGAAGTGCCTCAGGTACCATTGCGGCATTACCGAGTAAAAAGTATCAAGGTTTTTATAGTCCTAGCTTTAGATGAGCACACACAGAATCTTTACCTGATGGTTTTTATCAACCTGAACTAATCATGAATTGCAGCATTATTATATTTACTATATTTAAGCAAACTATCTTAACATCGCGCTCATCTAGTTTCAAGCTCAGTGAAAACAATTGTTTTCACTGAGCTTGACCTTTCTACCTGTTAACCTTTCTACCTTCATCGTACACAGAGGTAAACACTCCACAGAAAAAACACTCCACAGAATCACACAAACTAATGTTTACGTGCGAGTGTCCAGGCGCTATGTAATGAAGCAGATCTCACGGCGGCAGCAGCAGCACCGTGATTTGATTAGCCGCGCCTGTCGTGCCAAAACCGCTCCCTTTCAGGAAGTGATTTCCTAAGCACACGAGGAAACAGAGAGCTGCAGAGGAGATTAATTAAACGGGCCTAATTAACATCCGGCTGTACCCTGCCAGAAGTGATTTTTCTTTTTCTTTCTTTCCTCGTTGTTTTTCTGCTCTGCCCAGGTTCTCTCTGGGCGCCTTTCGCTTCCATCAGTCTGCTCCGCTGTTCCCTGGTGCAGAGCAACCGAGAGGAGAATAAATGTGCAGTCATAACGTTCCCGGCTCCCCACGCGGCGTTCAGAGTTCCTCACTGCCGGTTGGAACGTCGGATCTGTCTCGCATCCCGGGAAGACAAAGAAAATCATTCTCTGGGCTGGTCCGGTAATCCGCTTTTCTATCATTTAGGCCTACATTTTACATTTAGGTTAGACGCTTTAATCCAAAGCGACTTACAATAAGTACATTTGTCAGAAGAAAGAGAAACAACAATTATATCGCTGTCGGTAGAGTAGGGATGTTCATAGAACCAAGTGCCAAGCACTAACAATCGCTAGGTTAACCCATTCCCCGTATACTGTACAACAAGGATGGCTAGGATACGATGGAACACGCTGCTGAGAACCATTTTTAAGTGCAAGAACGTACAACAAACAATAAGTGCGCACATTCAGTGCCAGGACGCACAACATACAACAACTCCGTACATTAAGTGCCAGGAAGTACAACATACAATAAGTGTGTGAGAGGGGTGTGTGTGGGGGGGGGGGGAAGCTATGCAGAGTCTAGGTGAACTCTGAACAGGTGAGTTTTGAGTCTTTTGCGGAAGCTGGTGAGCAAATCTGCGGTCCGGAGATCGCCCGTTCCACAACTGCGGGTTCCAAAACAGAGAAGAGTATCAACTATCAACTCTCCTTCAGTGTGGAGCATAGCGACCATGTGTTTATGTAGCATGTTTTGTGGTAGAGAGGACAGCTCTTTTATTCATCTGTCGACGATGACGACTTAGACTCAGAAGTGTCTCTCATGAAGGACCTTCTTATGAACCGTCCATGATCAGAGAGTGGGTTCCGTGTCAACGGTTGTCATGGTTACGCCATCTTGACCCAAAAAAACAAGCTAATTGAAAACCACACACAAATTAGACTGTACACTTAAACATTGAGCAAATGAATCATCTAGATATTACCATAAATGGGGAAATGGTTGTTGTGGCAAATTAATGGACATTCTAAAAATAACCAGTATAAGCATTATTAATCAGTAATCATCGACTCATTCAGTGATGAGGGCTTCACTAATAAACAATTTAACCCTTTTCTACACAGAATGTCTAACTGCTTTAACTGCTGAGATGAAGGAAGTTATTGTTCTGGAAATGTGACCACGGCTATGGATTGATATGGATGAACTGCACTTAATCTTGCTAATGTAAACTACCCCCAAACAATCACATTTACATTTAGCATACATTTAGCATTTTACTCATAAGGGATTTACAATGAGTACATTTGTTAGAAGGAAGCACCACAGCAGCCTGACTTACTGGCTGACATGTGTGTGTTGCTTGCAGGGTTTCTGATGACTAGGCAGACAGATGACAGAATTCGATTTTTATAATGTGTCGCCAGCATTACGCATGCAACCGCGCGCGCGCGCGCGCGCGCACACACACACACACACACACACACACACACACACACACACACACACACACACACACACACACACACACACACACACACACACACACACACACACACACACACACACACACACACACACACACTTGCACCCTGATAGGATTCCAATCAGTGACCATGCCACTTAATTCCCAATTAATTACAGCGTAGGCTTCTTGGTGTAGGTGTCAGTTAATTGAACGGCATTCACTTAATTCCAATTATTTTTCCTTCATAGCTCTGAACCTTCCTTCCGGAATGGCAGTTATACATGGTTGTTATTGGGAAATCAACCAGCCACTAAGGGGAGTCAACACACCGGCTGTGAAGTCATGCAGGGTCTCTCAGAGGAGCCCAGGAGGGTCAGGGGGTATTATTGGGCGAGATCATCGCGCTCCATTGTTAAATTTGCTAAATTGCGGCCGTGTTGATAAAGCCACTTGACTCGATAACATTTCCAGCATTTTTTAGCATTTAGCTCCCTGACAAATAAACCCAAAGAGTCCTCTGTACACACACGTTGAATCAATAAGAACCACACACACAGACGGGGGACGAGGGAGAAATTATCGCTCCTCGAGATTGGCTTGGGTTAGCCAAGAAAAAACAGCATGACTTCCCTCTGGGATATTTTTAATCATTTTGTTTTGCTTATTCGCTGCCACCATTGTATTAAAGAATATTCTTGTTTTGGATATTTCATTGAATGAAAGCGAACACACACACACTATGTATTGAAAGTACAACGTTGCGAGGCAAGACTAACTCAACTCAGGGCAGGAATCATAAAATGCTCTTTTAAATTTGTTCAGCACTCCATCACGATGTGAGCTTAGACGGAAGAATGGGAAAAACACAGTTTCTTCAATTCTTCGATGAACAGAGGCGTATGAGCTGTGACCCAGGATGTGTCATCAAAGGAAGCATGCACAGAAATGGCAAACAGTTCTTAGAATGTATTTTCACCCACAAGCAAACAGATCAGTATAGCTTTCCATCAGTATAGCTTTTAACACTGTTCAAATGCACAACGTGAATTCCCATTGTTTGGTCTATCATGCACAACGGTAACACTAAACAATAGAGCTCACATGACTCTAAAACAGAGCTCACATGACACTAAACAATAGAGCTCACATGACACTAAACAATAAACAATAGAGCTCACTTGATACTACACAATAGAGCTCACTTGATACTCCGTGAGACATAGAGCTTACATGACACTAAACAATAGAGCTCACTTGATACTCCCTGATACATAGAGCTTCATGACACTGAATTAATCTCACATGACACTACACAATAGAGCTCACACGACACTCCCTGATACAAAGGCAACTTTATTTATATAGCACACAAAGGCCTTACATGACACTACACAATAGAGCTCACATGACACTCGCTTATACACAGGATCTACATGACATTAAATAGAGCTCACATGACACTCGTTAATACACAGGGTCTTCATGCCACTAAATAGAGCTCACATGACACTCGTTGATACACAGGGCCTTCATGCCACTAAATAGAGCTCACATGACACTCGCTGATACACAGGGCCTTCATGACACTAAATAGAGCTGACATGACACTCGTTGATACACAGGGCCTTCATGCCACTAAATAGAGCTCACATGACACTCGTTGATACACAGGGCCTTCATGCCACTAAATAGAGCTCACATGATACTCGCTGATACACAGGGCCTTCATTCTACTAAATAGAGCTCACATGACACTCGCTGATACACAGGGCCTTCATGACACTAAATAGAGCTCACATGACACTCGTTGATACACAGGGCCTTCATGCCACTAAATAGTGCTCACATGACACTCGTTGATACACAGGGCCTTCATGCCACTAAATAGAGCTCACGTGACACTCGCTGATACACAGGGCCTTCATGACACTAAATAGAGCTCACATGACACTCGTTGATACACAGGGCCTTCATGCCACTAAATAGAGCTCACATGATACTCGCTGATAGATAGGGATTACATGATGCTCTAATGCTATCACAAGACGGTTTTCTGTAGCTCAACACGATTATGTTGATCGGAACTGCTGCCTTCCCCCGGTTGATGTTGCAGCCATTTAAATGTAAATCGACTATTATCATAATATTATATTATTAATTATTCTAATATTAATATAATGTAATATATTGCATTGGCCTATTCCAACGTGTTTCAGGAAAGAGCAGGCTTGTGTTCTACACAGAAGGACATGTTGACACGCGAGGACTCGGCTAATTGAAACCATGAATCATAGGCCCAATCGAATGGCGGTTTTACACACTCGTAGTCAAGGAGGACGAATACCCCCTTGTGTTACTGTGACACCATTAATAATGACTTCATTCCCATTCAAATTGGTCAGCGATGATAGCAGCAAATGGTAATAGCTTTTTCTTCCTTGAGAGGAATATGATATTTTTGAATTGATATAGCCATAAAGACATACATTACACAGTCGGCCCCATACACATTTTTTTAATGTTTTTTTTTGTTTTACAAATGCAAATCACCGCCGAATTAAAATGGTAATTTCACTTGTCTCTCCTTCACGACATGGAGTGCGTTGACTTATGCTATATGCTAATTATTCAGTAAAGTTGAATTTCAACAGCCGCCTGCAAGTGTGCGATAAGCGATGTCACCGCTGCGACAGAGAGGTGTTGCGAGCGTTTACAACGTGTTGACTTAATGTAAACGACGAAGGAAAAAAAAAGACACAACATCTTGTCATCACTGATTTCCTTTTGTTCCACTCTCTCCTCCGCGGAGCTAATAGGGCCATTACATTGCGCTGGAAAACCACCCGTTCTGGGCAGTCCGTTTGAAGTACGGGTTAATCCGCCGACACCGGCTCACGACTGCAGCGTGACATTTTACGTCTTTTGTTTGAAGTGGACCGCATTGAATGGCTGTTAAGCCGTGCGGGGTGGAGCATCTAGGCTGCGTGTCTGGTGGAGGCCTCGGTGATTAGAAGGTCCCGGGAGCAGGAGACAGTTTAAACATGTTCTGGGCTCTTTCTGTTTCGGCTGGAGTCAAACAATGTATGACATTGAATCTCAGACACACACACACAGACACACACACACACACACACACACACACACACACACACACACACACACACACACACACACACACACACACACACACACACACACAGACACTCACACACAGACACACACACACACACACACACACACACACACACACACACACACACACACACACACACACACACACACACACACACAGACACACACACACACACAGACACACACACACAGACACACACACACAGACAGACAGACAGACAGACCGACAGACACACACACACACACACACACGTTTGTGCGTACGAGTACACAGCACTGATGAGAAATATGTCATATCTGTCTGATGTTCCTGCGCACATTGTGGGGGATATATGGAAAGTAGACAAACACAATACACGATGTAGCCAACATTCCCATTTTCATTATCAATCACCATAATTAGGTTTATTTTGGCACATGAAGAAACAATGCGTCTGAGAATCAACTTTAGGGGCCACATTTAAACAACACATAGAAAAACGGTCCCTATAGAGTGATGAGCATGGGCAGAACCAAGAAGAAAATGATCGATACAATCGCATATACGATCGTATCTTCCGGATCATATAAGTAATGAACATGAGCAAATTCAAGAACGCATGATCGAAATGAACGATGATCACAGATACAAATGGTACGGACCAGGTCGCACAAAAGATTTGTTCTTTTTGATCTAATCGTTCATGAATCACACATCACGAGCACACACACACACTCCTACACATACCAGTACGTACACACATGCACACACAAACGCACATCCCTACACACACCAGTATGTACACAAACTGACGTGCACATACACACAGACACAATATTTGACCATAGCCTACCATGAAAATATAAATATATATAAAAACGGTAAGATAAACATTTAATATAATATATATGCTCCAGGAAGAGATAAGGACCTGTGATGCATTGCATTATATCGGGGTTGTTTTCCTACAACACAAGCCCCTTTTTCCTTTATTGTCATATCAAACATTTACCTTCATCTTCGTCCACCGATGCAGACAGTGAGATGCACACATATATTTGTTTACTCTGAATCAGCATTCGCCCCAAAAGAAAATCGATGCCTTTTTTTTTTTTGTATTATTCATTACCTTGCTGCAGATGCAAATTTGAGAAAGTCAGGGTTTGTTTTGTCTTTCCGGAGACGCTCCGGTGCTGCTTTGAATGCTCTGCCAGGAACACTGCTATTCCACAGAGGCGCTGTGGCAGCACGGGGCCAGGTTTTAAAGTTTGACTTGCCACCAAGATATCTTGTGCTAAACTACTGTTGCTTTCGGCAGGCGAGCAGGGGTAACAAAACATGAGACGAGAGGAAGCTAACAGCTTGCACTTTCACACATGGAACCCGGTGCTGCCATAAACCTCACGACCGGGGTTGCGGAGCTGCACCTCCGTGTACTGCGAGGCAGAGAGCGTAACGGCGGCCGTACGCGTTGTCACAACCTGGGTTTGATCAGCAGACTGAACCAGCTGGGTACACCACCATCCTGCCCCCCCCCCCCCCCAGGAACACCCCTGATCTACCCACTGATTGGTCCCCAGCCTGCACCAGGCGTGACTTCTCGGCTTGAGTCAATGGGCGGTGTCAGGTGCAACATTTGTACCACAAAGGTCCTCACCGGGGGTTAGCTATAGCGCATGCAGGCGTGTCAGGACCACATGGCTGGGCTCAGCTCAGCCTCCAAGGGGGCTTTGGGGAAGACGGCGGAGGTTGAGCTCCGCCGGGGGAAATCCTGTGGCCTCATGCCCCGCTGAGCAGAAGAAGGAAACAGGTAAGTGTTTGTCACAGCTCATGTGTTTGTCCTCCACATATGAAGCAAACATGGCTTTCCCATCGCTGTTCATCCCCTCTGTCAGATCAGTCGATGATGATAAGGCGGGGTCCTTTTCTGCTTGAGGTTCCACTGCCTGCAGGTTACTTCAAACACAATCGGGGAACCTTGGTCCGAGAGGATTTAAGTTGGCACAGCGCAACGAGACAGATCTCCCTTGTTAGAATCCGGGATAATGTCTCTTCTGCTGCCTTGCAATGGGGAAATCCATCATCCCATCTAGTGGAGATGTCAACAAAGACAATGAGGTGGCCGAGGTCGAGGAGTTTCGGGGAACGGGTTCCATGAAGTCCACTCCTGGCGTTTCCCAAGGTCCATGTACCACAGTTTCTTGCAATTTCCCAGGAGGTCTCTGGTGGTGGAGTGTGTGTAGATGATGGCTGGTGTAAGCCATCACCCAGCCCCAGAGCACAATAAGGGGGACTCAGGCCAGGTGAATTTGCACACCTCTTGTGTGCACAGGTTTAACCAGCCATCCCCACCCAGACTCAGGGAGAGATCTCCTGCATGGGAACATGGAGTACCAGCCTATGTATCATTATCTGCCAACTGTACAATAAACCGGCCTTCAAAACATTCACCCTGCATCCGTGTGATTAGAGGAGCCCAGTGGAAGTCCCCTAGGTATCATGTAGCAGGGGACCTTGTCACACTGGGTCTCAGGTTTGTGGAGCTGTTCTCTCACATCAACGCTCATCATCGGCCAATTCACAAGGGCTTGCAATCTTTAGCAGTTTTGTACGTCCCAAGATGGCCGGATACAGGATCTTCATGATAATGGTGAAGAAGATGCGGGCAGCGTACACCTGGACAACCGTTTTGGAGGTAATTGCACCACTCTATATACTTTAATTTACTTTGTCCTCCGAAATAGTGTCAGTTAGGCCTGTCCAATCAGTCTGAGACTCTTCCAGTCTTTTGCTCTTTGCCGCTGGGTTGTGAGTGGATGACTGTGCTTCTGTAAACAACTGTTCAGAGCCGAACGGTGTGATCCGGGAGAATGGAGAGTGATTGCAGGATGGCTGTCAATGGGGGGATGCATAAACGTTCAAAATGAATAAACTGGCCTTACAAAATAGCATGTTGCTCCTGCTGATTTCTCTCTACTTCTTGTGCTTTCTTCTCCCTTCGCTGAAACTCACGGACGTACAAAATGGAAAGGACTTGAATTGAGGTGTGAACAGGGGAACAATCGGTGAGTAGATTGGGAACATGGGTTTTTCAAGGGGATGGGGATGTGAACACAGATGTCTGCCGAACCTGCTGCTGAAATTCAGGTTGTGACACTTGTGTCCTCCGGAGAGAAGAAGTTCACACAGAGGGAGGCCAGTTCATTTCTTTCCAGCAATTATTTATCTGCCACCGACGGCCATCCTGCACATCCCTCCACATTACCCCGGATCACGACAATCCACTCTGCTCCAGTGTTTCCAGGAGTCATTCACCCACGACCCAGTGACAGAGTAAGAAACTAATTTGATTCTCAGACCGACTAGACTGGGAAAACTGACTGACTGCCTTTGTTAGGGCCACATAATCGATTTATTTAACTTGAACTTGCTTATTATAAACCCTAAAAAAATAAAAGTTGTACAATTTCAGCTTTTGCACTTAGATTCTGTCTTTGTGTTGTTTTTGTTGGGTTGAGCACGGTCATTCAGTGTGCAGGGTGTACATTTTGACTGTGCGTTCTTTTGTGACAATGGATTTAAACATTTAACATGCACCAAAACAATTATACAAATGAAACATCCCGGACTGACTCATGTTAATAGCCAGGAGAGAGAGCGATCAAGCTGGCTGCCCCCCTGACTAAATCAGCAAATACAAAGAAACGCTGAAAGAGTGAGGTCGAGACACAGCTAATTCTTGCGACCGGCATCCAGATGCTGAGCCTCCACAGCACAGAGGGGGGAAAGCACGTTACCTGCAACAATTCATTGCTCTGGACGGAGTAAAGTACCAATAATATGGTTTAACAAAGGGGAAAAGTGTCTACTGTATATCGAACCCATTCCATTATTTAACACGGGCTGCGGAATGAAGGCCGTTTGAAGAGCAACTCCAATGTATTCACATGTCGGGAGGCCTGTGCCCCAGGGATCCGGAAGGCACTGCCTGCCCACATCTGCACAACTGTCACTTGGCTATAAGGAGGATTAGGGCAGAGGAAGGGAAGGGTGGTAGAGGCTTTACCCAATGAAAAGGTCAAAATAAGTGTGCTTAAAAAAAAAAAGTCCTGAACCTGCCTTCGCTGGGATCCACCGTGCCGAGGGCGATGCTGTGTCTCTCCGCTGACGAGGAGAAGCTATACAGAGGCCTCCGAGACAACCCTGAACTCTGAAAGGCTACCACTGCTTAGCTGCCACTCCTGATTTAAACCCAAGGTGAGATGAGGCTCTTTATATTCATTGTCTATACTTTGAATGTTTTATTTGGGGTTGAATTGGTGAGTGAGGTTAGGGTTAGTACTAGTAATGGAAATTGTCATAGATTTGTTTGACCATACAAATGTCTAGTTGAAATAGTGGCGTTGAAGGTTACGTTTGGGTTGTGGTGGAGTTTCATTGAGTCCCAAATATTGTCCCTTTCCCTTCAATGGAGCTTCACGGTCCTCTCAGAGTATTCCTTCTTTTCTAAATAAATGGTGTCTCTCATAAACACACACAACGAGCCCCCAAACCAGTGAGGCATGCGAGCAAGATGGCCTCAGCCTTCCTGCTACTTTTCACATCATTGCAGGAGGAATACAACTTCTGACCTCATAACGAGTGAGGGCACAGCAGAGCGCACTGAGACACCAGGATCTCAACCAAAGGGCTCGTTAGGAAGTGGGATTCAGAGCCACCTCGTTTGAACATCGCCATGTCGCCACAGTCACTGCTTTGAGCTAGCTTAAATGTTGTGTTTTTTTGGGGGGGGGTTTAGAGATGGGGAGCCTGCTTTTCAAAATGTCTTCATCCTCAAGGGGATGATTCAGTCTCTTTCAGCTACGAGCAGCAACACAACAGACATGCCGCCCTGGGTTGTGACATAAAACAGAAATTTGACATTCTGTTTGTTGGGGGATAGGCACAAAAAAATGAAATCCTCCTTTCGGAGTCAACCAACCTGCTCATATCAGAGCTATGTGTGGCTCCAATGCCTTCATTAACATCACAAGGGCAAATTCAACTTTTGATTATTTGATTTGGTGGTCAGCCAAAGGATAAGGGAGGGCGGGGGGGTTCTTTCATCACCACTCATCTCTCCAAATGAGACTCGAGAATTAAACCAAATTGAGGACATGCGTGGGAATAACTGCCGGCTACTTTGTGAAGCCCGTGCCCAAAGACAAGCAGATCTTCCTGGCTCATTAAGTGAGCCGTGTGAGCAACACGGCTGATTGGCTGTGTGTGCTTCTGCATGGTGTCCTGGTCATTCACGACGTAAACACGTCCCAGTAATGCAGGGCCACGTCCGATGCGCCCAGGCTATGTCCTGAACCTTGAGGTCAGTGTATGGACAGCGTATGTTTCACCTGGAACACATTCATAATGCCTAATATATATATATATATATATATATGTATACATAATACGAGGTTCTGTTACACAAGAGCTGCTACAGAGCAGTCTAGCATGGATATTAGCTACCTAAGTTATTGGAGTTGCATCTATACAGTATCAGAATATATTACTTTTCATATATATATATCTATACTGTATATGTATGTGTTTTTATATATATATATATATATATATATATATATATATATATATATATAAATATATGTCTATGTGTGTGTGTGTGTGTGTGTGTGTGTGTGTGTGTGTAATTTATTTGTATTGCCTGCTTAAATGACTGAGCAAATACAAAAAAATCACTTGCACTATTTGTGCAAGGGCTCAGTTAGATTGAAACAACAATAGCAATAGCATTTAATGCTTTTCTCATAATAACTACACACACTCAGAGGAATAGCCCCCATTTATTATATATTTGTAATAAATGTGAATTTTGCATTTCATGATTTATTTAGTAATCCTAAATCAAATGCCTGAATGTGAGCTCACCACCATAGAAGAAATAGAACCCTACATTCTGGAAAGCTAAATCTGTCTTATTTCTCTGCTAACCAAAGTTGCTAAGCCAAAGTATGTCACCATTTTACCCCCGACAATTTCAGTTCAACGTCATTAAATAGATCTCTCTCTCACGCGTATAAAAAAAGGATAAACGCGTGTGGTATATATATTTTTCTGGTTATTCTTTACACATCTTCCCTTGCAACGGGCACTGGATGTGCTAGTCTGAAAGGGCAGCGCGTTGACAGCCATTTGGTAATATCAAGGTTTAAAATAAGAATGTGGGATGTCTCCGAGCCCTTTGTGCCGAGCTGCCCCATCTGGTTGGCTGAAAGTGTGAGGACACATCGAGCTGCTTCCCCTTAAAGCAACTCATGGGCATTGGCATTTATCTCAGTGTTACCTGAGGCCACCTCGGCTAGCTCTGACTCTGGACTCCCAATTGATGCCCCAGATACCAGATACATTCACACAGTTTTACAAGCAGTCCTTTTTTGGCCCTTACACTTGACTTTTTTGGGCATAGTTAAAAGAAAATACGTTAATTAAGATTCTTCATTCGTTTCTCAGTAGGGTCCTGTGTTTGCTAGGTAAACAAGTGATGTCACTGCATAACATGTTGTTTACATTTCCACTCAAGTGAGACTATCAGGGGAGAAATGGCAATCCAGCAACAATGTTGGATGAGCGACTGTAGGAGTCATTATCAACTGTGCTGCCTTGAATATGGCCCAGAAGTTGATTTGAGGTCTGTTTATGTTATCGTATGCTCATATCTGAGAACAATGCGGATAAAGCACAAAATATTGCAAGGTGTCTCGATGAAACATATTTTCAAAAAAACTGAACAATCAAACATAAATAATGAACCACAAACTATTCTGTGTATAAAGTCATCTCTATGCTTAGCTTTGCGCTTTACCTAGCCATTAAAAAGCAATAACAATGAGGTGAATGGGAGGGAAAGTCACCCTTGTTGGAGATCACCGTGCTCCCATATTTCATGCGGTAAGATACACAGACAGCAGAAGGTCATGTCCTGTAATCCTAATTGAGTGGATAATTAGGCGGCTGCTGGATTGTACAATCTATGTTTCACCATGGTGCTTAATGGAAGGCTTAATGAACAGTTGTTACCCTACATGGTCACGGTGTTGAATCATTTGCTTAACAAATACACTTTCGTTGAACGCCTCTGACGTAGCCAAGAGTGGATTTCTAAAGTTGTGTCTCAGAGATGTGATGTAAATGTATACCAATAGATGGGGTTTCTCATTTATTTTGACTGATTGCCCTAACGGCGTTGGATCCACGGATACGTTTATATTGTTTTTCTTTTGTCTGAAAAAAATCTGAACAGATAACAAATCAACATGATTTTCCTGGCGCAAGACTCTTTTAAAAACCAAAGCGAGCACATCTTGTGCACATAAACACCAAGCATGTTGTGGTGTCTTCACTCTTAGACCTGCTTAATTCCTCCAACAAGAGTAATCGTGTTGTCCACTTTTATTTTCAAAGTGATCATGCTTTCCGTTTTTCCTTGCCCTGTTTCATCACATAATCGAGCAGGCAGTCAGCGGCAATTATTCACCCCAACGTGTAGCATTTGATCAGATTCTGGTCATGCCTGTTCCACTCCAAGGACGACCAAGGAGAAAGACGATCCGATCAATTTTGGATCAAGTTGTTCACTGCCTGGCATTTGCAATGAGGAAACTCCTACAATCGGGCGAACTCACATAATAATTGTGTTACAATGTTTAGTTTCTTCATATTCTATAAAAAAAAAAAAATATATGGACTGAATCCTCGAAGTCCATATTCCCTTGGAATTACTTTTATAATCTGCACAGCCGATGGACTTTGAAAAAGTATTCAAAAAAGTCTAAATTCAGTCCATGTGCCTGTTTGTCCCAACACAGCAACCCCAATCCCTGTCTACTTTTAAAGTGGCAAAGAGGAGGAAAGGGTTTATTGAGAGAATAAACTAATCCTGCTCTGAGGTTTAAGGACCTGAAGTTCACCTCTGTTCTGCATGCTGTCGGGAGTTAGCCTGCTGGCTGTCCATGTTAATCCCAGCTCCACCTGGGCTCACCTACAGTGAAAGATCCAACCTGCTCCTCTCTCGCAGCCTATTATATATGACACAACCCCACAGAATAGCATTGTTTAATGCAATGCAGACATCATAGTCCTAGAGGGTCAAGGAACTTGGACACATGAGATACTGTTATGCAAAGGACCTACGAGATATGGCCTTCCAGACACAAGGTTTTATTTACAGGGCTTCATTCCCATCCCCTGATTCCTCATCAACTCAGAGCCCCAGGGTTTGAAGAGGTCATCTGAGTACACTTGAGGTCTTGAGTATGCGCTGGAATATGTATAACAGTGCTTTTTTTTTATATACATTGCAGCTATGCTTTTTTCGATTTCGTCCTCTGGGACCCAGGGCCTTGGAATGCCCCTCAGACGGGATGACTTGCAAACTTGTTTCCTTATGAAAATAAGAAAATCCCTTCAATTTATATTTTAATAAAATCGTTGGTGAATCCATAGTCATCCAGGGTGGTTTTACGATAGGCTGTTCATTACCCGTTGAAGGCCTTTGATATTCTCCAGTGAGTTTAGAAGGACATGCATTCCCCACATGTTGGAGAACATATGGAGACCTCGTATACCCGTATGGCTTAATGAGACATGACCGCGGCACTTGTTTTCATGTATCTTTGGACAGCGTTGGAAGTCTATTGTACTTGATCCTGGTAAAGGTCATCCGAAAATTGGCAGGGTTGGAGTCACTCTCTGCCAAAGAAATGGCCGAACTCATGATTCAGCGCTCCTCCATATTCATGAGTCCCCTGTAGCGGTTGTCTCCCAGTCTGCCCACCTGTCATCACCCAGACCACAAAGTCCAGACACAACAAGCAAACACATACTGAGTGTCCGTCAGGCCTTTCCACAACGCAATTGGCAATTCATTAAACTGTATTAACAGAGATCCACTATAATACACCTCATATCAATGTGCCTGCAGGAATGTGCCTTTGCCTTTCCACATAACAAATGTGTTTGACAAAAAGCCAATGCAACCGATACATACCAGTTCGGGACCACGTGCTGTGATTATTCGTCGCTCAGAAAGGACATAGTTTCCTGCCGGTAATTGGGGCCACATTATTTATCTCCTAACAATAAATATCAACATTTATTTCAAGAATTCAAAAGGGAACGTCTGACCGATTCAGCATTATTATGGTCTGCAAGTAAACCAAAACCCTCCGCAGACTCATAGCTCAGGGTGATTCAGAGAGAGAGACAGAGAGAGAAAGAGGGAGAGGGATCTGAGAGAGTGAGAGAGATCAGAGAGAGAGAGAGAGAGAGAGAGAGAGAGAGAGAGAGAGAGAGAGAGAGAGAGAGAGAGAGAGACAGAGTAGACGGATCCAGTAACTGAGCAGATGACAAAATTACATCCAAACTGAAATAGGATCAACACCAGATGTACACAAGCTATTAAGTAGGGAGGACCCCCCACAGATGTGGGCATACCGCCTGCCAGGTGCTGCTCTGTTGTGTTGGGGGAGTATATATCAACTTCTATGAGGGGTCCACTGAGAAGAGACTCTCATTTTGGCGGGCCTGAGAAGATAGCCACCACCTCATGCACTGTGCTGCGGTGGCATTGTAATTAAAGTGTGCCTCAGTGTTTATCCTGCCGGAATGCCGGGTGTGGACATTGCAGGTCTATTTTTACCTTCAAATTTGTCTTTCTTCCAAACTTTGTTTAGTTTGCGTTCGGCGGTTCCGTGGGAGATTGGTTTTCGGTCTCACACCTTTCTTATCTGCTACACGCGTGTTTGTGTTAGCATGCGTGTGTATGAGCGTGTGCGTGCGTGCATGTCTGTGTGTGTTTTCATGCAAACATACTCATTGCATCTGTTTTGGTCAGATACGCCACCTTTTCCTATCCTGTGAGAGAATGAAGCTTAGCCAAAGACTCAGCTCCAGCAGAGCCCGGTGAAGCGGACGGCTGAGGACACCTCCAGCTGCCCTCAAATCCTAATTGTGCTTTTATCGAATTCCCAAAAAGTCAAACAGGATGAATCCTAAACAAGCATCCCGGTCCAAAACCACGGTTTGTGTATTTACTCAGAAGCAGTTTTTCCCCGGCAGTATTCACCGGTTCCTTAGGACTGATGCTGTGAGTGGCAATGAAGGATTAAACTGGAAACCCACCTGCATATTTTTCTCGTCATAATTGACTCCGGTATGATGCAATTTCTTGCAACTTTTTCGCAGACACTTCTTCTAAATAAATAAAAACACATCGCTTGATCAACCAGTGGATTTACAATTCGCTCTGATTAAATTTGACCGGTAGAGTGAATGCTGGGAAATAATATTATCGCACCGGAAGTTGCATAACGTGCGGAAGTGAAAGGAAGAACCTTAACTCTTTTACAGAGCCGTTTCTAAGAGATGAATGGGTTTTGGAAACATATTTCATCTATCATCTACATGATGCCTACTTATTTTCACCATTATGTTCTTTTTCTGCTGCAGTGAAATGGCTCCCACAGTGCCGGTTTAAAGAGAACCTCACATTACGTTATGCCTGATGCCTATGAGTCATGATATATGAACATGTGAGTCATCACCAGAAAGTGATATTATGCACATGCATATCCAAGACGCACACACGCACACACACTCTATGACCTTTATTGACTAGCTGAGTTATCTGTGCAGCTCAGTCGAGAGATTGGGGTTTGTAGGTCCTTCTGGATGTTATCCCTAGTGGTTGTTGGAGTTATTGGAAGCTGAGAGTACAGACCCCCATTTTGACGTGGGTGGTATCTGAAGATATAGTTGTCAAACCCCTGGACACGCGGTAAACCTTCTTCCTCTTTCTGAGTAGTATGCTGTTATGTACGAACAAATTAGAGGATCCTTCTAAAGTCAACATGACAGGCAACACAACCGCAACACCCTGTTTGTCTGTATCAATTATCTTCGCACTAATCGCCTCCATTGCTCGTGTTACTGGGCGATATCTTACAGAAGGCCCTGTGCGTGAACTACAGTAGCAACACTTGCTGATTTAATGGCTTGAGGAAGCACCTTTAGGCAGAAACCCTTTGGTGTCTGACCTCCACACAGAAACAGCAGCCAGGGGAGAGCAAACAGTGTTTCCAGTTGAGTTGCTTGTTTATTCGAGTCAGACGATACGAGCCTTGATAAGGGTTGTGTGGCGGAAGGCTTCCCATGAATTGATTCCGTACGTCTTCGGTCTGAGTGTCTGTAGGCACGGACGTACATGTTGAATATTTAGGTCGGAGGTTGTCTCTCAACCGCCTTTTCATTTCACAGCGACGGTTTAAATGCTATGCAGAGCCTCCTGAATCGTATCTTGTAACAGAAGGGATTGTGAAGTGAAGCCCTCCTGAATCATGTTTAGTATTCAGCGAAACGCTCGACTGTTCACATTATATACACTTTCTGTCAAGTTATGCTTTTTTCCAGCTCAGCAGTTTGACACGTCAGATATCAATTAAAATGCCATATAGAATTATAGGATATATTTGAACAATCCTATCGAATAAAATCTAGACATTTTTATTTTGAGATATACTGTAAATTGACTGTAACCTACGTAATTATATTCCTGTTTCTTATTGTGGACACGTGTTTCACGTGTGTGTATTTCCCTTGTGCGTTGCATGTGTGTTTCACGTTTTTGTTGCATGTGTGTGTTGTACTTGTGTGTTGCAAGTGTGTACTCCCCATGTGTGTTTCATGTGTGTGTTTCACTTGTGTATTGCAACTCAATTTACATCTTCCCTTGTCCTCCCCCCTGTGCCACAATAAAGGTAGCTAATAGTTATTCCATAGCACAGGTTGGTCATTAGTGAGTTGTTTTCTTATGATTAGTACTGATGACTAAAGTGATACATGAAGTGGGCTTCACTCCCCTCCCACCCTTTTCTCTCCCATCGCCCCCCCCCCCCCCCCCCCCCCCCACCCCCACTCCTCTTCCTCAGCTACAAAAGGAACGGTTTTGGATCAGTGAACTGGCCAGATGGCTGACCAAAACAGTCTCCCCTCTCATTCCTCCCTCCCGCCGTCCCTCCCTCTCTCCCTCCCCACCCGGACTATCTTTCTTATTCTGGAATACACTTTCCCCGCTTCCAAACTACAGCTCTTCTTCTCCCCCACCGCCCTCTCTCTGTCTCTCTCTCTCTCGTACTCTCTCCCTCTGGGTGTCTGGTACTCTCTCCCTCTCCCTCAACCTCTCTCTGTCTCTCTCCCTCTCTCCCCCTCTCTCTCGTACTCTCTCCCTTTCTCTCTTCCTCAACCTCTCTCTGTCTCTCGTACTTTCTCCCCCCCCTCTCTCTCTCTCTCTCTCTCTCTCTCTGTCTCTCCCTCTGTCAGGTACAGACGCCCAGTGCTTTCACCGTGACTGTCAAACCCGTTCCCTGAGCCGTGGCAGCCAGCGGTCTCAAGGTGTATTTCATAGACGACAAAGAAAAGAACAGACTCAGCCTCTCCCCATGCCTACTCTTCCTCCTCCCCCGTCTCCTCCTCCTCTTCCTCGAGCGCCTCCTTGCGTGCCTCTCTCTCTCCAGATTCCCTTTCATTACGCACAGAGACACATCAATGGCATTAAACCGCTGAATGGAGAGTGAATGAAAGCAGAGGATGGGAGACTGAACGCGTGATGAGAGACAGGCCGCGTGACGCGCAGACAGACGGCGCGAACGACGTTGGCTTCACAGGTACTAATGTGCAAAAGCCTTTGTTTGAGTTGGGATCCAGACGCAGACGCACGTGGAGCTGAGAGACAGGTGGTTCCTTGTGCGTCAGTGAATTAAACACCTACGCTTTGGACCGTCGCCACCCCTCACAACATGTAAATCCGTATTTGCGGGACAACCAATCATAATCCTCGTCAGCACAGCGTTTTCCCTCCAGTCAGTGTCTGGGGATAAAATGGGACTATTAGGACGGCCGACACCCAACAATCATTCCTCGTTGTCCTCAAAATGTCTCCTGGGCGCGTGTGACGGACCACGGAGGTGATGAAGGGTGATTAATAGATAAGTACAGGGCTGCGTTCTTGCTCTCATATGCCTAAGGGGCCTACACACCGCCCAGACTCAAAGCAACGGCAGACTGTCTTTATCCAACCACTCCGTTGACTCTCGTCTGACCCTTTCGCCACAAAAGTAGCATTGAAACACACGGAGGAGACTACTGCCAACTTCACAGTAGCGTGTACGTTCTGCGCTTGCGCGAGATGCAATAAGTCTTCTTAACATCGGGTGGCGCTAGTTTCATGGCTGGTTGTGTGCTATCACAAACAATCTGAGGCTTTAATCCTCAGACACCAACCCTCTCAGTCTTTGCATGTTGAATCGGACCAGACACCGTCGGCGCGGTTCCAAAAGCTTGACGGCAACACAGCTGAACACACGGAACAGATTTGGTCCCCAACTCGTCCGAGTCTCCCCAAACATTTGAGATGGCCAACGGTTGGGCCAGTGTGAAGCAGCCTTAATGGGTCTCCCAGCGTTCCTCAATCCTACTGCGGTCCCACCCCCCCAGACTGGATCAGGCTTTGATCTATGCACAACTATCAAAGAGTTACAACCACAACAACAACAACAAATACATACCACTCTTCTACAAGGAGAATCGATACCAAAGACAACCCAACAAGCAGTTGCAAATTGCAGCGCATTACAAATCCAGACGCCATCCCACTCTGAGCAAACCAAGCCGACTGCTGCACGCGCCCACTGCCGCATGTCACACTTAGTGGAGGTGAGGAACAAGGCTTTTGTTTCAAAGTCAGGTGCGAGTGTTGTCTGCACGATGGCGGCAACAGTCGCCGGTAGACGTCATTATAAAGCCCGGCGCTTGTTCCCCACGCGGTGTCAAATCAATACTAATCATGGGGTGCGACGTGTGAAATGCAATCGGGGGGGGCCCTCAGCGGGTCGGCAGAGCACGGAGCCGTGAGGTTTGGGTACATGCCACGCTCATTAAAGTCATTTGTCTTCATAAAGGTGTTTGTGCATGGGAAGCAAGAGCAGGTATGACTGTGTTCCGTCCTCCTATTGCAGTGTTGATTGTTTTTCTGCGTGTTTGGACACACAGGTTTGGCGCGTGTTGGACCAGCTTGGCCCTATGATTTAGGCAGGGCCCCGAGGTTTGTGCAGGGCCAGCATTATTTATGTATTTCCCAGAATGACAATGCAAGAAATGAGAAAGAGAAAACGTAATTACAAGTAGATAGTGTGAATGCCCATATGCCCAGAGTAAATGAAGCTGTGAAAGAGCTTTACACATCACCTTAAAGTGTGTGCGTTTGTTTGTGTTTATGAGTGCGTGCATGCATTAGTTGGTGTTTGTGCATCTGTTTTTGTCAAATGTGTTTGTTTCTGTGTGCAGGAGTTTGTTTAAATGCATGTGTGATTGTTTAAATGTGTGCGTGCGTGACTTGTTTACATGTCTTTGTTTCTGTGTGTGCATGTGTAAGTTTTAAATGTGTGTGTGTGTGTGTTTGTGAGAGTGTGCGTGCGTGCGTGTTTGTTTGAATGTGTGCTTGCCTTGAGTGTCTACGTGCATGCTTGTGTATGTGTGTGTGTGTGTGTGTGTGTGTACAGGTACATGTGTTTGTGTGCGTCTGTGCATGTGTGCGTGCGTGCGTGCGCGTAGGTCCTAGCAGGTTGGTCCAGAGAGCTATCTCTGCGCCCGCTAATTACAACAGAAGCATCAGGCCGGAGCCATGCTGTTCTCAGCTGGAATTGGGTTTTAATTGGCCTACCTTAATTGTCTTATTGGACTGGTGGTAGAAGCCAATGCCTGCCACGCTGTGCGGTGGCCCTGTCAGCCCCACTATTCTGCTGTTTTATTCAATAGCTCCACATAGCTTCTCTCCGGTGGAAGGAATATACCTTATTGGAATATTGTTATTGACTTAGGGAATGGCAGAATTAGCGCTTTGGGGGCCGACGGTGTACCAACGAGAGGTGGATGTTGTCTTCGTGGTCGCTGTACCTCAGGTTTGTTGAGCAGGAGCGAGCACACACAGAGGAGACGGTCACTGCAGGGTGTTGATGGCCGTGTTCTCTGCGGCTCCCTTTGAAGAAACGTTCCTCCTAGCGACGGCTAGCTGTTGGCACTCTCATCCTGCTCCATTAAATATGTTAATCTAATTGTCTCGTCTGCAATTCGAATCTGAGTAGCGTGTGATTCCTCCTAATTCGGGGGCCATTCATTCGTCGAGGCCTCGACTGCACGACTTACACCGCCAGGATGCGGGTTACAGTGACAAGCAAAATAACCAACCTAACGGCCGCGGCGTTCGATCAGGAAACAGGACTGAGTGAAGCGTCCATTAGGTGACGAACCGCTTGTGTCTTGGCCGCCCTCACCCCCCCTCACGCCCACAATAACGGGAGCAGGCGATGCTCAGTATGGCCTGCATGTGGCTCAGAAGGTAGAGCGGGTTGGCTGGTAACCGGAGGGTTGCTAGTTCGAAACCTGGCTCCTACTAGCTGAGTGTTAAGGTGTCCCTAAGCAAGACAATGCTCCCGACAAGCTGGCTGTCCCCTTGCTTGGTTGACACCGCCGTCAGTGAGTGAATTTGTGAAAGAATATTAGGCAATATTGGTGGCCACTGGTTATAAAAGCGCTGTATAATTGCAGTCCATTTGAGCATTTACTCGGTGAGGCTGACCCTGAAGTCACCTGCCTGTAGCCCGACCGCGTCATAATAATAATAACAACTCTATAACAATATTGCTTAAATCAGGGAAGCCGGCCACTGTGGTTCTGTTAAAGGCACCCAGTGCAACTTTCGAGGCTTAAAAATAAACATTCAATTTCTAGTCTTTTTTACACGTAGTAAGTTTCAATAACTCCATACCATTACATACCGACATTCAAGCAGATTGTTGTTGTTTACGATTTTCTATCAGTTCTCACCACACAGCGACGTCTCATCTTTGCTCCTTGAATGTCGATATGTAATGGTATGGAGTTATTGAAACTTACTACGTGTAAAAAAGACTAGAAATTGAATGTTTGTTTTTCATTGAATGTTTACATAAAGTTGCACTGGGTGCCTTTAAGTAGCGCACTGCCCTAACAAACACTAGCCTCACAGCAAGGGGCCAGTGGGCCGCCCGTTGGCTGTAAGGCCGGGCTCACATTAGTATCAAACGCTAGCTCGCTCATGGAGCACTTCAGCACACAGTTCTGCTCAGTCGGGCGGGCGGACACTAAATACTAGCACCGGACAAGCACAAGTGACATTTAAGTTCCGTTCGGTTGTGGCAGTCGGGCCTTTCAGCTGGCTTCATTACTAATTCAAAATGTAGCCCATTTAGTTGCCTCCCAGTTTTGCTAGGACTCCAAAGAGTTAGAAAGGGGGGAGATAGATTTGGTACTTAGAATGATCTGGATAGCGGGCATCAAAAGCCCGCCGTGCAGACACTACGTGGCACTAATATCTCATCCGTTTGTGTCCTTCCTGTACCGTTCATTAATGCCGCGCTAACTCACCGCTGACAACATTCACATCCCCGTTACTCACGTCGGGGACAGCCTGCCTGCCGATACGGAGATGTAAACAAATCCAGTATGAATGCAGTCACATGACCTCCACAGACATCTGGCCGTCCCCGGAACCCTCCCACCTTCCTCCCACGGTGGGATGTTGACGTTTGCATTCCCGTGCTATCACATAGCACCGCATCACACACAGTGCCGGTGGTGCGTGTGCGTCGTCCACAGCGACGTTCTACTCACTAGTAGTAATCCCTTCCCTTCATCCTCCCTCCGCTCTTTAAAAACATCTGAAGGTCCCGGGGACCCGGCCTCCGCCTCGCAGCGCGTACGCACATCGCTGTGGAGGCTCGCCCACATCAGAGTCCGCCAGCGAGGGGGGGGGGGGGGGGCGCGCGGCTGCCAGTGTTTGTGTCCGTCCTTCTGCCTGTCGGCAGGCTGCTGCAACGGGGAGTGCACGTGTGTGTGTGTGTGTGTGTGTGTGTGTGTGTGTGTGTGTGTGTGTGTGTGTGTGTGTGTGTGTGTGTGTGTGTGTGTGTGTGTGCGCGCGTTTCTGACTCACATGGTGAATACCAAACTGTTCCATAACATAGATAGATGAATAGATTGGTGGATGGAGAGCGGGGGAGGGAGCGAGAGAGGGAGGGAGGGGAGGGAGAGGGTGGAGGGAGAGCGTGAGGAGAGAGAGCAGGGAAAGAGAGAGAGGGTGGGAGGAGACCAGCAGGAGAGAGATGTTCGGGTACATACTGCAGGGAACTTCAAAATCGTCACATAGAGCCTACAGCAACATTTCCATGTGTATTGAATAAGAGAAAATGAAGCACATATTGGAAATTGATATTCCAAGATAAATGAGGCTATTGTTCAAGGGGGCAAGGCTTTTTCTTGTCCTTGTACGTTAATCTCAAATCAAGCAGTTTGTTGCAACCTTGAGAAAAGTCCATGTTTGATTTGAGCAACAACATAGGGATAATCTTTTAGCTGTATTTAAAAAAACTAACATATAAAGCACTTGCCAGATGACCTTGCAAGTACAGGCAAAGAAAGATGGAGTGAATACAAATACGGATTTCAGGGCGATTCCAGCTGGAGGGATGTCTAATCCTCGGAGTTGACGAGGTACAAGGACAGACAGTCACAGTTTGTGAATAGACCGTGAAGTTGTTGTGCTAAGGATTGCTCTTGAAAACTAACGGGCGCCCCTGCTCGCTCTACCTGGGCGGATGGCTGTCAAGGCTGAGCACCAACCCTTTACAAAAACATTCAAAGTGCAGAAACATCGCTCCACTCGGAAATAGAAATCGAAAAAATAAAATAGAATGAAAAAATAAAAGGTCCAATTTATCAGCGCACCCCGGGTTCCCCCTTCCTGCCTCCACTCCGACGCCAACAAATGCTTTCATCCTTCTGAATTTAGGGGTCGCAGTCACAGTTAAGAATGACACTGGCAATGTAGCAGGCGTCTCTATGTGTTTGCCGATACAGAAGTGATGAAACAGAGTTTAGGTGTTTTCATTTGACGACGGCGACTCTCCGGGGAGATTATTAGACACCGAGCGCATGATGAAGGACAGGTTCCCCGCTGGATCGAGGAGTAGAGGAACAGAGGAAATCCGTGGCCACGAGCAAGGATGTCCTGAGTGCAGCGTCCCGGCATCCAGCCAGGGAAACACATCTGTCCCCCGCTGGAAACTAGGACCGACGGACAGAGAAGGACAGACTGAGAAGGAAGGACTGAGAAGATAGGAGGATAGACAGGAGGCCAGAGCGAGAAGGACACACGATGAGGACAGGACGGACAGCGGAGGAAAGACAGGAGGACAGATCAAGATGAGGACGAAGAGGACAGACCCGATTGGACAGACAGAGGAGGACAGACCGATGAGGACAGAATGATGAGGACAGACGGACAGGACAGACAGGAGGACAAACAGGAGGACAGACAGAGGAGGACAGACCGATAAGGAAAGACCCACGAGGACAGACAGGAGGACAGACCTAGAGGACAGACAGAGGAGGACAGACCGATAAGGAAAGACCCATGAGGACAGACTGAGAAGGACAAACCGATGAGGAGAACAGACAGGAGGACAGACAGGAGGACAGACAGCAGGAAAGACCTAGGAGGAAAGACAGGAGGACAGACCGAGGCCATTTTACTTTGAAAGACATTGAGAGTTCAAAGTCAAGGAAGGACCACCTTAACCATATTGTCTGGGGTTGTGTAGCCTTCTCCAAGGCTGTAATCATAATCCCTTAAGAATTCAGACTCCCTGTTGCTTATAATTGCTGTTATTAGATTTCCCTAAAATCTTCGCTGGATCTCACGGCATTTTTTTAATTTATCGCTGGCAATCGGCCGCGCACTGTGCCAATGTGTTTCTGCGAAGGCACCGGGCTATCTTTAGACGGCTATTTTTATTGTATT